>NC_140993.1:263867542-264278413 GCF_052327205.1 Somniosus microcephalus
AACAAACCACTCACTACACATACTTGGGCTTAAAAATCAGTTCTACGGGAAACTTCAAACTGGCTGTGAATGAACTGAAAGAGAAAGCAAGAAGGGCTTTCTATGCCATCAAAAAATCAATCCAAATAGAAATCCCAATTAGCATTTGGCTCAAAATTTTCAAATCAGTAATTGAACCAATTGCACTCTATGGCAGTGAGGTCTGGGGACCACTAACACAACAAGATTTTGCAAAATGGGACAAACACCCAATTGAGATCCTACATGCGGAATTCTGTAAAAGTATCCTCCGGACTCAAAGGAAAACAGTAAACAACGCATGCAGGGCGGAACTAGGCCAATACCCATTAATAATCACTATCCAAAAAAGAGCCACCAAATTTTGGAATCACCTACAAATGAGCAACCCCCAATGCTATCACTACGACGCCCTGAAATGCCAAGAGCTGACCATAAAGAAGAATACCCTCAGTCAACTAGTCCTGGGACTCAATAAAGTAACTAATGACAATACTAACAATAACCAGCCCCAGGACAGTGACAGGGTAACACAAAGAATTCGACCCAACACAATCGTCGCTAAGCAAAAGGAAAAATATCTGTCATATTGGGCAGAAACAAAAAACCCAAAGCAAACTCAATTGCTACTTGGCCCTAAACAGACAATACAACATAGCTGATTACCTGACCATGGTAAAGGATAACAAACTGAGAAGAACCTTGACAAGGTACAGACTTAGCGAACATAGCCTAGCGATCGAAAAAGGCAGACACAGGCAGACCAGGCTGCCAAGAGAAGACAGGATATGCTCTCACTGCAGTCAGGGAGTAGTTGAGACAGAGATGCACTTCCTCACAGCCTGTGGAAAATATCAGGGCATCAGAGAGAATTTCTATCAAAAATTCTCACAAATATGCCCTGAATTCAGAAATCTGACTGACAACCAAAAACTCCCATTCCTACTGGGGGAGGAGAGAAGCTGTGTAACACTGGCGGCACACTATGTTACAGCTTGCCATGAACAGAGGGACAACCAGTAAACTAAGACAAGAGTATATATAAACAAGGCGAAAATATATTTATTAAACTCAGGGATATACCTGTTTATACACTGTATGAATGGAACGCGTTTATGTGTTCAACCATAATGTATTTTGATGCTTTGGCAACATAAGATTTACCTTATCATGCCAATAAAGCGATTTGTATTATTGTATTATTGAGAGAGAGAGAGATTGGGAATGTGAGAGAGAGAGAGATTGGGAATGTGAGAGAGAGAGAGATTGGGAATGTGAGAGAGAGAGAGATTGGGAGTGTGAGAGAGAGATTGGGAGTGTGAGAGAGAGATTGGGAGTGTGAGAGAGAGAGAGATTGGGAGTGTGAGAGAGAGAGAGATTGGGAGTGTGAGAGAGAGAGAGATTGGGAGTGTGAGAGAGAGAGAGATTGGGAGTGTGAGAGAGAGAGAGAGTGAGAGAGAGAGAATGGGGAGATAGAGAGAGAGAGAGATTGGGAGTGTGAGAGAGAGAGACTGGGGAGAGAGAGAGAGAATGGGGAGATAGAGAGAGAGAGATTGGGAGTGAGAGGGAGAGATTGGGAGTGTGAGAGAGAGAGATTGGGAGTGAGAGAGAGACTGGGAGTGTGAGAGAGAGACTGGGAGTGTGAGAGAGAGACTGGGGAGATGGAGAGAGAGAGCGACTGAGGGGGAGAGAGAGAGCGACTGATGGGTGAGAGAGAGAGAGATGTGGAGAGAGAGAGAGAGGGAGAGAGAGAGAGACTGAGGGGGGAGAGACAGAGCGACTGAGGGGGAGAGAGAGAGGGAGACTGGGGGAGAGAGAGAGATGGGGGAGAGAAAGAGAGAGAGAGAGACGGGGGAGAGAGACTTTTTCGAGGGCATGTTGTTGGAAGAGAGAGAGCGAGTGGGGGGGGGAAGAGAGAGAGAGAGAGAGAGAGCGAGTGGGGGGGGGCGGTGCAGAGGCTTTTTTGAGGCATGTTGTATATAATGTGTGTGTATATATATAATGTGTGTATATATTTTGCTGATTAATTGTGGTTCGGTGGGTAGCACCATCGCCTCCGAGCCACAAGGTTGTGGGTTCAAGCCCCACTCCCGAGACTCGAGAGCACAAAAATCTAGGCTGACACTCCCCAGTGCAGTGCTGTTTCTCCCTCAATCGACATCACTAAAAACAGATTGCCAGGTCGGTCATTAGTACATTGTTGCTTGTGGGAGCTTGCTGTGCGCGAATTGGCTGCCGCGTGGAATTCTCTACCACAGAAGGCAGTGGAGGCCAATTCATTAAATATATTCAAGAAGGAGTTACATATGTTTCTTAAGGCTAAAGGGATATGGGGAGAAGGCAGGGACAGGGTACTGAGTTTGGATGATCAGCCATGATCTCATTGAATGGCGGAGCAGGCTCGAGGGGCCAAATGGCCTACTCCTGCTCCTATCTTCTATGTTTCTTACATTACAACAGTGACTCACTCCACCTCAAACGTATTTCGGTGGCTGTAAAGCGCTCTGGGACGTCCTGAGGTCACATGAAAGGCGCTGTGGAAAATCTCTCTTCTACTGGCATTTGCTTACTGATTCATTTCCAACCACCAACGCACTGGGCCCAGCCATTTGATGGAACGTAAACATGGGGGAAAGTTTCATGCTGCTGTCACAAAGTGATAAGGGTAGCTGTTCTTGCATTGCAAGTATTTGAGATCGTCAACAGATCTGGCTTTTATCCCTGGATATTTTATATTTAACTCGGTCAGTTATCTGGCATTTCTTTGAGGTCGGTGGCTGCACTTATTCTGTAGCGTTGTGTTATCACAAAATGTTAATAGCTTTCCTATAGCATTGCTTACAGTAAGTCAGATAATGTGCTGTTTTATAAGCGTAGGAGTGTTGTATCGTGTATTATGCAGCCACGGTGGATCTGCGTTCTTTTAAGGCAACAAAATTTAATTACATTGGCCCGGAATTTGCGGTGGGTAATGACGGCGAACTGTCAGCATTCACCGTCATTACCCCTCTGAAACTGACCGTAACTTCAGGATTTAGTGCATCCGCAGCTAAACGTGGAAATCCTGAGGTTGCGGTCAGTCATTCACTGCTCTGACACAGACTGCGCTGTGGAGCTCCATAGCCGGCAACTAGCGAAATCTGTGTTATTGACAAACTTAAGCTTTTCCACACTAATATAAACACCCCAGTAAATGTTAAGCCTTGTTGGAATAGGTGTAACTGTGGTTTTAACAACGTATTGACTGCTAAACAACCGTTCTGGTTCCGAAAAACTAATTTTATATTTGTGGAATGTCAAATTTCTCCATTATAATAAACATTACTAGCTTTTGAAAAATTAAATATTTTAAAATATTTTCAAGATATTTCAGCTTCTACCATAACCCCATGTGAAAATCCCAATCTTTATTTTGCTCTTTGTAGCACTTTTTAAAAGTGCAGATAATCAGTGTTTTTCATTTCCTATTTGCAGTCTGAGAATTCTTTAATTTAGCTGCTTAAACAGCTTGATGATGTCACTCCTGCATTAAGCTAAGAACCCCTTTTGACAGCGCTACAATTAATTACACGTCGAGGAAGCTAATGCTGTCGTCACAGTGGGCAGCTTTCTTCGAGGTCAGCGGCAATTGCCATTGCTTCGCCGCTGCCCGCAAATACGGACCATAGTATTTACAGCACGGACACAGGCCATTCAGCTCAACAGGTCCATACTGGTGTTTATGCTCCACACGAGCCTCCCATCTTTAGAACATAAGAAATAGGAGCAGGAGTAGGCCAATCGGCCCCTCGAGCCTGCTCCACCATTCAATAAGATCATGGTTGATCTGATCCTAACCTCAAATCTTCTATCACTCTCCATCCACCCGAACCCATGTGATTTTCCGGGAGAGGCGAAAAACCAGATAAAAAACCCAATGGCCAATTTGGGAGAAAAAATCTGGGAAATTCCTCTCCGACCCATCTAGATGATCGAAACTCGTCCAGGAGATCACTCTGTCCCTATATTTTCTACAGTACTTACCTTCTGTAAAGGCGATCTCCACCCCAGCCAGGAACAGGAATAAAACCATCTCCTGAAATCTAACACAGAATTAGAACACGAAGTAGGAGCAGAACCAGGCTACACGCCCTTGGGCCCACTCCACTACCCACAGGGCCATGACCATTCCGAACCTAGACTCATATCCAATTTCCTGCCCGCTCCCTGTAACCCTTAATTCCCTTTACTTCTAGGAAACTATCTATTTCTGTTTTAAATTTATTTAATGATGTAGCTTCCACAGCTTTCTTCTAGCCCCAACAGCATATCCTCCTGTCCCTTTAAGTAAACACAGGATCCAGGTGCATTTGTCATGAGGCAATTGCTGACTTTTTAAAAAAACAAAGCACTAAATTTATATGTACTGTACTGTTAACACTGTCTGCTAAATGTCTTTTGTTATTAGTTCCTGGGAGGTGGGTGTCGCTGGCAAGGCCAGCATTTATTGCTCAACTCTAGTTGCCCTTGAGCAGTTGGTGGTGAGCCGCCGCCTTGAACCCCTGCAGTCCGTGTGGTGAAGGTACTCTCACAGTGCTGTTAGGGAGGGAGTTCCAGGATTTTAACCCAGCGACGATGAAGGAATGGTGATATACTTCCAAGTCAGGATGGTGTGTAACTTGGAGGGGAACTTGCAGGTGGTGGTGTTCCCATGCGCCTGCTGCCCTTGTCCTTCTAAGTGGTAGAGGTCATGGGTTTGGGAGGTACTGTCGAAGAAGTCTTGGCGAGTTGCTGCAGTGTATCTTGTAGATGGTACACACTGTAGCCACTGCGCTGGTGGTGGAAGGAGTGAATGTTTAAGGTGGTGGATGGGGTGCCAATCAAGCGGGCTGCTTTGTCCTGGATGGTGTCGAGCTTCTTCAGTGTTGTTGGAACTCATCCAGGCAAGTGGAGAGTATTCCATCACACTCCTGACTTGTGCCTTGTAGATGGTGGAAAGGCTTTGGGGAGTCAGGAGGTGAGACACTAGCTGCAGAATACCCAGTCTCTGACCTGCTCTTGTAGCCACAGTATCTGTGGATGGTCCAGTTAAGTTTCTGGCTAATGGTGACCCTGCACCCCGCCCCCAGGATGTTGATGTTGGGGGATTTGGCGATGGTAATGCTGCTGAATGTCATGGGGTGGTGGTTAGACGCTTTCTTGTTGGAGGTAGTCATTAACTGGCACTTGTGGGGCGCGAATGTTACTTGCCACTTATCAGCCCAAGCCTCAATGTCGTCCAGGTCTTGCTGCATGCGGGCATGGACTGCTTCATTATCTGAGGAGTTGCGAATGGAACTGAACACTCTGCAATCATCAGCGAGCATTCTCACTTCTGACCTTATGATGGAGGGAAGGTCATTGATGAAGCAGCTGAAGATGGTTGGGCCTGGGACACTGCCCTGAGGAGCTCCTGGGGCTGAGATGATTGGCCTCCAACAACCACAACCATCTTCCTTTGTGCTAGGTATGACTCCAGCCAGTGGAGAGTTTTTCCCCCTGGTTCCCATTGACTTCAGTTTTACTAGGACTCCTTGCTGCCACACTCGATCAAATGCTGCCACTCTCGCCTCACCTGGAATTCAGCTCTTTTGTCCATGTTTGGACTAAGGCTGTAGTGAGGTCTGGAGCTGAGTGGTTCTGGCAGGACCCAAACTGAGCATCAGTGAGCAGGTTATTAGTGAGTAAGTGCTGCTTGATAGCACTGTCAACGCCTTTCATCACTTTGCTGATGATTGAGAGTAGATAGATGGGGTGGTAATTGGCTGGATTGGATTTGTCCTGTTTTTTATGGACAGGACATACTTGGGCAGTTTTCCACATTGTCTGGTAGATGCCAGTGTTAAGCTGTACTGGAACAGCTTGGCTTGAGGCGCGGCTAGTTCTGGAGCATAAATCTTCAGCATGACAGCCGGGATGTTGTCGGGGCCCATAGCCTTAGCTGTATCCAGAGTGCTCAGCTTTTTCTTGATATCACATGGAGTGAATCGAATTGGCTGAAGACTGGCTTCTGTGATGGTGGGAACCTTCGGAGGAGGCTGAGGTGGATCATCCACTCGGCTTTTCTGGCTGAAGGTGGTTGCAAATGCTTCAGCCTTGTCTTTTGCACTCACGTGTTGGGATCCACCAACATTCACGACTGGATGTGGCAGGACTGCAGAGCTTTGATCTGATCTGTTGGTTGTTGGATCGCTTAGCTCTGTCTGTAGCATGCTGCTTCCGTTGTTTAGCATGCATGTAGTCCGATGTTGCAGCTTCCTCGGGTTGGCACCTCATTTTTAGGTACGCCTGGTGCTGCTCCTGGCATACTATCCTACACTCCTCATCGAACCAGGGCTGGTCGCCTGGCTTGATGTTAATGGTAGAGTGAGGGATATGCCCAGCTATGAGGTTACAGATTTTAGTGGAATACAATTCTACTGCTGCTGATGGCCCACAGTGCCTCCTGGATGCCCAGTTTTGAGCTGCTAGATCTGTTCTGAATCTATCTCATTTAGCACGGTGGTAGTGCCACACAACACGATGAAGGGTGTCCTTTGTGTGAAGACGGGACTTTGTCTCCACAAGGACTGTGCGGTGGTTACTGCTACCAATACTGTCATGGACAGATGCATCTGCGACAGGTAGATTGGCAAGGAGGAGGTCAAGTAGGTTTTTCTGTCGTGTTGATTCCCACCACCTGCTGCAGGGACAGTCTGGCAGCTATGTCCTTCAGGCCTCGGCCAGCTCGGTCAGCAGTGGTGCTACCGAGCCACTCTTGGTGGTGGAAATTGAAATCCCCCACTCAGAGTACATTCTGTGCCCTTGCTACCCTTGGTGCTTCTTCCAAGTGGTGTTCAACATGGAGGAGTACTGATTCATCAGCTGAGGTTTCCTTGCCCATGCTTGACCTGAAGCCATGAGACTTCATGAGGTCCGGAATCAATGTTGAGGTCTCCCAGCGTTACTCCCTCCCGACTGTATACCACTGTGCCGCCACCTCTGGTGGGTCTGTCCTGCCGGTGGGACAGGACATACCCAGGGATGGTGATGGAGGAGTCTGGGACATTGGCTGAAAGGTATGATTCTGTGAGTATGACGATGTCAGGCTGTTGCTTGATTAGTCTGTGGGACAGCTCTTCCAATTTTGGCACAAGTCCCCAGATGTTAGTGAGCAGGACTTTGCAGGGTCAACTGGGCTGGGTGTGCCTTTGTCGTGTCCGAAGCCGGTGCCGCAGTTGATGCTGGGTGGTCCATTCAGTTTTATTCTCATTGTTTCTTGTAGCTGTTTGTGACAACTGAATGGCTTGCTAGGCCACTTCAGAGGGCAGTTAAGAGTCAACCACATTGCTGTGGGTCTGGAGTCACATAGGCCAGACCGGGTAAGGATGTCAGATTTCCTTCCCTAAAGAAAGGTCTGTTCACCTTTGTTTATTAAGTGTTATTTTAATGCCTGTTTGTAACAATGCACACAATTTCAAGGCATCATTAACATGCAGTGAGAAGGGTACCCATTTACATCATTATATGCTGGTGGTTACCATGCAATGTGGGTCTTTTCCATCTGTTTATCAAAGTTAATTCTTGCTTCTCATCTATAGTGATGGTGCTTATTTACTGCAGGCTGGCAAACAATCAAACATTAAACATGGTGCTTGTGATCAGTGTCTGTGTTTCTTGCCTTTACAGCCACTTCGGAGTGATGGCCGCATTCAGCATAGAACTACGATCCCTCATCATTGTTTCAAATTGCAATGACCATACTCGGTTTGAGCTTGCATCGTCCATCCTTACTTCAGCCACACGCTGAGATTCATCACATACTTCACTATAGAAACATTAAAAAATAGGAGCAAGAGTAGGCCATTTTGCCCTTCGAGCCTGCTCCGCCATTCAATATGATCATGGCTGACCCTCTATCTCAATACCATATTCCTGCTCTCTCCACATACCCCTTGATACCTTTTGTGTCTAGAAATCTATCTATCTCCTTCTTAAATATATTCAGTGACTTGGCCTCCACAGCCTTCTGTGGTAGAGAATTCCACAGGTTCACCACCCTCTGAAGAAATTTCTCCTCATCTCAGTCGTAAATGTCCTACCCCATATCCTGAGACTGACCTCTTGTTCTAGAGCCCCCAACCAGGGGAAACATCCTCCCTGCATCCAGTCTGTCTAGCCCTGTCAGAATTTTATATGTTTCAATGAGATCCCCTCTCATTCTTCTAAACTCTAGTGACTACAGGCCTAGTCAACCCTATTACGACAGTCCTGCCATCCCAGGTATCAGTCTGGTAAACCTTCGCTGCACTCCCTCTTTGGCAAGTATATCCTTTCTTAGGTAAGGAAACCAAAACTGCACACAGTACTCCAGGTGTGGTCTCACCAAGCTCCTATATAAATGTAGTAAGACATCCTTGCGCCTGTACTCAAACCTCTTGCAATGAAGCCCCACATACCATTTGCCTTCCTAACTGCTTGCTGCACCTGCATGTTTCCCTTCAGTGACTGGTATGCAAAAGACATCCAGGTCTCTCTGTACATCAACATTTCCCAGTCTATCACCATTTAAATAATACTCTGCCTTTCTGTTTTTCCTACTGAAGTGGATAACTTCACATTTATCCACGTTATACTGCATCTGCCATGTATTTGCTCACTCAATTTATCTAAATTGCCTTGAAGCCTCTTTGCATCCTCCTCACAACTCCCAACCCCACCTAGTTTCGTGTCGTCCGCAAACTTGGAAATATTACATTTGGTTCCCTCATCCAAATCATTGATAAGTATTGTGAATAGCTGGAGCCCAAGCACTGATCCCTGCGGTACCCCACTAGTCACCGCCTGCCACCCCGAAAAAGACCCATTTATTCCTACTCAGTTTCCTGTCTGTTAACCAATTTTCAATCCATGCCAGTATATTACCCCCAATCCCATGTGCTTTCATTTTGCACACTAACCTCTTATGTGGGACTTTATCAAAGGCCTTCGGAAAATCCAAATACACTACATCAACTGGTTCTCCATTATCTATTCTACCAGTTACATCCTCAAAAAGCTCCAGTAGGTTTGTCAAACACTATTTCCCTTTCATAAATCCATGTTGACTTTGTCTAATCCCGTTGATATTTTCTAAGTGTCCTGTTATCACATCCTTTATAATAGACACTAGCATTTTCCCTACTACTGATGTTAGGCTAACTGGTCTGTAGTTCCCGGTTTTCTCTCCCTTTTTTAAATAGTGAGGTTACATTTGCCACCCTCCAATCTGCAGGAACTGTTCCATAATCTATAGAATTTTGGAAGATGACAACCAATGCATCCACTATTTCCATGGCTACCTCTTTTAGTACTCTGGGATGCAGATTATCAGGCCCTGGGGATTTATCAGCTTTCAGTCCCATTCATTTCTCCAGCACTTTTTTTACTAATACTAATTTCCTTTAATTCCTCCTTCTCACTCGACCCTTGGTTCCCTAGCATTTCTGGGAAGTTAGTTGTGTCCTCTTCTGTGAAACCAGAACCAAAGTATTTGTTTAATTGCTCTGTGATTTCCTTGTTCCCTATTATAAATTCTCCCGTTTCGTCTTCACTAATCTCTTTCTTTTTACATACTTGTAGAAGCTTTTACAATCCGCTTTTATGTTCCTTGTAAGTTTACTCTCGCTATGATGAAAGTGGCTGTATCGTCGCTTGTCATGCACTGCAGTTTGGCAACTAACTTCAAATGCAAGACTGCGTGACAAAATGTTTGCTGACGACATGTCCTTTGCCCAGTCAGCAGGCATAGTGACTCAGCCCAGCTATAAGAAAGCAGCTTATGTGCTTGTTGATCTGCCTCAGCTGCCAGCTACATAGTGACATTAAAATTGTTTCACTTTAAAGCAAAAATGAATAGTGTAGAAAATGCCTCACAATATATAACCGGGCAGTTCCTATAGTATCTGAGGTATGGTGCCATTAATGCGTTGTCAGCTGAAGTACTGAAAAAAGCCAGGGAGAGATCTTTGGTTCAATCAGGGAAAAGTGGAGGGGGAAAGGTTTTGAGCAGTATTTGGATATGGGTCTCAATGGCTGAATTACTTACTGCTACCTCGTGTTTGATGTAGTAGAAGGAAATATAATTCTGCATTCATCATGGAGCTTTGAAACTGATCACCTAACTCGTTTTACAAATGCACGGATGAAGGACGTTCAGAATTTCTTTGGTTGGGGGTTATAGCTTTCTGGCAGTAGTTTAATGATGAGAGTTTTATATTCAGTAGTAAAGGCTTGGTAGTGTGCCTGGCGCTCTGCACTCTAACTTCTCTGGGCTTGTGCATATGTGTGTAATTGAACGTTTCAGATGTAGAAGCAGGAGTTGAATCAAATTATATCAGAGGATACCTCAATCAGGCCTCTTCAGATTTGTAAAAAAAAGTACAGTAGTTTTTTTCCCTAGTCTGTTTCCTATCAGTTTCAGTATTTCTCCATTTCCCCTGATGCTTCCCATGTAATTGCAGTGTCATCACTGTTTTTAGCAAAATTATCATATTGCATCCAATTGCATTTTGAAAAAATCGCAGCAGTATAGTTTTGGAACATTTTTTGAGCTCTAAAGCCTGAGTGAAGTGCTGGTGGTTATAGATCTGCCAGTGAAGGTGTTAGTGGTGTGAGATAAATGAATATTGTATGTGTCTCACCGACTGCAGATGTGATTTTGGTCACTGCCTTGAGGGTTCTGCACGTCTGAAAAGAAGTTACCTCCCCTGAAACGCTTTTTTATTGGTTCTTGGAAAATACATACAGGTAGATAAATGTGTTCCCTTGTATATCTCACTTTTGTAAATAAGGAACTCTCTGCATGTTAACGCCATGATTTAAAAATTCTCATCCTTGTTTTAAATCCCTCCATGACCTCGCCTCTCCCTATCTCTGTAACCTCCTCCAGTCCTACAGCCCTCCGAGATCTCCGCTCTCCTCCAATTCTGGCCTCTTGAGAATCCCCGATTTTCATCGCTCCACCATTGGTAGCCGTGCCTTCAGCTGCTTAGACCCTAAGCTCTGGAATTCCTCCCCTAAACCTCTCCGCCTTTGAGACACACCTTAAAACTACCTCTCGTCTGCTCTAATATCTCCTTACATGGCTTGGTATCAGATTTTGTTTGAGAACGCTCCAGTGAAGCGCATTGGGACGTTTTAAGAACATAAGAAATAGGAGCAGGAATCGGCCATTTGGCCCCTCGAGCCTGCTCCGCCATTCAGTGAGATCATGGCTGATCTTCTGCCTCAACTCCATTCACCGGCCCTATCGCCATATCCCTTGATGCCTTTACTAGTCAGAAATCTATCGACTTCAGTTCTGAATATACCCAATGACTGAGCCTCCACAGCAAAACGTTAAAGGCTCTATATAAATACAAATTGTTGTTGTAAATTAGGGGGCAGCACTTCCATTTACAGGAAACTCTTTTTTTTATCCGGGACCGGCGTGCTGCCGGTTGATCCAAAAAGTCTGGATTACAGAGAGGTATACTTACCAAGGTACGAGAGCCCCGTACACGGCCACAGATCCAGGCGTCCCTGTTGCATGGCAACAGGTGCAGGAACCCCGGTTACACGGTCACAGATCCAGGCGTCCCTGTTGCATGGCAACAGGTGCAGGAACCCCGGTTACATGGCTACAGATCCAGGCGTCCCTGTTGCATGGCAACAGGTGCAGGAACCCCGGTTACACGGCTACAGATCCAGGCGTCCCTGTTGCATGGCAACAGGTGCCGGAACCCCGGTTACACGGCCACAGATCCAGGCGTCCCTGTTGCATGGCAACAGGTGCAGGAACCCTGGTTACACGGCCACAGATCCAGGCGTCCCTGTTGCATGGCAACAGGTGCCGGAACCCCGGTTACACGGCCACAGATCCAGGCGTCCCTGTTGCATGGCAACAGGTGCCGGAACCCCGGTTACACGGCCACAGATCCAGGCGTCCCTGTTGCATGGCAACAGGTGCAGGAACCCTGGTTACACGGCCACAGATCCAGGCGTCCCTGTTGCATGGCAACAGGTGCAGGAACCCCGGTTACACGGCCACTAATATGAAGTAAAACTTACCTGAACCTACTCCTGAATTTTGCCGGTTAAGAGAGATTTCCGGTTATTTAGGTGCCGGTAAAAAGAGAGTTTCCTGTATTTAGATTAAGCTAATTTACATCTTTACCAAATATTTTTCCAGCATCACTTGGGGTTAACCAGAATAAGCATGCCGAATCTGGATTTTTATTCAGTACCTGCCTTCAAATTTGAGTCGTAATAAACTTCTTCTAGAATTTGCTACTCTTTATATTCTGAAATCAAATACCATTTTATTATTCATATATAAACCTATTACTCTCACCTTCTCCCCTGCCAGCTGTATCATTAGTTGTCTTAATGTAGTTGTGGGACAGCAGCTAGTTTTGCTTTCAAAGTTACCTCGGGCCCGTAGCGGCTGCATTGTTTCTGCAAGATCTTAGTTTTTTTTTCCCTTTCCCCATATTCCTTTAATTAAAAAAAAAAATCAACAAATGTATCTTGCCTATTCTAACCTTCATATACAAAAAAAATTCTGGTAACACCAAAAAAGGTTTTCCTGTGAGTTTTCTTTCTAATAGATTCATATCTAGAGGCCACTATTGTATTGTAGACAATATGCACCTGAGCAGGGAGTCAGTGCCTCAGTATAACATCTCATTTGAAACATGGCATGTGAAAATGTGGCATGAACTAAGAAATTAAGTGAGATGCACTGCTGAGAGAGGGAAAATGGAATCTTTTTAAAACCTACTAAACATACAAAACAAATATATACTAAAGAGAAATAACTAAGCTGAACAAGGTGGGTGAACAGAGAAGTTTGGACGACAGGTCCGGTGACGATAGGTGCAAACAGTTATTGTAACTTGTAAATATTTTAAAAACATCAATCTTGCATCCCATCAGGAAAAGGTTAAAAACATCAACGTTTATTAGTATCTTAATTGGCAAAGATATCCGATCGAAAAGCTTGATTTTTGCATAACCAGTAGTTTTTTGTATTGCATACTTTTAGAAAGAGCTATAGTTACTTGACACTGACTTAGATTATGATCTGTGATTTGAAATGGAGCTGTATATATCATGAGGGTTTTTCCCATTGAGCTTTGTAAGGTTATTTCCACAAATAATTGGGAATTATTGGAAAAAATTATTTGGGACCATATTAATCGTTATTTAGAAAGGCACGTATTAATCAAGGAAAGTCAGCATGGATTTATTTAGGGAAGGTAGTGTCTGACTACAAACAGAAAATGTTGGAAATACTCAGCAGGTCAGGCAGCATCTGTGGAGAGAGAAACAGAGTTAACGTTTCAGGTTGATGACCTTTCATCAGAACTGGAAAAAGATCTGAGGGACTGTATTTTTTGAGGAGGTAACATGCAGAGAGTAGCGCGTTTGATGTAGTCTACATGGATTTGAGCAAGGCTTTTGACAAGGTCCCACATGGCAGACTGGTCAGAAAAGTAAAAGCCCATGAGATCCAAGAAAAAGTGGAAAGTTGGATCCAAAATTGGCTCAGTGGCAGGAAGCAACGGGTAATGGTCGACAGGTGTTTTTGTGACTGGAAGGCTGTTTTCAGTGGGGTTCCACAGGACTCAGTACTAGGTCCCTTGCTTTTCGTGGTATATATCAATGATTGAGACTTTAATGTAATTGGCATGATTAAAAATTGGTCATGTGGTTGATGGGAAGAAAGCCGTAGACTGCAGGAAGATATAGATGGACTGGTCAGGTGGGCAGAAAAGTGGCAAATGGAATTCAATCCAGAGAAATGTGAGGTAATGCATTTGGGGAGGGCTAACAATGCAAGGGACTACACAATAAATGGTAAGATACTGAGAAGTGTGGAAGAACAGAGGGACCTTGGAATGCTTGTTCACAGATCCCTGAAGGTAGCAGGACAGGTGGATAAGATGATTAAGAAGGCATACGGGATGCTTTCCTTTTATTAGCCGAGGCATAGAATATAAGAGTGGGGAGGTTATGCTTGAACTGTATTAAACACTAGTTAGGCTAGAGCTAGAGTATTGCGTACAGTTCTGGTCACCACATTATGGGAAAGATGTGATTGCGCTAGAGAGAGTACAGAGGAGATTTACAAGAATATTGCCAGGATTGGAGAATTTTAGCTATGGGGAAAGATTGGATAGGCTGGGTTGTTTTCATTGGAACAGAGGAGGCTGAGGGGAGATTTAATTGAGGTGTATAAAATTATGAGGGGCCTAGGTAGCGTGGCTAGGAAGGACCTATTTCACTTAGCAGAGAGGTCAATAACCAGGGGGCATAGATTTAAAGTAATTGGTAGAAGGATTAGAGGGAAGTTGAGGAGAAAGTTTTTCACCCAGTGGGTGTTTGGGGTCTGGAACTTACTGCCTGAAAGGGTGGTAGAGGCAGAAACCTTCATAGCATTTAAAAAGTACTTGGATATGCCCTTGAAGTGCCGTAACCTACAGGGCTACGGACCGAGAGCTGGGAAGTGGGATTAGGCTGGAGAGCTCTTTGTCAGCCAGCACAGACACGATGGGCCGAATGGCCTCCTGTGTCGTAAACTTCTATGATTCTATGAACAACATTTAATCAGTGTGTTTTAATATTGTATTATGTACTGTTTGGTAGGCAAACCATTTTGAATGTATCAGATATTCGCGAATAGTTGGCACAGACACTACTGTGTAGGTTACCACTAATCTCGCATTCTATTGCTAACAGTAGAAACTGATACATATTGCAGCACCATTTGGCACATGTCTAAGTGAGGAAGGTTATATTTAAAGTGAGTTTTTCATTACACAAGCTTCAGGTTAAAATTCTTGGGAAGAATATAAAACTTTGTTTTTAGCTGTGAAGATGTCTTTTCTGGGAGGACAAAACTTCTGCCTTCCCAATAGTTGTGGATTGCAAGGTGGTAGTGATTATGGTTGTTTATGTGAGTGTAGACTTGGCTTTTATTTAGCTTTGGATTCAGTATACAGAATATATTTAACTGCTTTCCTGAACTAGATTGTCAAAATTTGTTTCCATAAACTAGTTATTTGAAATTTGGTTATAAACCAAGTCTCATCAACCCTGTACCATGGACCTTCTCCACCCTAGTGAACAGTTTCCTTCCTGTGTACTTTCTGATCTTATTCTGACAGATTCCTTGCCTCTCACAGATGAGGTTTTGAAGCATAACAGATAAAATAACATAATAGCCTGCAGTGAAAATCATTTTGGCAGGTCCTTTTTAATGGTATGATGTGCTCTGGTGATCTTGCATGAGCCTACAAGAAGAGCATGTGACACCTATTAATGTGATGCTTTTCTGCTCATTCTTTGTGTTTTACCCTCTCCTCTAGCTTTTGAGCCAAATAGTGAAGTTATTTCTGAATATAGAATTAAAATAGCTTAAATAGATACTTTTGGAATGAAGAGAGTTTGATATCATGTCAGTGTTACTCACAACACTAATTGTGGTGCTCTTTACCTAGATGATCTTTGCAAGTACTATAGCCAGTTAGTTCTTCATTTTTAAGTAAACTTCTGATAATTCATGAAAGTTACTGAAAAATGATTTCAAAATTTTGTTTGGTAATGAACCACTCTTTCTAAATCTTGAATGTATGAAGAACTATTTAGCTTATGAACCTAATGTTTCAAGCTTCAGCTTCTGATTCGAATTGGGGAATGGTACACCTTTAGCTTTTGTACTAAGGAATTCCTTTGGTGGATAAATTAACGTATTTGCGTTTAAACAGCTATGTAATAAGGAAATTTAAAGTGATAATTGATGACGACATTAACCGTAAAGGAACCTAAAAGGAAATGTGATGTGGAAACAGTAGAACCAAATGTACAAGATTGTTTGCTGTGATTATTTTCTCACTATATTTACTAGGGAATTAAAAAATATTTCCATTTTCTTGGTATGTTTTGGTATATCTGATGAATACTGTTCATTGTAAGTTTGAATGTACCTTAGTGACCAATTAAGTCAGTTACAGGGCTAAGTCAGTAGTTCCAGAAAATTAAGACATAGTGATGTCAACATGTTTTTAGAGACTGAAGCAATTAGTAAGCATTTATGCCAGTGACCTTTTATCAAGCTAGTGATTTGTCACAGCAAGACATTGTGTGGCAAAACCCATAATTTTTATGTTTGACGACTGTTCATTTTAAAATTCTGTTCTAACTTTGGAATCCATTAAATGTTTGACAGATACTAAGTAGTTAAGAGGAAGAGGACAAAACCAGTAGCAAGTAACGTTCTGTCCCTTAAACTGACAACCCGCTTCAACACTGTCAGCCATTAATTAACCTGTTTAAAGTGGTTTCCAACCCAGCCTGTAGATAGTTTATGAAAAACTCATCCAATTAAACTCTGGCAATTATATAGCTTTACCATAGGAAATGCCCCAAGGCACCTCTCAGATGTAGGACTGATGCTGACCACTATAGTAGGAGGTGTAACAGAAATGACAGAAAGCATAGTTGAAAGTGTTGCTTTTGAAGAGAGAGTTCGAGAGTAAAACTGAGGTGACTGATGGCCCTGGAGCAGGAGGGTGCGCACAAGAGCTCAGAGTTGGAAGACCACAGGACACAATTTGGGGCATAGGGTTAGAGGAGGTTGTAGAGGTAGGGTGAGGTGAGACCATAGAGTGACTTGTAAGACAAGAATTCTGACTTCAATTCATTGGACAGGAAACCAATGGAGCTCAACAGTGGAGAGTGATTTGGGGGCGGGAGGGGTGAACTTGGTGTGGGACAGCATAAGGCGGGTAGACCTTTGGATGTTTGAATTGTCACTTCGCCAATCCCTTTTTGACGAGCATGATTTTAAAAGTCTTCTGTGCATTTGTATCGAAGTCTGAGTGAAAGGGGATATCAATTGATTTACTTGAAATTCTGTATCATCATTGGATTTAAGTTCTCCTGTTCTACTCCAAGTTGCTGTATCATTGGAATAATTTTAAACCATGATTTTATTACTGTGTATGAATTAACACTTCACATTTAGTGTTGAAAGTAATTTTGGGTTAGAAGTGCCTACAGTTCTCTAGCAGCAGCCTTTCCCTTTACCAGTTATGCTCCAGGCCACTCAGTAATGCTTAAACTGGTTGTTAATTGTTACTGTATCGTGCATTATTCATGCCTGAGAAATGTGGATTAGTAATGGTTTAACCTTCTTTCCTACAGTTACAGCATTTGTAGGAGGACTTCTGTGTCTGTCTTAAATTTTTACCTGCAATTGCCCCATGATGTTTGGCAAAATTTCATGTAATCATTAGCTTTGCCTTCACGCCCCAACGCAGAAGAGATATTTAATGATGTTTATTGTCGTAGCCTAGTTTGCACTGTTAGCGGGGTTCAAAATGAAACTTTGATCAGGTTAACTGCCTTTCAAAAGGCATTACCTTTGCTGTAAATTGTGAAATTCCTTAAATTCTACTGTTACCAGATATATGATAAGTATTTGGGAAACAGGATGGCATCGAATGTACTCTTTGGCTGGAATTACAATGAGGTAATTCACGTAGAGTACTGCCATCACATTCTATTTTAGTTCTTTAAATATGTGAATTGAAAATATTGTTTCCATGTAGACATTGTGATGGCGAGCGCATAGACCTTAGCACTGTGTCCTTTTTTGTAATCAAACGCATAAGTGAAGTTAATGTTTTCCTCTTTTGTATTGCAGGGTTCATGTTAAGCAGCAAGGAAAATGGATTCTTTGTCTGTGATGGACTTTTTGAAATAATTGCAGCTTGGCACATTTTATCTGCTACTGGATATAAACGTCTTTTGTTCTGCTTCCAGTTTTGAAAACAGCATGGCGGGTTTTAAACGTGGATATGATGGAAAAATTGCGGGGCTGTATGATTTGGATAAAACATTGGGCAGGGGTCATTTTGCTGTTGTGAAACTTGCACGCCACGTTTTCACTGGAGAAAAAGTAGCGGTGAAAGTCATCGATAAAACAAAACTGGACTCTGTAGCTACAGGGCATTTGTTTCAGGAAGTACGATGCATGAAACTGGTGCAACATCCCAACATTGTCCGTCTATATGAAGTGATTGACACTCAAACAAAACTGTATCTTATTCTGGAATTGGGAGATGGAGGTGATATGTTTGATTACATCATGAAACATGAAGACGGTCTTAGTGAAGATCTAGCAAAGAAATACTTTGCACAGATAGTGCACGCAATATCTTATTGCCATAAGCTGCATGTTGTTCACAGAGACCTGAAGCCAGAAAATGTGGTTTTCTTTGAACAACAAGGAATTGTAAAACTTACAGATTTTGGGTTTAGCAACAAGTTTCAACCTGGAAAGAAGTTAACAACAAGCTGTGGGTCACTTGCATATTCTGCACCAGAGATTCTGCTCGGAGATGAGTATGATGCGCCTGCAGTAGGTAGGTTCATTTTAAAAGTGGAGTTTTGAGATAAATGATCAAATTGCTTTTTTGACTATAAATGGGATCACTTTTTCATGTTTAGATAACATTGCGAAGTGCTTTAGCTGTCGGTAACTGTTAAGTTGCTCATAGTTTGTTTAATTTTGAATTGATACTACATTGAAGTGATGCTCCTGGTTATATACAAACATACAGAAAAGGAGGACAGGGCAAAAAAAATCAATTGGTCCATCAAGCCTGTCGCATCCAGACACGAGAGAGCGCACAGCTACCTACTCCTGCAGTCACTCATTCTTCTAAGGAAAAAAAAAAAAAGTGGCCTAATTTATGAAGGATAACCTCTGGGGAATACCTTTGACCCCCATGAAGCAAGCTGCAGTTTGATGACTGACTTCACTCGTCCCACTTAAACCACCTACCTACTATAACTTGCAAGTTCCTTCCACTCGCAGGAACTTGCCCCGCTTCCTTTTGAAAGCCTGCAGCAAATCCACGCTTGTCTAATTCTATGCTTTTGTAACTTGTACTGACTTCGCCTAGTCCTCCCCTGCCCATCTAGCTCAAATAATCTGTCCACATAGACAGGATCTTATCCCTTCATTATTTTAAAAATCTCAATTCTACCCCTCAAGGTCTAGCACTTTTCCTGAGTAAGGAGCCCCAATCCCCTAAGTCTATCCTGATAAAGCCCTTAAAACAGGTATTAATCAGTTGGCTCTCTTCTGAGAGGGCACAGTATTCTAGATCTAGCTGAACTAAGGCCTTGTACAAGGCAAGAACTCTAACTCTAGTTTTATATTTAATTGTCCTAGCTATACACCATAATGGTCTAGCGACACCGTTATAGACCTACAGTATTTCAAATCTTTCACCTATTTAGTGTTGAGTAGGCAACATTGTATGGCATATACATACCATGGTATTACCCCAGACCAATGCACCATATGGCACTTGCTTACATTGAAAGACATCTGTCACACACTGGGCCCATTCCCCAAGTGTCTAGATCCGCCTGCAGACTGTTTAAAATGTCTAAGGTACTAACTACCATGCGTATCCTTGTGTTATCAGTACTTCTCCCAATCCCTGCATCCAGATTATTACTAAAAATGAAAAGCAACGGACCTAGCGAGGATTTCTGTGGGACCCCACTAGTTCTCAGCTCCCCGTGCAAAGCTACCACCATTAATAACTACCCTCTATCTATGTCAATGCAATCATTTTGCTATCCAGCCTAAGATCTGCCCAGCAAACAAGATGGAATCTTATTTAGCAGCCTCCTATGTGGCACTTTATCAAAACCTTTTTGAAAATCAAGATGCATATTGTTCACTGGACTTTCAGCATCTACGAACTTTGTAACTGCTTTGAAACATTTGATCTGGTTGGTGAAACAGGACCTCCTTTGCTGGGATTCCCTAATAATTTTTGCTCTTTTTACAAGATGATACAACATATCTCTTAATACCTTCAAGCAACCTACGTATAACTGAAGTTAAACTAATGGGCCTGTGGTGTCCTGGTTCTGAATTACTGCCCTTCTTAAATATAGGGACCACATTGGCGCCTTTCCTACTTTAACTTTATAAATATTTTGTATCTGTCATGGACATTGAGTCTGTCCAGGTACACACATCACTAAAAACTAGTGCACAGGTACAAAAAGTAATCAAAAAGGCTAATGGCTTATTTCAAGGTTTGAGATACAAAAGAGAGGAAGTTCTGCTTCAGTTGTATCGAGCCTTGGTCAGACCCTATCTGGAGTACTGTGTTCAATTTCCACCTCTGGAAGGATATATTGGCCTTGGAGGGGTACAGTGTAAGTTCACCAGAATGATACCAGAGCTTAAAGAGTTAAATTATGTGGACAGTTTTCATAAACTTGGCTTGTATTCCCTTGAATTTAGAAGGTTGCGGGGGGGGGGGGGGGGGCGTGGTTTAATCGAGGTATTTAAAATGACTAAGGGATTCGATATTGTAGATATAGAAAAACGACTTCCTCTGCTAAAGGAATCCAAAACAAGGGGGCATAATCTTAAAATTAGAGTGAAGCCATTCAGGAGTGAAATCAGGAACACAAATGGTAGTGAAATCTGGAACTCTGCCCCTCCAAAAGGCCATGGATGTTGAGTCAATTGAAGTTTTGGAGACTCACATTTTTAATAGGTAAAGGTGTCAAGGGATATGGATCAAAAGTGGGTAAATGGAGTCGAGGTGCAGATTGAATGGCAGGACAGACTCGGGGAGCGGAATGGCCTCCTCCTGTTCCTATGGTAGTGGAATGAAGAAGCCGGGGCTTATCTTTGCTTGCCAGGATTCTCCTGGAGTCGTTCAGGAACTCGGGAGGTGTGCTTGGCTGGAATGTTGAGCCAGCACATATCTCCTTTCAGAAGAATACCAGGATTTTCTTCTTAATTGGTGATCCAGCAATAGGCACACTTTGGAAGCGCAAAGATGCCATAATTAGACCATTGGTCATATTTCTGCAGAGTTCCAATTATCCTCTGTGTGGCTAATAACAAAAACAGAAAGGGGAAGTTTTCCCTGGGCTCTTGTAATAGCATCAAGTCTGGTTACCGCTCTATGTCCTTGGTCATTTTGTATCGCAATCAGGCATATAAATGTCACCACACTTCTAGAACCACATTTTTGCATGTAGGTCACTCTCTGAATATTGCATCTGTTTAACTCAAGTGGCTGTTTCTTGTGCTAACCAGAGGGCCCTTTTTTCTGCTAGGTCTCGTTACTCTCTTTCACTCGTTAAAAAAAACACTTTGGACAATTTGTCCAGTTCACAGATTGTCCAGATCGGGAATGTAAAACCTAATTTTGAAATTCCACTGATCTGTACCGTGTAATAGATGTTAGTGAATCCTGTAAGTGTAGAGTAAGGTAAGTGAGTTCTTTGGTATGGAAGAACAATGATGATTGCTGAGCCTTGAGAGAGGCACGGAGCTAAACCTTTTTCATTAGAGAAAAGAATATGAGGTGGGATCATGATCCAAGTCTTTAAAATGCAGAGACTTCGACATTGTAGATATAAGCAGGCTATTTGATGGAGACTGAGCACAAACTAGAAACAAGGTTTAAAATTAATGATCCTGCAAGTACATGTAGAAGTTAGGAGGGAAAAATCCTGCAGTGGATGTGTAGAACAGACTCCTAGCAAAAGCAATTAATTTGTCAATTTCTTCAAAAAGGAGCTAGATACATATCTAATTGGGAATAAAAGTTCTAGGAATTATATGATCAAATACTCCATGTCATGGTGATTTCCATGGGTTTTTGAGTGGGAAATGTATTCCTTTGGAGACTAAAGTGCCCAGTCTGGGAGATAGCTGTGGCTGTCATTATCAAATGACCTAGTGGACTTCAAGCTTTGGTCAGCAACTTTGTATTTGATCCTGAAAGATTAGATTATTTCAAAACTCAAAGACTGCTTAAAAACTATCCAGGAATATCCTTATTCAGAGTTCTGTAGGTGTGTCTGCTTAGTAAATAAACCAGGTCGCCTCTAGCCAAATAGCCTGCACTTGAGTCAGACTGCTCTTGATCGGGTAGTCTAGCTTAGATCCATCCATCTATTTTATTAATTATTTGGTTACATCTGTGTTGCCTTCTCACAATCTGAATGCCTAAAATAATTTTATGACCTATACTTCACCACCTTCTGCCCCCCACTTCCTTCCCTGCTGATCTGATGGGTCAGTGGAAAAACCATCTGGTATGGGAATGGGATCTTGGCATTTCTTTCCTTGCAGTAGTTGTGGGAGCTCTTGCATCTCACTGGCCATGTGCCACCTTAAACTTGGTGTGGGATGCTGATATAGCATTTGGGCAGGGTGCTGGATCTTCCTTGTCTCTTATAATTCTTTTCAGAATTTAAAAATATTGAATGCAGTACTCTGCTGTAGCTATCTGGTATCAGCTGGAAGGGGGAAGGAGACTGCCCTACACTTTGCCCATTTACCAGATGCCACATTAGCTCTGTCCCAGTCCAGCTTCCTGCTTGATTCCTCCTACCTAGCATTGACTGCAGGCAAAATAACAGGAGAAATAGGCTGCGTGGGCCTCGGGGAGATCCACCAGTTTTTTGTTGTTGAATACATCTTCTTACCTTCGGTGTTCTTTGCAACCTTTTTAAGATCAAGCTTAATCAATGTGCAACTGTTCATTTACAAAGGTGCAAGGAAATTACTTGCTGTACAGTAATTTCTGAAAGGAGGATTTCATGTCTCTAAAAGGGTGTTGGCCAATAGAAGTTGCTGACTAGCCATAGGTGGGGTGGCTACGGTGACAGCCATTTAGCCATGTGCACTAATTTTTAATAGAAAACGCCTCACATACACTCACACTCACAATACAGGTAAATGTACTTCACTTGTATACTTATTTAACACACATCTACCACCATTCGGTAACCAAGGAAGTAAAGAACTCTCAATGATCACAAAACACTCGTGCACTCTGATTTTTGTATTGCCATTTTACAAACGCATGCACGAGAAAGTTAAAGTGCACATGTATACGCCGTGCGAATGAGTATTGAGATCCCATGCCCAGCGATGGTGTCTGTTACTCATGGTTTTATTTACTTAATCAGACATATAATTAGCTACATCTGGATTCCCAATTAGCCACACGAAGATGTGTTTACATCTTTGTTCTGTTTTTGTTTAATTACCAGCATCTGTAATATTTCTGCTTTTTACTTCTTGATGGATCTGTGCATACGGCTGCCGTAAGAACTAGGAATGGAGACACGCTCATTTGTTACATGGTTGGCTGGGTTTTTCCAGTGACTAGTTGAGCCATACACATCGGAAAGTCCCAGGTTCAAACACCAGTCTGCTAAATTAGCTGACCTCCGCCAGTACCTCTGGGCACTAAAAGTCAGAGGGGGGAAATTCCTTCTGATTGCTATTCGGTAACCCTTGCTGGTAGTGCATGTGTAGACTTCAGTTTAGAACGCAATTTAGCTCTGCTATGTTGTCCTCCGTGGTCAAACAGCCTACTCACAATCATTGAGAAGGCACCTGCTGGAGTATGGCACCACAGGCATCAATCAGAAGGGGAGATAAAAGATGGGGGTGGGGATTTGATAACATTGTTTTTTAAAAGCACTTGCTTATTCAAAGAAGATGTTAGTGCTCAATATGTGAGACAGTATGAATGAGTCAATTTCAAAATCTTTCAATTGTCTGAATGAGTAAATTCACTTGCATATGTGCAAGAGCCTCCTCCTTCAGAACATAGGAGTTCCACAGTGTGTAATTTCCATTTCGCTGTTGCAAAATATATTTCTTGAGGTATTGTTAGAGGTGTGGCAGGAATGTACAACAGGTGGGTTAGCTGCAGTAAGTGTGAGTCAGTTTTTCTGTGCTGTATGACTGTTCTAACTTGTTAGGATGCCATGGGTGTTTCTGACTACATACCTGTGAAGGAAAGAATGCTGAATGCAGCCAACATAACCGGTTATCCTACATTTTGAAAATATTGTTCAAAACCTTTATGTAGAGCAATTAATTTGTTCTGATTTTTGTATACGGTGCTCAATTTTTAATATCAAAGGTATTAGTGGCTTACTTTTTAAGCTTAATTGTCAGCATTAAGCACTCCCAGGTCAAATATAGCACAATTAGGTGCCAACAATGTGTCTGAGCCCTTTACCTTTAGAAGATCATGCCTTACATTAGCTATCCTGTGCTTCTCTTGAGTCAGATTGCCAATTAGTTTCAGTTAATACTAGGAATTGAATTCAAACTGCAAAACTCATTGGGCCCTTGCAAACTACTGACTGAGGAGATTTTCATCCCATCAGTCTGGACTGGAATTGAGCGAAGGTCCTAGCGGTAAAAGCTCACTGTGTATAGCACTCGCCTTCCAACCCACTGAAGCCCAACATAAAGGGCTTCTAGAAAAAGCACTGATTTTTCTTTCCCATTAGTTTAAATACTGTGTATAATTTGTCATTCTGCCCCCAAAAAGGTGTACTTGTATTAGAACGGGTAGAGAGAGAAAATCCATGTTGGATGTCAAGGGAGCGTAAAGCATTACAGCCTAGAAAGACAGTGATGGGATGTCTGAATCTCATGCAAGCCCTTGGATTTGATTAAATTGTCTCAAATCTTTTTGTTTTGACTTTTTAAGGAGTGCAAAATTCCAATGTTGTGTAGCAGTTACAATGCCATTCCTCAAAGTGGATTGCAAGATGCTTCCCACAAAGTGGTTTTGACCTTCTAACCAATGGCTCCAGGAGGAAGTACATGCCTTTTACCAGGTGGATTTTTGAATTTGTAGCATGTGGGAAGAATGAAACCCCTATGTGAATCACATTTTAGCTGTTTTTAATACATATTGAGGAAGTTGTATCAACAGAAGGTTGATTACCCTTTATGCAGGTAACATTGCCTTTATAACTGCTCTACATTATCGATTATTTTTGAGTCCAAGACAATTTGGTGTGTGGATTCCTCCTTTTCCTTGAAATCTAATCGTTATTTGGACAAGAGAAAGATTGAAATAATATTTGATTCAATTCCGACCTGGAAAAGATCTGCTGGCAATACCAAGTGACTCATGGGTAGGACACTCTCTAGCACACTCAAGTGAATGATCTGTGTCTTTCTGTGACGGAGGGAATAAAAATTACGCAGCATTGTGACAAGTATACTGTTTTGCATCTAGTGCTCTTTCACTGTAGGGGTACCTTTTTGAGTATTAAAGACTCAGGTGGAAAATGTAGTATAAATAATATTTCAAAAACAAACGAAAGGGAAGAGAGTAGAGTAACAGTCAGAAATTGTGCTTTAGACACTACAGGTAGAGGGAAAACTAAAAGATGTAAAGTGATTAAACCAGGAGAGAGAAATCAGAAACAAGCGAGTAAAACATTAGAGCTGAAGGACCGGTTAGGGTGTGTGGTCCATATAAGCGTTCTTTATACAATTGCACGGAGCATAAGGAATAAACAATGAACTGCAGGCACAAAGTCAGCTTGGAGGGTAGGACATGGTAGCCATTACTGAGACATGGCTGCAAGGTGGTCAGGACTGGGAACTAAATATACCAGGTTATAAGGTCTACAGGAAAGATAATGGAAAATGGTACAGGGGAGGAGTAGTGATTAAGGATGAAATCGCTTAATTGATGAGTGGATGTAACGAGAGGTAAGGAGGCAGTGGAGACCTTATGGGTAGAATTAAGAAATAGGAAAGGATTGAAGACTAGTGGGAGTTGTGTATAGGCCCCCTGGTAGCAGCTGTGAAGTGCTAGATTGTATAAATGCAGATATTAGACAGGATGTAGCAAAGGCAGAGTGGTTTTAATGGGGGATTTTAACTTTCATATAGATTGGGATAAGCAGACTAGCACCTGTCAGAAAGGTAGTGAATTTCTTGTGTGTGTCCAGGATAGTTTTCTGCAACAATATGTCCTAGAACCAACAAGGGGGCATGACCTATTAGATTTAAGTACAGCAATGAGAAATGAGCCAGATTTGGTTAACAGCCTAATGGTGCATGAACACTTATCTAATAGCATGTCTTAGCATGCAAAACAATTCTGGAAATGTGAGATTAAAGATTTCCACTTCATTCCTTTCCATTATGGACTTATTTTAATCCATCTTCTGCCTTCCCACTATTCAGGCTGTTAAACTCATTAACTGCTCCATTGTGATAATAGTTAACATAACTAATTCTAGTCTGATCTCTTTTTATCCCTCCCTCTTTACTTTGTTCAGTCCTGTAATTCATTCTGGCAGACACGATGGGTCGAATAGCTTCCTTCTGTACTGTGCTGTAAATTTCTATGATTATAAGATTCTATGAAAAGGATTCATTTATTTCCCAGTTTCCATTTATAACAAAGGGGCTACACCAGAAATATTAGCATCTGTAAAGAGGGGGGGGGGGAGAATAGGTTAACAGGCATGTGTACTTCCAGCATTTTCAGTTTTTAATCCTAAATATTTAAAAAAATGGGATTAACCTCTTGCAGTTATGCTCACGATCTAAACTTGAATCCAAACTTAATAAATCTCATCCATAAATTTATGCTGCATTCTAAACCTCACTATCCTTTTTTTATATAATGAAAGAAAAGAAACACGTACATTTCTACAGCGCCTTTCACAACCTCCGGATGTCCCAAAACACTTTCCAGCCAATGAAGTACCTTTTGAAGTGTAGTCACTGTTGTAATGTAGGAAATGTGGCAGCCAATTCTCACGCAGAAAGATCCCACAAACAGCAATGTGATAATAGATTCAGAAGGCAGAGCAGCAAAGCTGGAAATGGAAGACAGAAAATTAGTAAGTGAGTTTGGAAGGCAGAGGAAACAAAGGCTAGAAAATAGACAAAGAAGTTTGGCAGTGCTTAATAATGGTATATACTTCAATGCAAGGAGCCTAGTGAATAAGACAGATGAGCTGAGAGCACAGATCGACATGTGAAAGTATGATATTATAGCTATTACTGAAACCTGGCTGAAAGAAGGGCAGGAATGGCAGCTCAACATTCCTGGTTACAGGGTTTTCAGACGAGATAGGGGGATAAAAAAGGAGGGGGGGGGTCACAATATTGATTAAAGAATCAATTACAGCTGTGAGGAGGGAGGATATCTTAGAAGGATCATCAAAGGAGGTCATATGGGTTGAACTGAAGAACAAAAAAAGGGGCAATCACATTGCTGGGAATGTACTATAGACCCCCAAACAGTCAGAGGGAGATAGAAGAGCAAATATGTAGGCACATTTCTGAGAAGTGCAAAAACAATAGGGCAGTGATAGGGGATTTCAACTGCCCTAATATTAACTGGGAGAGAATCAATTTAAAAGATACAGAGGATGCAGAATTCTTAAAATGCATTCGAGAACTTTTTTAGCCAGTACGTAGCAAACCCAAGAGAGGGGTCGGTTCTCGACTTGGTTTTAAGGAATGAAGCTGGGCAGATGGAAGAGGTATCAGTGAGAGAGTATTTTGGTGGTAGTGATCATAATTCAGTTAGATTTAGTGTAGTTATGGAAAAGGGCAAAGATAGACCAGGAGTAAAAGTTCTCAATTGGGGAAAGGCCAATTTTAATAAGCTGAGATGTGATTTAGCAAAAGTGAACTAGAAATAGCCGTTTGAAGGTAAATCCGTGTCAGAGCAGTGGGAGGCATTCAAGGAGGAGCTAGTGAGGGTTCAGAGCAAATATGTTCCCACAAAGAAACAGGATGGGACTAACAAATCTAGAGCCCCCTGGATGTCAAGAAAGGAAAACTTGTGTCAGATACCGAGGGCTCAATACTGCAGAAAGCCTAGAGGAGTATAGAAAGTGCAGGGGTGAAATTAAAAAGGAAATTAGGAAAGCAAAGAGAAGTCATGAAAAAATATTGGCAAGTAAAATCAAAGAAAACCTAAAAATGTTTTATAAATATATAAAGAGCAAGAGGATAACTGAAGAAAGAGTAGGGCCTATTGAAGACCAAAAAGGTAAGCTGTGTGTGGCGGCGGAAGATGTGGGCATGGTTCTTAATGAATACTTTGGTCTGCCTTCACAAAAGAAAGGGACAGCGCAGACATTGTAGTTAAGGCGGAGTGTGAAATACTAGATGAGATAAACATAGTGATAGGAAATATTAAGGGGTTTAGCAACTTTGAAAGCAGATAAATCGCCAGGCTCGGATGAAATGTATCCCAGGCTGTTAAGAGAAGCAAGGGAGGAAATAGCGGAGGCTCTGACCATCATTTTCCAATCCCCCCTGGCTACAGGTGTGGTGCTGGAGGACTGCTAACGTTGTATTGTTTAAAAAGGAAGAAAGGGATGGACCAAATAATTACAGGCCAGTCAGCCTAGCCTCGGTGGTGGGCAAATTATTGGAAAAAATTCTGAGGGACAGTATTAATCATCATTTAGAAAGGTACAGATTAATCAAGGACAGTCAGCATGGATTTGTTACGGGAAGGTCCTGTCTCACTAACGTGATTGAATTTTTTGAGGAGTGTTGATAAGGGTAGTGCGTTTAATGTAGTCTGCATGGATTTTAGCACGGCTTTTGACAAGGTCCCAATGGGCTCTGTACTAGGTCCCTTGCGTTTCGTGGTGTATATCAATGATTTAGACTTCAATGTAGGGGACATGATTAAGAATTTTACAGATACAGGAAACTTTTTTTTTTTAAATCCGGCACCGACGGGACTGGCGTGGTGCCGGTTTATCCAAAAGTCCGGATTACAGAGTTCTAGTTAAAAGGTACGAGAGCTCCGTACACAGCAACAAAAACCAGGCTTCCCTGTTGCTTAGCAACAGCTGCAAGAACCCGGCCACAGACCAAGCGTCCCTGTTGCTTAGCAACAAGTGCAGCAACCCCCGATTACACAGCCAAGAATCAAGAAACGGCCACTAATGAAGAAAAACTTAACTGAACCTACTCCTGAATTCTGCCGGTTAACCGAGATTTCCGGTTGTTTGGGTACCGGTAAATCGAGAGTTTCCTGCAATACAAAAATTGGCGGTGTGGTTGATCGTGAAGAAGAAAGCTGTAGATTGCAGGAAGATATAGATGGACTGGTCAGGTGGGCAGAAAAGTGGCAAATGGAATTCAATCTGGAGAAGTGCGAGGTAATTCATTTGGGGAGGGTCAACAAGGCAAGGGAATACACAATAAATGGTCGGATACTGAAGTGTAGAGGAACAGAGGGACCTTGGCGTGCATGTCCACAGATCCCTGACGGTAGCAGGACAGGTAGATATAAGGCGGTTAAGGAGACATACACAATACTTTCTTTTATTAGCCGGGGCATAGAATATAAGACCAGGGAGTTTATGCTTGAACTGTATAAGGCACTAGTTAGGCCACAGCGTGAGTACTGTGTACAGTTCTGGCCACCACATTAGGGGAAAGATGTGACTGCACTAGAGGGTACAGAGGAGATTTGTGAGGATGTTGCTAGGACTGGAGAATTTTTAGCTATGAGGAAAGATTGGATAGACTGGGGTTGTTTTCTTTGGAACAATTGTTTATCTAGGCCCCTCATAATTTTATACACCTCAATTAGAGTGGATAGGAAGGACCTATTTCCCTTAGCAGAAGGGTCAATAACCAGGAGCCATCGATTTAAAGTAATTAGTAGAGAGATTAGAGGGGAGTTGAGGAAAACTTTCTTCACCCAGAGGATGGTGGGGGTCTGGAACTCACTGCCTGAAAGGGTAGTGGAGGCAGGAACCCTCGTCGTATTTGAAAAGTACCTGGCTAGGCACTTGAAGTGCCGTAACCTGCAGGGCTACGGACCAAGAGCTGGAAAGTGGGATTAGGCTGGAGAGCTCTTTTTTGGCCGGCACGGACACAATGGGCCAAATACCGCCCTCCTGTGCAGTAAATGTCTATGATTCTATCATTTCTACGCGGGCCAAGAGGCCACCTTCAATTTTGGTCATCATGTAGGAAAGGACCGTTGAGGGTGATCGAGCTATTTGTGGAGGCTAGCTCCCTCAGTCCATATAAGTGTCAAATTATTTTAGCATGCAGAACAGAGGGGGTAATTTTAACATAATCTGCCCAGTGGGAAACTGACTGGATCGGATTGGCCCTAGTTTTACACATTGCCTGATTTTCTGAGATTTGCAAATTCTGGATGCAACCAAATGGCTTTAGAGCGTTGGGCAGTTGCTGATGGGTCTCAGCCAGCCATTCTTCAAAATAGGCTAAACATTATACTGCAGGCTGGTAGCTTTTGATGGTCTCTTGTTCATGGAAGTGAGGGAAGGGTGAACTGCATGTTCCTTTATACAGTTGCTGCTTTGCCTTTATGCAGTCCCCTCACTCCCTTTGATCTGGAAGTTACAGGGGGAATAACGGTTATGTGTGAATGTTACCAATTACTTCAGTGAATTGCAAATCTAATCCACTTGAGGGAATTCGATAGCTTGGACCTTGAAATCAAAGCCTGAGGGAGAAAAAAGCTGGCACTGACACGGTGGTCCAAATTCTTATACTGTGTCCACTCGAATGGTGGAAAAATTTGTGGCAATACAATTGTGGTACAGATTTTATTCTTTCAAACTTGATTTCTATCTGGAGAGTGTAACTTGAACTATTGTGAAGTATTGATGATTACAGATCTATCGCTACTGGTGGTAGGGGAAGCAGTTTTTCTAAACTAATTTGTCTCTGTCCTTAACTTTGAACACACATCTGTCAAAGACATTATTGAGAATTTCTGTTCTTAATTGAGAACGGTGGAGATTACTGTTGGAGCAAGTTCAAGATGTTTGCAATGGTAATGGAGTAACATGGAAATGTGTATTCAGGCAAATATTACACAAATTAAAGTGTAGAATTCTTGAACTCTGGCAAAAGAACCAAAACATCTGTAGGCACTTGGCCCTGTTTCCTAATGTAGGTTTACAGTTTTACATCTTGCAGACTTGTTTGAAGGTGTTTTTTCCCCCGCCTTTTTTTTGCAGATATCTGGAGCCTGGGTGTTATACTTTTCATGTTGGTATGTGGCCAACCTCCATTTCAAGAGGCAAACGACAGCGAGACTCTTACCATGATCATGGACTGCAAATATACAGTGCCGTCCCGTGTCTCCAAAGAATGCAAGAAGTAAGTGGAAACAGCATTACTGTCAGTTCTGCGTTTCATACTGGCATTTCTGTTCAATCTTTAATACTTCTAGGTAATGTAAATGTATTCAAAAATAAGGTTTTGTATTAACAGCTGTACTTTACAACACATTAAGTATGTATAAGCTGCATAAAGGTTCCAAGATGGTAATTTAAGGGAAAATAAGACTGCCTGATGTCAACTGGATGTGACTCATGCTATCTTTATGCCCCATTTATATATAGGACCTTGGATTCATGTACAAGTTTGGACAAATCGATCCATTTTATATAGTAATCTGTAAGTTTCTAATTCCCAAGTGGGGCAGACGTGTCACAGGTCTTGATCGGAACCTGGGCTAGAGGCTAATTTGAAGATGTCGAGTGAAGATGTGGGAGATGACTACATTCTGTATACGCAGACCACTGCTGTTGCCCCCTTTTTGCCTGATGCCCAAACACTAGCAAGAGAAACTTGAAATAAAATGTTTCTGTTCAAGTTCAATGTTTATTTGTCAGTGGTGAGTGTAAGGTTGGGACCTCCGCATAAACAGCCAGCCATCCACATTAGGAGAGGGGAAAACGGAGAGGAAAACCAGACTTTTTAAATAAGACGTCAAGGCTATAATTTAAAGAAATGGGTCACATGCAGCGCTAAGCAGAATCTTCAAGGTTTAAACTGAAATTGGTGTATGTTTAAATGTAAATTATTTTCATTTTGAAATCAATACATTTGTCATTTCGCTGTTCATATTTAAACAATCGCTAAATTGAAGCATGCAAGATCTTTTGGAAGCATGAGTAATATCTAAGATTGCCCCAATGTGTCCTATTTCACCAGTTTTTAATCGGTTTCCTACATTCGAATGGTGCGGGCAATGGGGAAGTCCCAACACTGCCTTGTCATCGCACTTCAGCAAAGCTTGAGGCGTGTCTTCCATTGTTAATGTATTTTAAAAAGCTGTTTCCTCTATCCCCAGAAATGATTTGCAATAACACTTTTATCTTTTTTGTGTGATCTGTCCTCATCAGAATCTTGAGTTTAGTTGGAAAATTCCATTTTTAATCGGTCCTAAAATTAGTATTTTCTGTTCCGTGATATTCCTGCATAACGATGGCGCATCAAGTTTACCATTTTTAATAAAGTGCTAGATTCATCAAACTGGGTCCTTTTACTCACAGTGCTCTTTCCTTGTCCTGCTCCCCCCTCAAGTTTAATTTTACTGTGAGTTTGGACTTTTTTTGTATTAATTCCATAAAGGGGATTTTTCTGAGCACTCCTCGCATCTAGTTCTATTTTTCAAGCCCAACTACAGTGCTGCTAAAGGTTTGGGTATTCCCATTCCCTCAGTTGAGTCATAAAAGGCAATGATTCGCAACTGTTTCAGAACACACAACTTAAAAACAGACATTTTTTAATATGATTTTCCAACAGTCTTATTAATCGGATGCTGCAGAGAGATCCGAAGCGAAGAGCTTCGCTGGAAGCGATTGAGAACCACCCCTGGCTACTAGGAATTGACCCCTCGCCTGCAACCAAGTGCAATATACCCCTTGTCTCTTACAAGAATCTCTCGGAGGAAGAGCACAATGGCATTATCCAGCGCATGGTGCTTGGTGACATAGCAGACCGAGAAACCATTATTGAGTAAGTGTAGAGAAAGCCAGGTGCACAAGAAGCAAGTCTGTATCAATACTGGCTTTGTTTTCTGGAGGGTATTGTGGACACGTTTACAATACTTGTACTGTCTAATTTTTGGCATTGATGTATTTAACACTTGCATCACACAGCTCCAGTTTATGAGTTGCATATTTTATTCTTGAAAACTACCTGTTTAATTAGACTTTGATTAAAAGGTATTGAGATGTCAGTCGCAGCCAAAATGTACTTAAATGCAGTGTGTCGAATATTCTTATAGGGACATGTGAAATTGTGGGAGGGCATGTTAGAAATTGTACCACTGTAACCATTTTAACAGCAGGACGTTAATTCGTTAATTGCTGGCATTCACCGCTGAATAGAGGTGAGGAAATAGAAGAAGTGGGGATTAGAGAGTCCTAAAAATATAATGTTGGGTGGAGAAGGGAAACTTCACTGACTTTCTAAAATTGTGATCAACTTTCAAATCTGCAATTGAAAAGTTGTTAGCCTCCATCGAATATCCTTTACTGATTGTCTGTCTGTACACTACACATTTCTGCAACACTGATTTAATTAGTAAGTCAGCTTATTCGTGACTGAGATGAGGGCAAATTAGTTGGTAGAGGTGTCTCTTGGCTCTCCCACTTTCCCCAGAAATAAGAATTGGTTTTCATTTCAAATGCAATGGTTGCAAGTAAAATAAATAAATGAAAAAATATGTATGTGTTTAGCAGATCTCTTGCACGGTTCAAAGGTAAGTGAGGGAACCTAAAAGTTTTATAACAGTAACTATGTAATGTGCTATAACATTATGCTGCTACAGGGAAGGTGAAAGTCTTCATTTTGAAGCATACACTGGCTGAGATCACTGAGCTTAATTATTTGGTTGGGAATCTTTGCAATTTGGAATGTGCTTGTTGGGTTCAAGCTGAAGCCGCCTTTTAAGATTATTTTGCATTTGTAACAAAATGTCATGTCTAGAATATTAAACCTGTGGACAGACGCACAATGCTGTATAAAAACATTACATTTAGTCCACATTTTCTCCCATCACACTGTAGACGTCACATTTTGTTACAGATGAAGAGCAATCTTCAGAAAAGAGAAAGGAACCCCATCACTTAACGCCGGGCACTTCTGACCTGAAGCCTGAAACTTTTCAGCTTTTCCAATCGGCACAGTTGCCTTGTGGGACAACAATTAAACTCTGATTAACCTTGGAGCCTGTTTAATTAACAACAATTGCACTTTGAGGCCTTAGAGACATACCTCCACCTGAGCGGATTAAGACATTCTGCATTACATGGAATAACAGTCCTGTCCTGAAAAACAGCACATCATCTGACTTGGTGTAAGCAACACCATGGGAGATTCGCTAGTACAGGTAGACTATCCTTTATCCGAAAACCTCGGGACCAGCCGTGTTTCAGTTTTCGGAAAATTTCGGATTTCGGAAGGTATTTTATAAGACTGGGAAATTTGTCGGGGGTCGGCGGTGGGTCGGCAGCGGGGGTCGGGGTCGTGCGCCACTCTGGTCATGTCGTGCGCGCGACTTACGCTGAACGAAAAAACCTTCGGTTTTTAGAGGGTTTCGGTTTTCGGAAGTTCGGATAAAAGGTAGTCTACCTGTATAAAGAACGCTCGTTCTCTGGTAAACTTGACACAAACGTACGATAAAAACTCTTGTCTCTTTATGGCATTTCTCTGGCACATTTAAAAGCGTATTGCTGGTGGTGGGACGGTTTTGTTCATGTATAGCTTTACTTTAATGCCTAACTTGCTATAATTCTGGCTGTAGTTTGTAGGGTATAAAGGAGTCTGTGAATTCAAGATACAGTGATACTATTAAATTTTGAGCAAAATTGCACTTTACATGATGGATTACTGGGAGCTGGTGCCAGTTCATACGCAAATAGGATATAAAATTTATAAGTAAGCAAGTGTGTCATCTATGGAATTAATGTACAGTAATTATTACTTGTTACAGGGAATTCCAAACAAGTAGCAGCCTTTTGCAATCTGTTTCACATTTATTTGTCTCAAAGGGTGTGCACAAAATGTTTATTACAAATATATAGTTTTCTAATTGGCTGCTGATGGGAGCTTTTTGCTGCTTGCTTATCTTTTTAAGGGCGCTGGAAAGTAATAAGTACAATCACATCACTGCCACTTACTTTTTGCTGGCTGAGAGGATCTTGAAGGAAAAACAGGAGAAAGAAGTCAAGAACCGATCTGCCAGTCCAAGCCATATTAAAGCTCAGTTCAGGTAAGGACAGACAGACTGTAGAATGATGGTTATTATGGGCATTGTAGCAGAGGTGATGCGCACCTTCAAACAAATTTCTTTTATTTTGACTCCAACATAAATGTGCACTGCTTGTGATTGCCGGACCTGCCATTCTCACTGGGTTGCAGGAGACAATGTTGTACAGGAAACTTTGGTTTATCCGGAGGTTAACTGTCCGGAATGCTCGATCCACCGGCAAAAATCAGGAGCCGTTTCGTTAGGTGTTTTTTTTCTTTTTGTTGCTTTTTTTTCACCAGTCAGGCTCTGCAAGGTCTCGCTGAAGCTGTTGCTAAGCTACAGAGACGCTTGCAAGGTACGGCCGACTGTTCAGAAGCACAGGGTTTGTTGCCAGATACGGAGCTCAAAGCTCCGTATGTTTCAACATTAGCGCTGGTTTGTCCGGCAGTTTTGATGGGACGGCAACAGCTCGGTGCCGGATATCACAAAGTTTCCTGTACCTAGTTTGTCAACAATGCTGCAAGCAGCTGATATGCTGAAATCACTCACTCACTCACTCACTGCAGCTATTTATGTGTTTGTGATGAGCAAAGTATTCTCTGTATTTTTTTTTGTTTGGATTTAGCCACATGGACAATGTTAGATTGAACACCCTCGCACTGCTCCAGTGTGTGTACAATTAATCCCCTTTGAGGGAGTTGGCAGTCTTGGTGAAACTGCCTCCTGTGGCTGCCCACAAGATACGTATCTGCTTGGGAGCCTGTCCGAAAGCAGTCATTCCAAAGGACTGGCAAGATAGACCGCAGTGGTCTATATTCCCATATCTGATGCATTTAATTTTAGGACATCTGGATGTTGCACAGAGGTGTTTGGAACAGCCTATTCCTATTTCCAGGCTTAGTTTAGAGTAAGGAGTTTCTTTGTAAGAACTAAAGATACTTTTCTACTGTAGGGTCACTGGATTCATGGGGAAGGAAAGTTTGAGTAGTCAGTTTTCACCTGAGGAATCCTTTTCTCCGTGAGTGCTTATCTCCCTGCTTCTAGAATCTTGAGCGAACTGCTCTGCCAACCCACTTCCCTGCAAGTAAAGGTATATGAGCTCTTGAATCTTGAGATTCAATGATTTGCAGAAATGACTAGGGTATAAATCTAGACCCCTTGCATTAACTAAGTGTTGTTTTAAAGCTAGATAGAGATAGAGATGTGCATTTTAAATACAGAGTACTAGAAACATAGAAGATAGGAGCAGCAGTAGGCCATTCGGCCCCTCGAGCCTGCTCTGCCATTTAATGAGATCATGGCTGATCATCCAAATTCAGTACCCTGTCCCTGCTTTCTCCCCATATCCCTTTAGCCTTAAGAAATATATCTAACTCCTTCTTGAATATATTTAATGAATTGGCCTCAACTGCCTTCTGTGGTAGAGAATTCCACAGGTTCACCACTCTCTGGGTGAAGAAATTCCTCCTCATCTCAGTCCTAAATGGCTTACCCCTTATCCTTAGACTGTGACCTCTGGTTCTGGACTCCCCTGCCATCGGGAACATCCTTCCTGCATCTAGTCTGTCTAGTCCTGTTAGAATTTTATAAGTTTCAATGAGATCCCCTCTCATTCTTCTAAACTCCAGCGAGTATAAGCTTAATCGACCCAATCTCTCTTCATACGTCATTCCTGCCATCCCAGGTATCAGTTTGCTGAATCTTCACTGCACTCCCTCCATGGCAAGAACATCCTTCCTCAGATAAGGTGACCAAAACTGCACTCAATACTCAAGGTGTGGTCTCACCAAGGCCCTGTACAACTGCAGCAAGACATCCTTGCTCCTGTACTCAAATCCTCGCTATGAAGGCCAACATACCATTTGCTTTCTTAACCGCCTGCTGCACCTGCATGCTTACCTTCAGCGACTGGTGCACAAGGACACCCAGGTCTCGTTGCACTTCCCCTTTTCCCAATCTATTGCCGTTCAGATAATCTGTCTTCCTGTTTTTGCCACCAAAGTGGATAACCTCGCATTTAACCACATTGGGCAGATGCATGGCAGATGCAGTATAATCAACCAACCTGTCCAAATCATACTGGAGTTTCTCGGCATCCTCCTCACAGCACACACGCCCACCCAGCTTTGTGTCGTCTGCAAACTTGGAGATATTACATCTAGTTCCCTCGTCTAGATCATTAATATATATTGTGAATAGCTGGGGTCCTAGCATCGATCCCTGCGGTACCCCACTAGTCACTGCCTGCCACTCGGAAAAAGACCTGTTTATTCCAACTCTTTGCTTCCTGTCTGCCAACCAGTTCTCTACCCAAGTCAGTACCTTACCCCCAATCCCATGTGCTTTAACTTTGCACACCAATCTCTTATGCGGGACCTTATCGAAAGCCTTCTGAAAGTCCAAATACACCACATCCACTGGTTCTCCCTTCTCTATTCTACCAGTTACATCCTCAAAAAATTCCAATAGATTAGTCAAGCATGATTTACCTTTTGTAAATCCATGTTGACTTTGTCCGATCCTGTCACTGTTTTCCAAGTGCTCTGCTATTACATCTTTTATAATGGACTCTAGCATTTTCCCCACTACCGATGTCAGGCTTACCGGTCTATAATTCCCTGTTTTCTCTCTCCCACCTTTTTTGAATAGTGGGGTTACATTAGTTACCCTCCAATCCATGGGAACTGTTCCAGAGTCTATCGAATTTTGGAAGATGACCAGCAATGCATCTACTATTTCTAGGGCCACTTCCTTAAGTACCCTAGGATGTAGATTATCAAGCCCTGGGGATTTATCGGCCTTCAATCCCGTCAATTTCCCTAACACCATTTCTCTACAAATACTGATTTCATTCAATTCCTCCCTCTCATTAGACCCTATGTTCCCCGACATCTCTGGGAGGTTATTTGTGTCCTCCTTTGTGAAGACAGAACCAAAGTATGTATTTAATTGGTCTGCCATTTCTTTGTTCCCCGTTATAAATTCCTCTGATTCTGACTGCAAGGGACCTACGCTTGACTTCACCAATCTTTTTCTCTTCACACATCTATAGAAGCTTTTACAGTCAGTTTTTATGTTCCCTGCAAGCTTACTCTCATATTCTATTTTCCCCCTCTTAATTAATCCCTTTGTCCTCCTTTGCTGAATCTTAATCTGCTCCCAATCCTCAGGTTTGCTGCTTTTTCTGGCCTTGAGGGAGGAATACGACGATACATTAAGATTTCTTGGCATGGTTGCTTGTGGACTGGGTGCAATGTCTGGTTAAGTGCTTGTTTGGCTCGGGGATGGCTTTCTCGCCTCCTAAGTCAATAGATTGAGAGTTCAAGCCCCTCCGCAGGACTTGAGCACATAATTTAGGTTGGCATGTCAGTGCAGCACTGAGGGAGTGCTGTGCTGTCGGAGGTGCCATCTTTCAGATGAGATATTAAACTGTGACCCCGTCTGCCTTATTTGTGGGCAAGTAAAATAGGCCAGGGCACTATTTGAAGTGGAGCCAGGGATGTTCTTCCAGTATCCTGGCCAACATCTATCCCTCAACCACCACCACCAAAACAAATTAACTGGTCAGCTACCTCATTTGCTGTCAGTGGGACCTTGTGCAAAAATTCATAATTTTGGATTGTTCAAGCAAAGAGCCAGCATAGAAACTGAGCAGAACGGCCTCGTTCTGTGACCGTGAAGGGCTTTGGGGTGCCTGAGGATGTGAAAGGCACTATAAAGATAAAACTTCTTTCTTTTCTTAAAAAGGTTTTGTGTTCGGTCTCTGGATTTAGATGCAAGGAGGTTCTGACTATTTTCCCTCTTGGTAGGGGATCGGTGTTCTTGCTGGTCTTTGGGGTGGGTCACTGTTGCTGGTCTTTGGGATGGGTCACTGTTGCTGGTCTTTGGGGTGGGTCACTGTTGCTGGTCTTTGGGGTGGGTCACTGTTGCTGGTCTTTGGGGTGGGTCACTGTTGCTGGTCTTTGGGGTGGGTCACTGTTGCTGGTCTTTGGGGTGGGTCACTGTTGCTGGTCTTTGGGGTGGGTCACTGTTGCTGGTCTTTGGGGTGGGTCACTGTTGCTGGTCTTTGGGGTGGGTCACTGTTGCTGGTCTTTGGGATGGGTCACTGTTGCTGGTCTTTGGGGTGGGTCACTGTTGCTGGTCTTTGGGATGGGTCACTGTTGCTGGTCTTTGGGGTGGGTCACTGTTGCTGGTCTTTGGGGTGGGTCACTGTTGCTGGTCTTTGGGATGGGTCACTGTTGCTGGTCTTTGGGATGGGTCACTGTTGCTGGTCTTTGGGGTGGGTCACTGTTGCTGGTCTTTGGGGTGGGTCACTGTTGCTGGTCTTTGGGATGGGTCACTGTTGCTGGTCTTTGGGGTGGGTCACTGGCTGGTCTTTGGGGTGGGTCACTGTTGCTGGTCTTTGGGGTGGGTCACTGTTGCTGGTCTTTGGGGTGGGTCACTGTTGCTGGTCTTTGGGGTGGGTCACTGTTGCTGGTCTTTGGGGTGGGTCACTGTTGCTGGTCTTTGGGGTGGGTCACTGTTGCTGGTCTTTGGGGCGGGTCACTGTTGCTGGTTTGCTTTGGGGTGGGTCACTGTTGCTGGTCTTTGGGATGGGTCACTGTTGCTGGTCTTTGGGGTGGGTCACTGTTGCTGGTCTTTGGGGTGGGTCACTGTTGCTGGTCTTTGGGGCGGGTCACTGTTGCTGGTCTTTGGGGCGGGTCACTGTTGCTGGTCTTTGGGGCGGGTCACTGTTGCTGGTTTGCTTTGGGGCGGGTGGATTGAACAGGACAGGTGTGTCGCTGCACGGAGTGAGGCGGGAAGAACGGGCCTGGACGTTGGACATCAGGCGTTCAGGTTGGCTTGTGTCCCACAGGCGCTTCAGCCACGTGTTCCTTATGGGGAGGGTTGTACTCTGTCACAGCAGAAGGATGTACCTTCTCGCAGCTGGCAGCAAGAGATGTGCTAGCCTATGTGCTGCACAGGCCCTGTGCTTTCCACAGAGTCGTCCTGGCAGGTCTCTGAAACTGAGGCTGGTCCTTGGGAACACCTAAACGTGATGCTTGAACAGGCCAAATGTCACTTTGGTGCACAAAAAGCAAGGTATGGGACAACTGTACTGTGTCTCTTGTATTATGCAGAACAAGATAGATGAGCCAGTAAAGCAACAAATCTAGATTCGGCAATTCCATGGGTAAACACACACGGGTGCCAAAGAAACACTGGCAACACACAGTGCTAAGGCCTTGATGCCAGAGACTTGCATTAAGCCGAAGCCTCAATCTGCTGGCCAGAGTTGAACCTATCCTCTGGAGGACAGACTATATCAGGCCGTTTTCACAGTCACATTTTATATTCCATGATCACAGAGATATAAACTAATAAATGCAAATTATGGTGGTCTTGTTGGAGTAAGATAGATTACGGAATGGAAAAGGTAAATCTGGAATACTACTTTAAAATAAATTGAGTGTACTGTGGAAGAGCAGAGGGATTTGTGGGTACATGTTTACAGGACATTAAAGGCAGCATCTCCGGTCAGTTTTTAAAAAAAAAAGCTGCTGAAATTTTGGGTTTTATCATGAGGTATAGAATATAAAAGTCTATAGTTAATGTTAAGCCTATATAAAACCTTAAGATTTCAGTTCGAACCAGAGGGTGGGGTATTGGCTCCTACCAGGCAGCACCCTGGTGACTCTGTGCTGTACCCTCGCTAAAGCCTCAATATCCTTCCTGTCGTGTGGGGCCCAATACTACATACAGTACCCTAACTCAGGTTTTATTTATTTTTAAAAAGTCCCTACAATTTGCATCTATATATCTCCAAAACAAACTATCGCAGGCCATTGTATGAAGCAATGTCAAATTGCAATGTAATTTCCCTTGAAACTGTACAGCTAAGCTATGCTCCTACAGTGATGAATGAAGACCCTACCAGGTAGGTAATCTATATTGGCCAATTCTACAGGTTTAGACTAAATGACTTGAACATTTGCCTGTCCAGCTTCTAATCAGCTTACTTGTCACATAAGTAAGGGTTTTCTGACACCTGCTTGATGTATGAGGTGGCGTTTGTTTCAGAAGTTCCTAATAGTTCTGTAAGGTTTGCAAATGTTAATGAGATTCTTTGTTCATTCAAATTATTGGTATCATGGCCTCAGTTTCTCCAGTACAAGACAGTGGGCCAAGTCATGTATTTTCTTGGGCTGAAAGACGGTCTTGTTTCTCACAGATGCATTCCGACATTTTTTCTGGTGGGTTTGGTACGTATCTCATTAAAGATTGTTCAGTGACACACCCACCACATCTCGCTGAGCCTTCTGATTTGGCCTATAACTCTCTCCACTACTCATCATTTGTGAAAACACCAATTCAAGAATCTATTCCCTTGTACCAGCACGCACAGTGACCTGTGTACTGGTCACCCAGTTGAAGCAACAGCACCATAATTAAGGCATCAATTCCAGTCACACTGCTTGCCCAGCTTCATCTGTCGGGTATTATCAGCACAACAGATCAAGTTAAGACTTGAATAATTTTCTCATGATTGGGTAAGTTAGTCACACCCTGTGCCACCACCCAAAGGGACTGGTTATTATGCCAAGTGACAAACGTTTTGCATGCTCAGGCTGGAGAAGTAAGGAGTTTTTGACACCATTCTACAGTGCCTGGATTTTGACCTGTTGGAGTATGAAAGATTTGGTTAACTCTTTGGAAAGAGAAGTTGAAGGAAGTCACTATCTCGGCTTTGTTACAGTAGATGTACATCTGCACTAATTGAATTGATTCTCCTTTGCAATTCAGGAATTGTATAAGTACTATTCCTTTAGCATAGTATATACTTGTGTTGTTTTTATCACTTTTTGCAAAGGATTATTTCTTAGCCCAGCATAAACTAACTGTGATGTTGATGGATGTCTAATGTTAAACATAATCAATTCTGTATTATTAAATAGCTGAAATGTAAATTGAAATTTAAGTTCAGTACTGTAAAAGATTGTAGGAAATGAAAACCTGGGTGACTCAAGCTTTTTTTTCCCCTTTTCTCTTTTTTTGTTTTCAAATCTAGGCAATCCTGGCCTACAAAAATTGATGTGGCCAAGGATATTGAAGACATCACCACCTCACCCATCATCCATCCTGTGTCTATTCCTGGCGTCTGTTCACCAGCCCGCACTGCAGAGTCCATTATTAATGGGCACCGAATGAAATCTGGTGAGCCTGCAAAGAAAGAAGAGCCGTCGACAATTGGGACAGGTGGAAAGTCTGGTGCAAGCAATAGGACTTGTCTGCTCAGAGTGGAGGAGGATGAGGAGGACGATGACGACGACAAAAAAGCAATTCCTCTCCCCACTCAAGTGGTTTTGCGACGTAAACCTTCCATAACAAACCGGCTTACTACCAGGAAGAGTGCTCCTGTCCTCAATCAGATCTTTGAGGAAGGGGAGTCGGATGATGACTTTGACATGGATGAAAACCTGCCCCCTAAACTCAGTCGACTAAAGATGAATATAGCTTCTCCGAGCACTGTGCACAAACGGTACCATAAAAGGAAAAGTCAAGGACGAGGCTCAAGTTGCAGCAGCTCGGAAACCAGTGATGACGATTCGGAAAGCCGCAGGCTTCTAGACAAAGATGGTGGCTTCACTTACTCTTTGCACCGCCGTGACAGTAGCGAGGGGCCTCCGGGAAGTGGAGGAGATGGAAGTGGGCAGGGCAAACCGAGTGATGGGAATGCTGGCCTTGATAAGAGCAGCCCAAGTGATGGCAACAAAGGTGGGAGCAGCCCTTCCAATGACTCCAACGGGAGCACCAACAACACGGGAACAACAACCCGCAGCTGTGCAGCCCAGGGACATTCCTCCCAGTCGTCCAGAGCTGCGGAGGATTTGGTGGAGAGCCTGAAGCTCATGAGCCTTTGCCTGGGGTCGCAACTGCACGGTGGCAATGGTAGCAGATACATCATTGAGCCAAACGGCACAACTTCCGGATTCCGAATACATGAGAAATCAGCCTGGAAAATGTGCATCACTTCGAGCAATATTGTAGAGCGAACCTCTCCCTCTGGCAGCAGCAAGTCCTATTCTGACCAAATGGCTGACCTGCTGAATGAACTTGAAATGTCAAAAGAGAACAACATGAACTTGAAGAACAATGTTCTACAGCTACCTCTCTGTGAGAAAACGATTTCTGTGAATATTCAGCGGAGCCCCAAGGACGGGCTGCTGTGTACCTCCAGTCAGACCAGCTGCTGTCAAGTTATTTAAATCGTTTCAGCCTGATCTAACCGTCGTTCTTGCTGGTTACAGTTTGTGAATTTCTTGGCACAGTGAAATCCTTTTTCAGTCTTGAGCTTTTAAATGGGCTTTGAGAGTTATTTATTGTTATGTTTGAATTTGTTTGCTCGATATCTTGACAACGCATGGTCTTTGTGCATGCTGCTTGCTACTGCTTTAATTTCCCAACAAGAAAAACGTGAGCAGGCCAGAATTTTAATATCTGTATTAACGTAGGAGTTTAACATCAACCTGTTGTATGTTGTTAATGGAGCTAAATGCAGTTTAAGTCAATGGAGCACTTTGTAGCTCTACATGTAGCACTTAAGGGAGAATACAGCAAATCCATATTGTTTTAAACATCTGATCAAAGAATGCAAGGTCAAATGGCGTACTCCAGTGCACCTGACAGAATAGAATCAAAGCAATAACACAAATATTGCAGCTCCTGTGAAAACAGTTCAATATTCCAAGGCTAATGAAATGGTGTCTGCTTAACAGCTACACTAGAGAGTCTTAACATGTTTTAAGATTGCAGTGAGCTCACATCAGTGCAAGTTCGTCCATGTTGACTTAAACTCAGGATAAGACAAAATTGAGCAGAAATTTTCAGGTGCTATAAATGGACGGAGATAGTTGGAAATAATTCTGCTGGTTATTAGTGCCTGTGACACCATGCTGCTCCTTCAGGGAGAAAGCACTGCACTCGGGCTAGCCTGTCTCTTAGTCTATGTACATGTCTGCATCTAATTGTTCTGTCAGTTCTACGGGGTAAGCCATATGGTGTAGTGACTGGAAATATATAAAGCAAAGTTGTGTTGTCTCTTGCAGGCACAATAAGATGTGATTTGTTGGAAGGACACTGTCAGTGTAGCTGTGATTTAAATGTGAAGTACTTGCTGCTTATGTCCTGCAGTGTAAGGTTTGAAATGCCTCCCACCCCCTTCCTGTTGAAGGGGATGATCCACACAGACACCTGCAGATTTGCATTTCAAGGCCCCATTCGCACATTTGTGACGATGAGTAGGAGGGATGGTCAGTGCTGACTGTATCTGAATAGATGATTGATCTGTAATCAGAACTTCAGTCATTTATAGAAATAGTCCATGGAATGTTTTCTGTTAAAACCAGTGGGGCGTAGCTTTGTAAACCCTTCCTAATCCATCGGTAAATCAGCTGTGTTTCAATCGGTAGTGGGTTTTGGATTTATTCTAAGAGTTGCCCTCCCTAACCTTGGAGAACGCTGCTTCTGCTTCCCTGAAATATAGATCTGTGGGGCTCTGGAGAAAAGTCAATTACTCGGTGATGGAAGTATGTTCCAAACCAAACACTGCGAGGGAAATGGGGTGTGTTAGTAATTTACACTTAAAAGTATATTGGCATTCCAATTTTTAATAACCTGATTTTAATTGTGGAGAAATATAAATAGTGAAGGGAATTCACAGCAATTGTGTAGTTGCAGCTAAGTTTTTGAATTATTGTAAATAGTTTTGTTTATATTTTATGATGTACAGCCTTGTGATGGCACCTTTTTAGAACTCCTACCCTGTGTATTTGTACAAGAACTGTAAATATTTGTGTATACATGGTACTGAGGATAACAGCAGTGACGATGTACAGTTGTTGAATCGTATTAGATTAATGTAGGTGGAAACGCCCAATGTTAAACTTTGTCTGTATTCTGTATGGAGTTGTCCCAAGTAAATGATTGTGCATGTGTTGTGTGTTGTGATGCATCGCTTGGTGCAGAGAACGGAAAGAGTAACCACTACTTATGAATGTTATTGGACCAAATAATGTCATAGTCTGAAAATGTGGCATCCAATGCCCAACCTGTCTTCAAATTGGTATATTCACGTCTGAATAAAATATTGTGGCTGACTTCTAATCGGTTGTGTCTTTCAAACCACAAGAGCATGTAAACTTTTATTTGGGATATGAAGAGAGTCAGTCTAATCTTAGGGTTGACATTTGCACATGGACATGTGCTGCTTTGGCAAAAAAAAAACCAACAAAGCTGATCTTCTTTGCCTGTGGGTTTTTTAGCGGTAGCTCACGCCCACCTCACTACCACTCCACCGCGTGGTACGGAAGTCACCGGTTCCCCCCGCCATTGCTGCTGTGGTATTTGTGACACCAGCAGAATACCATAGGGGGATTCTGGAACCGATGCACAGGGCTGAAACAACCAATTGGATTGGACTGCGCTGCACCCCTGTGGCACTAGTGCATTGACCCCAATGCCTCATATTTCCATGTTGAGAACACGGACATTAATGTGGCCAAATCAAGAGCTTTAGAAGCAACATCAGCATTTTAGTGTCTGTGCAACTGTCATACCGGGAGTTTTATTCCCTCCTCAAATTACATTCCATTATGGGTGCCTGGTACTGTTGCTAAACACGACCCAACCCCTCTCCTGTTTGGGGGAATTTGTCTTGAATACTGCTGCCCCATCATTAGCTAGGTGACACAGTAGGGGAACACTTGTTCATAAAGGTTTCTGTTCTGCCAAGTGCGTGGGCTGTGGCTTTAACTGGATCCTCAACCAGAAAAATCAATACTTGGGGCCACCCACTACTTTCATAAGGCTTTCAACTTCATTCCTCAGAGGGCTGCATGAAGAAACTGGATGCTAATGTGATAGATGATTAGATTGTGTGCTCCAGCTCCGGGATCCAGCTAAGACTGACTTTGAGGCAAGGTCACCCTTATATGATGTGCACACTCTCTAAACTTGAGCTCACCCAAAACTCTACTGCCTGTATCCTAACTCGTTCCAAGTCCTGTTCACCCATCACTCCTGTGCCTGCTGACCTACACTGGCTCCCTGTCCACCAATAACCCGATTTTAAAATTTTCATCCTTGTTTCAAATCCCTCCATGGCCTCACCCCCTCCCTATCTCTGTATCCTCCTACAACCCTTCAAGATCTCTGTGCTCCTCCAATTCTGGCCTCTTGCCCATCCCTGATTTTAATTGCTCCAACATTGGTGACTGTGCCTTCAGCTGCCTAGGCTCCAAGCTCTGTAATTCCCTTCCTAAACCTCTCCGTAAAACCTACCTCTTTGACCAGATTTTTGGTCACCTGTCCTAATAGCTCCTTATGGCTTGGTGTCAATTTTTTTTTGATAATACTCCTGTGCAGCACCGTGGGATGTTTTACCATGTTAAAGGTCTAGATCCGTGCAAGTTGGATGGCATCTGCTCCGACAATGCCACCTTCCACACCAGTGCTTCAGACATGTCCTTTTTCCACAACCGAGGATTCCCCTCTACCGTGGTTGACACTGCCCTCGACCGTGTCAGTTCTATCTCCCGCACTTCTGCCCTCACCCCTGCCCCTCCCTCCCGGAACCACGATAGGGTTCCCCTTGTCCTCGCCTTTCACCCCACCAGCCTCCACATTCAACGGATCATCCTCCGGCATTTCCGCTACCTCCAAAATGATCCCACCACCAAACGTATCTTATCTTCCCCTCCCCTCCCCTTTCAGCAATCCGTAGGGACCGCTCCCTCCGAGACACCCTAGTCCACTCCTCTATCACCCCAAACAGCCCTTCCCCTTCGCCTGGCACCTTCCCGTGCAAGCGCAGGAGATGCAACACCTGCCCTTTTACCTCCCCCCTTCCCACTGTCCAGGGCCCCAAACACCCATTCCAGGTGAAACAGCGATTCACTTGTACTTCTTGCAATCTAGTATACTGTATTCGCTGCTCACGATGCGGTCTTCTTTACATTGGGGAGACCAAACGCAGATTGGGTGACCGCTTTGTGGAACACCTCCGTTCAGTCCGTAAGGGGGACCCCGAGCTTCCGGTCGCCTGTCACTTTAATTCACCGCTCCATTCCCACTCGGACCTCACCGTCCTTGGCCTCTTGTATTGTTCCACGGAAGCTCAACGTAAACTCGAGGAACAGCACCTCATCCGATTAGGCACTTTGCAGCCTTCCGGACTCAATATCGAGTTCAACAATTTCAGATCATAACCTCGGCCCCCATTAATTTTTTTACCTGTAATTTTTCCACTCCTTTTCCCCCCCCCTTTCCTTTTGTTTCGCTCTCCCACCTCGCAGCTATCCCCCCCCCCCCCTTTCCTTTTGTTTTGCTCTCCCACCTCGCAGCTAATCTCTTGCCCTGCCAGTACACTTCACACCTAATCTCAGCCTATTACCATCTTGTTTGGCTTCGAACACCTTTTTTATTGTCCCTTCTACATCTTTTGTCCGATCGCAGCCCTGCCTTCGATCTATTTTCTTTTCTTTCCAGTTTTGAAGAAGGGTTCGACCCGAAACGTCAACTCAAATTTCTCTCCACGGATGTTGCCTGACCTGAGTTTTTCCAGCATTTTCTGTTGTTATTTAGGATTTCCAACATCCGCAGTATTTTGCTATCGCACTCATAAGGGTTGGTCCCGGAGTGTCGGTCTGTTCTTGACATTTCTGAAAGAATTGCAATACATCTATGACCGGGTGTGATACGACTGCACAGCTCGAGTGGGAGATGGTAGGTGCCATATTCAGACTGCGTAGCTTGAGAGGAGTTCAAAGGGACCGATTGGAAGGCACGTTATTCATTCACATCACCTCGGGGTTCTGATTGATGCTAACTGGCATAAGAACAGTTCATCAGGGCTGGGAATGAGAAGAGGTAAAGGATACTGCTCTCGTGGAAGAGAGATGAAATAGCTCTAATACAATTAAGTTATTCCTGTTTCAAAGCCCGTGAGCATGCAATGGAAGGGCTTTCTTTGGTCCATGTGGAAGATGTAGCGCCAAGTTATGAGGTGGCAAAAAGACTCCGCACAATTCAAGGTGAGAAAGGAACGAGGAGAGGAAGTATACAGTAGATGGTAAAAGCAGAGGAGGTTTACATACACAAAATGAGAACACAAGGTGATAAAAAGACTTGCATTTATATAGCACCTTTCATGACCTCAAGACATCTCGAAGTGCTTTACAACCAATGAAGTGTAGGCAGTGTTGTAATGTAGGAAACATGGTAGCCAATTGCACACAGCAAGCTCCACAAACAGTAATGTGATAATGACCACATAAGCTGTTTTTGTTATGTTGATTGAACAGGACACGGAATAGAAACATAGAAGATAGGAGCAGGAGTAGGCCATTCGGCCCTTCTCCGCCATTCAATGAGATCATGGCTGATCATCCAAACCCTAGCACCCGGTCCCTACACCGACAGCCATCCCACACAAGCCCTATCCCCGTAACCCCACGTATTTAATCCCCCCTAACACTAAGGGCCAATTTTTTTATCATGGCCAATCAACCTAACCCGCACATCTTTGGACCGTGGGAGGAAACCGGAGCACCCGGAGAAAACCCACGCAAACATGGGGAGAATGTCTGTGTGGAGTTTGCACAGTCACCCGAGGCCGGATTTGAACCCGGGTCCCTGGCGCTGTGAGGCAACAGTGCTAACCACTCGTCGAAGTCATGCAGTGGGATCTTTCACATCCACCTGAGAGCAGACGGGGCCTCGGTTTAACGTCTCATCTGAAAGATGGCACCTCCAACAGTGCAGCATTCCCTCAGTACTGTCCGCCTAGATTTTTGTGCTAAAGTCTGGAGTGGGACTTGAACCCACAACCTTCAGAGACGGAGGCAAGTGTTGCCCACTGAACCATGGCTCACAGCGGGGAACCTAGGTTTTGTATATAGGGACATAAGTTTAAAAAGTAATGCTAAAGCTACGCCACCACAGGTGGCTCAGCTGCCCGGGAAGGGGGTGGGGTGCGCACGCGCGAGAGGAGGACGATCGGGAAAGCAACAGTGAAAGGGGATTCAATAGTTAGTGGAACAGACAGCATTTCTGCGGCTGCAGACGTGATTCCAGGATGGTACGTTGCCTCCCTGGTGTCAGGGTCAAGGATGTCACTGAGCGGCTGCAGAACACTGAGGGGGGAGGGTGGACGTGATCCATATCGGTATCAACGGCATTGGTAGAAAAAGGAATGAGGTCCTGCAGGCAGATTTTAGGGAACTAGGAAAGAGATTAAAAAGCAGGACCTCAAAGGTAGTAATCTCTGGATTACTCCCAGTGCCATGAGCTAGGGAGTACAGAAATAGGATAGAGCAGATAAATGCATGGCTGGTGAGATGGTGCAGGAGCGAGGTCTTTAGATTCCTGGGACATTGGGACCAGTTCTGGGGGAGGTAGGATCTGTACAGGATGGACAGGTTGCACCTCAACAGAGCCAGGACCAACATCCACAAGGTGGGGGGTGGGGGGTGTGTGGGGAGGTTGCTGGTGCTGTTGGGGTTTAAACTAATTTTGGCAGGGGGATGGGCACCAGGATGTAGCATTAGAAAGCAGAAACATGGTGCACAAGAGTGGGAGATACAGATGGCACGACAGTAAGGCATCTTACAGTATTAGGTGGGGTCAGACTAAGAGAAAATACAAGAAGGCTTAAGATAGGTTTACAGTGCATGTATGTAAACGCACAAAGCGTGGTAAGTAAGGTTGGTAAGCTGCAGGTGTAAATAGCCACATGGGAATATGATGTGGCGATAAGAGACCTGGCTCAAAAAAGGGCAGGATTGGGTACTAAATATTCTTGGCTACAAGGTGTTCAGGAAAGATAAGGAAGGAAAGAAAGGGAGGTGGGGTGGCAGTATTGATTAAAGAGAATATTACAGTGCTGAAGAGAGAGGGTGTCCTGGAGGGGTCAAGGACAGAATCTATTTAGTTAGAGTTAAAAACAATAGAGGTGCCATTACACTACTCGGTGTATTCTATAGGCCACCTACTGGTGGGAAGGATATAGAGGAGCAAATTTGCAGGGAAATTAGAGAGGTGTGCAGGAACTCGAGTATTGATAATGGGGGACTTCAATTATCCTAATATAGACTCGGATAGTAATAGTGTAAAGGGCAGAGAATTTCTGAAGTGTGTTCAGGAGAACTTCCTTGATCAGTACATTTCCAGCCCAACAAGGAAGGAGGCATTGCTGAATCTGGTTCTGAGGAATGAGGTGGGTCAGGTGGAGCAAGTTTCAGTTAGGGAACAGTGATCACAGTATCATAAGGTTTAGGTTAGCTATGGAAAAGGACAAAGAGCAATCTAGAGTCAAAATACTTAATTGGAGGAGGGCCAATTTCAGTGGGTTGAGAACAGACCTGGCCCAAGTAAACTGGAATCAAAGATTGGCAGGCAAAACTGTAATCGATCAATGGGCTGCCTTTAAAGAGATGGTTCGGGTACAGCCAAGATACATTCCCACGAGGGGGAAAGGTAGGGCAACCAAAGCCAGAGCTCCCTGGATGATGAGAGAAAGATAAAGGAGAAACAGGTGTATGACGGATGTCAGGTTGAGAATACAAGTGAGAACCAGGCTGAATACAGAAAATTCAGAGGGGAAGTGAAAAAGGAAAAAAGAGGGATTATGAGAATAGACTGGCAGCTAACATAAGAGGGAATCCAAAAGTCTTCTCTTGGCTTACAAATAGTAAATGGGTAGTAAGAGGAGGGGTGGGGCCAACTAGGGATTGAAAAGGAGACCTATGCATGGAGAGAGGACATAGCTGAGGTACTAAATGAGTACTTTGGCAGCATCTTCTTCCTTGGTAAAGACAGATGCAAAGTCATAGTGAAAGAGGAGGTAGTTGAGATATGGGATGGGATAAAAATTGATGGAGGAGATACTAGAAAGGCTGGCTACACTTAAAGTAGCTAAATCACCAGGACCAGATGGGATGCATCCTAGGATGCTGGGGGAAGTAAAGGTGGAAATTGTGGAGGTACTGACCATAATCTTCCAATCCTCCTTGAATATGGGGAAGGTATCAGAGAATTGGAAAACTGCAAATGTTATACCCTTGTTCAAAAAAGGGTGTAAAGATAAACCCCAAAACTACAGGCCAGTCAGCTTAACCTCGGTAGTGGGGAAGCTTTTAGAAACGATAATCCAGGACAAAATTAACAGTCACTTGGACAAGTGTGGATTAATTAAGGAAAGCCAGCAGACTTGTTAAAGGCAAATTGTGTTTAACCAACTTGATTGCATTTTTTGATGAGGTAACAGAAAGGGTTGATGTGGGCAATGCTGTTGATGTGGTGTACATGGACTTCCAAAAGGTGTTTGATAAAATGCCACATAATAGGCTTGCCAGCAAAGTTGAAGCCCATGGAATAAAAAAGGACAGTGGCAGCAGAGATACAAAATTGGCTAAGTGACAGGAATCAGTAGTGGTGAACGGTTGTTTTTCAGACTGGAGGAAGGTATACAGTGGTGTGCCCCAGGGGTCAGTACTAGGACCACTGCTTTTCTTGATATATATTAATGATTTGGACTTGGGTGTATAGGGCACTTTCAAAATTTGCAGATGACACAAAAGTTGGAAGTATAGTGAACAGTGAGGAGGACACAGACAGGCTGGTGGAGTGGGCGGACACGTGACAGATGAAATTTAACGCAGAAAAATGCAAAGTGATACATTTTGGTAGAATGAAAAGAGGCAAAATAAACTAAAGGGTACAATTCTAAAGGGGGTGCATGAACAGAGAGACCTGGGGGTATATGTGCACAAATCGTTGAAGATGGCGGGGCAGGTTGAGAAAGTGGTTAAAAAAGCTTATGGGATCATGGGCTTTATAAATTGAGGTATAGAGTTCAAAAGCAAGGAAGTTATGATGAACCTTTATAAAACACTGGTTCAGCCATAACTGGGGTATTGTGTCCAGTTCTGAGCACCGCACTTTAAGAAGGATATGACTGCCTTAGAGAGGGTGCAGAAAAGATTTACAAGAATGGTTCCAGGGATGAGGGACTTCAGTTACGTGGATAGACAGGAGAAGCTGGGGTTGATCTCCTTAGAGCAGAGAAGATGGAGTGGAGATTTGATAGAGATGTTCAAATCATGAGTGGTCTAGACAGAGTAAATAGAGAGAAACTGTTCCCATTGGCGGAAGGGTCGAGAACCAGAGGACACAGATTTAAGGTGATTGACAGAAGAACCAAAGGCGACATGAGGAAAAACTTTTTTACACAGCGAGTGGTTATGATCTGGAATGCACTGCCTGAAAGAGTGGTGGAGGCAGATTCAATCGTGGCTTTCAAAAGGGAATTAGCTAAGTGCCTGAAGGAAAAAAAATTGCTGGGCTACGGAGACAGGGCGGGGAAGTGGGACTAGCTGAATTGCTCTTGCAGAGAGCCGGCATAGGCTCGACGGGCCGAATGGCCTCCTTCTGTACTGTAACAATTCTATGATTGATATAGGGAACAGACATGGGAATGGGACTAAGTGAACAGCTCTTTGAGATCCAGGGCAGGCACAGTGGGTTGTATAACCAACCTTGCTGTGCTGTAAAATTCAACGATTCTAGATTAGTAAAATCAATAGAAAAACATAATAAAAGAAATTGATGCGAAAAGTGACAGAAAAAGTTTTGCAGGAATAGGGTGTGTCAGTTACAGCAAGTATATACGCAACACTTTTTAATACATTATAGATTGGTGTATCTATGTTATAAAGTTCAAGGTGAAGTCTAACCAGAGCATTATATAGCTTCAGCATCAAGGCCAGCAATATAATGCAGCACTGTTTTGTTGATTACCTCTCTGCAATGACAAGTGTTGAGTCCACGGTCACTCCCAGATCACTTGAAGTTTGCTTCATTAAAGGAGAATGCATACTTACTGCATTTAAAGTAACCCTCCAACTCCCAATCCATCGACAAGAGGCACGTTTACCTGGACTTGTCCAAGGAACCGTTTGGCCAAAAATCCTTGGCCCTTCCAGTGCACGCCTGCTGTAACTTCGGCCAGAGCGAGTGTATGAGGCTGGGCCGTGGCCTGCAACCTTGGCGTTTCAGGCTAAACCATTAGAGTTTCGGGGAGCTATTAAGAGGTCGTTGGGTGGGCGCCCAGCACCAATATCCTCGCTTCGGACACACCCAAGATGTGCCCTTACTGGTACAGGTGCCAGTCATTGGTATTTAAATCAAGGAACCTCCCCCTCACCCCACCCAGGGTACTCTGGCAGGATCAGTGGCAGAGATCGCAGGGATTTTCAGCCATTGTGTCTACTTAGGGAGGCTGTGACCGAGTTTGCGCTGTATTCTGCATGCTAACCTCCAAGCCATACTCGATGGCAGGTCAGAGCACTGCCAGAGGTTAAGATCACTGCATTCCTTAAGGGTTCCTTCCAGGTGTCATTGGGGACCATCAGTCACCACAGTCAGTCAGCGAGCAAATCAGTTCATCTAATCACCTGTGCGCAACCAACAGGAACACAAGGGAGCTCTGCATTTATTGCTGATGGCAGATTTTCCCAGAATCCATGGGGCCCCTACCCACAATTACACAGAATTTACAACACAGAAACAGGCCATTCAGCCCAACTGGTCTGTCGGTGTTAATGCTCCACACCAGCCTCCTCCCACCCCTCCATCTCACCCTATCCACATATCCTTCCATTCCTTTCTCCCTCATGTGTTTATCCAGCTTCCCCTTAAAGGCATCTGTGCTATTTGCCTCAACCACTCCTTGTGGTAGCAAGTTCCACATTCTCACCTCTCTCTGGGTAAAGAAGTTTCTCCTGAATTCCCTATCGGATTTATTAGTGACTATCTTATAGTTATGGTCCCCCTAGTTTTGGACTCCCCCCACAAGTGGAAACAGTTACAGAATATTCATGAACCCCAAGGGCTACTATCGGCGTAGGATGAAGCTGGTTAATGGAAATTGGGTGTAAAAGTAACACAGTCACTGATTTACAATGACTTCAGCAGAACCAGTTGGACGTGGGAGCCATTTGCAAAGAGAGGCGCCTTCAGGTCAAGAAGTGCAATCTCATTTATTGTGATTTATACAAGGGATTTTTTTTTTTTTTTTAACCCAAGTGCTCTGCCTTTTACATAATCCAAGACAAAGAGCAGTAGAAAGTTTTATACACTCACGTCCTAAGCCGCTGAACAATGCCAGTGACTGAGAACATCTCTATCGGCTTGAAATGTTGCTCATCTGGAAGTTGCAGTTCCAATGTTCACCTACTAGAACAAACCTTCCTCTAGTTATACGTCCTCATCCATCCACGTACATTGTGGTATACGCTTTGTTCTGCAGCAATAATTGTCGATTTATCATCCTCGTTTTATGTGCATAAACCATGCGATAATAATGCATCATGCAAGCTGTGTTAGTGGGTAATAAGTTTACAAAAGAAACAGTATACTTAGCACCATGCTAAGGAGCGTTTTCATGCTATGCATATTTTCACACCCACTACTTGTCGATCATTAATCTTGGTATAAGGCTTAATCCATTTAAGGCCAGTAATGTGTCGTTTTTCACAAACTTCAATTTATTTTTTTCTTTCTTTTCATTTCATCATGTTGCTGTTCCTTTGCCAGTGACTCGTCTGCTTCCTTCATTTGCTGTAGGAACAAACAAACAGACGTTTACCAAAAAAAGTCTAGAAAACTTTGCGCTTACTGCCTTAATAATAAAATAACTACAGCGTTGTGTTCAATACCAATAGTTAAATGCATCCTTGGAGGGAACTGGGTAATGCAGCGGACTGATACACAGTTGTTCCGACTGAAAGGATGAAAATCTTTTCTTTCCACTACCCGCAAGTCTGGGAGTTCTCCATGCAGTTCCTGACAGACAGAGACTCACGGCACAAAACCGCTCTCCTTGTGGCAATCTCGCTCAGAAAAGCCGAAAGATGGAAAGATGTCGGAGATGGCATACAGACCAAGTTTATGCAACCTATCCTTGTAATTTAACCTTGCATTAGTCTGATCAATCTGCATTGTACCTCCTTCACCAAGGCCAATATATCCTTCGTACGATAGCAAAATACTGCGGATGTTGGAAATCCGAAATAACAACAGAAAATGCTGGAAAAACTCAGCAGGTCAGGCAACATCCGTGGACAAAAATTTGAGTTGACGTTTCGGGTCGAACCCTTCTTCAAAACTGGAAAGAAAAGATGGATCGGAGGCAGGGCTGCGATCGGACAATAAAAGAAACAAAAGAAGTAAAAAAAGAGACAATGAAAAGTGTTAGAAGCTAGACGAGATGGTAATGGGCTGAGATTGGGTGTAAAGTGTACTGGCAGGGCAAGGGATAGCTGCCAGGTGTGAGAGCGAAACAAAAGGGGGAGGGGGGAAAAGGAGTGGAAAAATTACAAGAAAAAATGAAATAGGGGCCGAGGTTATGATCTGAAATTGTTGAACTCGATATTGAGTCCGGAAGGCTGCAGAGTGCCTAATCGGAAGATGAGGTGCTGTTCCTCGAGTTTACGTTGAGCTTCCGTGGAACAATGCAAGAGGCCGAGGACGGTGAGGTCCGAGTGGGAATGGAGCGGTGAATTAAAGTGACAGGCGACCGGAAGCTCGGGGTCACCCTTACGGACTGAACGGAGGTGTTCCGCAAAGCAGTCACCCAATCTGCGTATATATATATCCTTCCTCAGGTTTGGGGCCTAAATCAGAGGGACCTTGGTGTGCGGATACACAGGTGGGAACACAAGTAGAGAAGGTTGTGTAAAAAAAATAAAAAATGGAATTCTTGGTTTTGTACCTACAGGCAAAGAATAAACAAGTAAAGAGATAATGTTGAACTTGTACAAGACCTTACTTAGGCCACACTTGTATGTGGATAGTAAAAGCAATAAAAAAAGCTACATTGTAGATTGACTGGGGTTACAGTTATCAAAGAAGCCTCAGGAAGTTTTGTATTAAAGGCGGAGAAGGTTAAGGGGTGAGCTGATAGAGGGCTTCAAGATTATGAAGGGTTACGATAAAGTAAAATAGCGATAGATTGTTTCCAGTGGTCAGCAAGATGGTAACGAGGGGGCAGAAATTTAAGAAAAATCACAAAAAAAATTAAAGGGGAGATTAGAAGCTGAGGTTGTTCTCTTTGGAGCAGAGAAGGCCAGGAGGAGATTTGATAGAGGTGTTTAAAATCATGAAGGGTGTAGATAGAGTAAATAAAGATGAACTGTTTCCAAGGGCTGGAGGGTCGATAACCAGAGGGCACAGATTGAAGGTCATTGGCAAAAGAACCAGAGGCGACATGAGGGAAAACTTTTTTTTTTTTATAAACGCAACGAGTGGTTAGGATTTGGAATGCTCCGTCTGATAGGGCGGTGGATACAGATTCAATAATAGCCTTCAAAAGGTAATTGGATAAATGTTTGAAGGAGAAAAAATTGCAGGGATATAGGGAAAGAGCGGGACGAACTAGATTGCTCTTCGAAAGAGCCGGCACAGACTCGATGGGCTGAATGGCCTCCTCCTTGTGCTGTACGATTTTATGATCCTGTGAAATATAGAAATGTAGAATGTGCAGCACAGAAACAGGCCATTTGTCCCGACTGGTCAGGGTGGTTAGAATGCAGAATTCTCTGCCACAAACCACTCTTGAAACAAGAGTCTATCAATTCTTTTAAAGGGAATTGGATAGCGGTGTGAAAAAGTGGAACGTTAAGGGTATGGGGAGTGAGCCAGGAAGTGGGATTAGACTGGGCGAGAAAAACACCAGAACAGAGAATGAACTGAATTGGTCGATTTCTGTGCTGGAATAGTCTAGAACTCTTCGAGCCACTTATTGCCACAATACTCCACCCGTAGGGAGTGCTGCTGATCTCTCCGGCCTTCCTTCACACCAAAGCAACTTCGAACAGAAGAGGTATGATGTGCCTCAATGAATCCGAGACTCGACGTTAACGGAGCAAAGCAAGGCTTTTATTAACTCAGAAAGTAATACACATTGGAGAAGTATCTCTCATCCAGAGATCTGCTGTACTGCTGTGAGACACGCTGGGGCTTGCTTAAGTAGGGGCCAGGTATGGGCGGAGCCCTACACACAATACAATACAGGTAAGGAAATGAAACTGAAACTAAACTAAACACAGGGAATACAGTGCCTGATGAATGGCATATTTCATCACAAGGTACACAGGCACGAGGTGAGAATTAGCACACGTCTCACGGAAGGCCACAATGTACACACAGCAACGACGTGTATTTATATAGCGCCTTTAACATAGTAAAACATCCCAAGGCGCTTCACAGGAGCGATTATCAAACAGAATGTGACACCGAGCCACATAAGGAGATATTAGGACAGGTGACCAGAAGTTTGGTCCAAGAGGTAGATTTTACGGAGCATCTTAAAAGGAGGAGAAAGAGGTGGAGAGGTTTAGGGAGGGAATTCTAGAGCTTAGGGCCTTGGCAGCTGAAGGCATGGCCGTCAATGGTGGAGCGATGGAAGTGGGGGATGCTCAAGAGGCCAGAATTAGAGGAGTGCAGAGATCGCGGAGGGTTGTAGGGCTGGAGATTACAGAGATAGGGAGGGGCGCAGCCATGGAGGGAATTGAAAACAAAGACGAGAATTTTAAAAATCAGGACATTGCTTAACCGAGAGCCAATGTCTGTCAGCGAGCACAGGGGCGATGGATGAATGGGACTTGGTGCGAGTTAGGACATGGACAGGCACACTTGGTATATCTCCCAACATTCTGTGGAAAGGAAAGTTATGCTAGAGGACTGGAGGGTGAAAAATATCACTGCTCTCTTCAAAAGACGGACAGGGATAAACCAGGAAATTATAGGCCAGTTAACCTAACTCCAACTGTTGGCAAACCATGCTCCTAAAACAGTGCTATTTCTATTTATCATCTTTTTTCTTCACATTGCTAAACTAGATTTCAAACTATCTACTTTATTGATATTCTTAGAATGTTTTTTGCATGGAATTTTATCAAATGCCTTCAAAATCTGAGTGTGTTATATTTAGGGGATATTGCCTGGCTGATCATTTAGTTACCTCATCAAAGAATTACAGATGAATTGTGAAGCAGGTTTTAATGCTGCATTAATTCATGTTGACTACTGGTTTATGCATCTTTAAGATAATCAACAACATCTTGTCCCAGAACACAATAGTTCCCAGAAATACTGCATTATCTCTACAGTACGATATGTAGTATTTTTTCCAAAAAGACATAAAAGATTTGGGCTTTGTCAGATGCTTTTCCTTGTACCCAACATCAAAAACCAGTTCCCACAGGCAGGATTTCATATGAACTGAAACGACACCCTCAGTGGGTAGCACTCTCGCTTTGCAGTCAGATAGCTGTGGGTTCAAGACCCACTCCAGAGGCTGGAGCACAACAATCCACGCTGACACTCCCAGTGTAGTACTGAGGGAGTGCTGCACTGTCGGAGGTGCCGTCTCTTGATCAAACGTTAAACTCGGGTGGACGTAAAAGATCCCACGCCACTATTGGAAGAGGAGCTGGGGAGTTCTCCCCAGTATCCTGGCCAACATTTGTCCCTCAAACAACACCTAAAACAGATTATCTGGTCTTTGCTGTTTGTGGGAGCTTGCTGTGTGCAAATTGGCTGCCGCGTTTCCTACATTACAACAGTGACTACGCCACAGAAGTACTTCATTGGCTGTAAAGCGCTTTGGGGCGCCCTGAGGTCGTGACAGGCGCTATAGAAATACAGGTTCTTTCTTTAATCTGGGATAACATGCTCAAGCAGAGACAAGTAACCTTCTCCAAGTTCCTGGATTTCCACTATGCGCCCACATCACTTCAGAAGAAGATTTACATCAGTCACGCCAGATACTTCCATAACTGACAGACCTACCAAACAGGCTAATCCAGAGAGAGAGAGAGAGAGAGAGAGAGAGAGAATCGCCCACAGCAGCAGCAAACAGCAACTAGTTGTTAAAGTCAGTCCAAATAACAAAGCAGATTTGAACCAGCACGAGGACAGGTTAAACAGACAAACTCAGTCAAATTCCTTTGAATGGCTTTCTACTGAACAAGCAATAGGCAAACATTATTTTTGAAGGCGAGTAGCTGCCTTTCTAGGAATTAGGTAAGCGTCGTCTCCCAATGCCGTGTTTTGCCTTTGAGCCTGTTGCAGCTAGATCAAAGTCATAATTAACTGATGCATCCAAACCTCACAATCCTTATAGCATTTCAAACCTTTTGCAATCCAATCATATTGAGAAGTCAAGGTACAGGGACCAATCTTTTCAATGAGGTTTTTGGGATAGATTTTGGATGTCTTGCTACAGGTATGACTGTCACACATGAATGAAATACCAAAATCACGTGGTAATGTTGCAGTTAGAACTATTTCATCACTGCTCACGCCATCTTACAATTATCTAGCATCTTAACCTTGTGAAATCAATTTTCCCCATCATAGGGTTTTAGTCAATGCCACAGGGCTCGGAGGTGCTTCTATTTACACCCACACAATTTGGATTTAAATCCAGCACAGCTGCATGAATACAATGTCGACCATTTTGTTGTTCTCAGGCGCTTATCCAGTTCTTACTTAACCCTGGAATGCAATGGGAAGGAAGTTATGCTACAGTTGGATAAAGCTCTGGTCAGACCCCACCTGGAGTACTGTGTTCAGTTCTGGGCACCGAACCTCAGAAAGGATATACTGGCCTTGCAGATTCACCAGAATGATACCAGGGTTAAATTAGGACAGGTTGCCTAGACTAGGCTTGTATTCCATTGAGTATAGAAGATTAAGGGGTGATCTAATTGAGGTGTTTAAGGGTAGTAGAAATCTGGAACTCTCGCCCCTTAACTAAGCGCCAAGTTAATTAAATGCATAAACTTTAATTAATTAAATAAATAAAACAAGGTTATAAAGGGATGGCAGTGCAGGCGGTGTGCCACAGCTGCAGCATGTGGGAGTTTGTGGAGAGCATTGCGATCCCGGACACTCGTGTCAGCAGTAAGTGTCTGCATCTCGAGGAACTTCAGCTCAGAGTTGTTGAGCTGGAGTCTGAGGTGCAGACATTGTGGGGCATCAGGGAGGGGGAAGAGTTACCTGGACACTTTGATCCAGGAGGCAGTCACACCCCTTAGGTTAGGTAGTGGTACAGGTCTGGTTAGTGGTCAGGGACAGGAGGGCATGACTGTGACTCAGGCAGGTAAGGGGGCCCCAGGTGCAGTGCTGGAGGAGCCTCAGCCTTTGCCCTTGTCCAACAGGTATGAGGTTCTTGCTGCCTGTGTGGATGAGGTCAAAGTCTGCAGGGTGGATGAGCAAACTAACCACGGCACCGTAATACAGGAGGCCATTAAAGTGGGGGGAGTGAAAAGGAATGTTGTAGTGGTAGGGGACAGTATAGTCAGGAGGATAGATACTGTTCTTTGTAGCCATGACTAGGAATTCCGAAGGTTGTGTTGCCTACCCGGTGCTAGGGTTTATAAGGATATCTCCTCGTGGCTGGAGAAGAATTTGAAGTGGGAGGGGGAGGATCCAGTTGTCGTGGTCCACGTAGGAACCAACAACTAGGGATGAGGTTCTGCTGAGGGAGTTTCAGGAGCTAGGGTCCAAATTAAAACGCAGAGCATCAAAGGTAATAATCTCTGGATTGTTACCTGAACCACACGCAAATTGGCATAGGGACAAGCAGATTAGAGGTTTAAATGCGTGGCTCGAAGAGTGGTGTGGGAGGAAGGGGTTTCGATTCATGGGGCACTGGCACCAGTACTGGGGAGAGAGGGAGATGTTCCATCGGATGGGCTCCACTTAAACCGGGCTGGGGCCAATATCCTGGCGAATCAAATAACTAAGGCTGTAGATAGGGCTTTAAACTAAAGAGGGGAGGGAGGGAGGGGTCAGGTGAGGGGAAATTTAAAAATCTAAGGAGAAAAGTCAAGGCAATGGAGCAGTGTAGCGATTTGGGTAAAAATAAGCAGAGTGTGACTGGGAGGGACAGAGAGTTTAACAGTAATAGAGCATCAACAAATAAGGTGAAAGCAGGGAATAAATGGTAAAAAATTAAAATTAAAGGCTCTTTATTTGAATGCACGAAGCATTCATAACAAGATAGACGAATTAGTGGCACAAATAGAAATAAATGGCTTTGATCGAATAGCCATTACAGAGACATGATTGCAAGGTGATCAAGGTTGGGAACTAAATATTACAGGGTACTTGATGTTTCGAAAAGGCAGGCAAAATGAAAAAGGAGGGGGGTAGCCCTGATAATAAAGGATGACATAAGGACAGTAGTGAGAAAGGATCTTGGCTCGGAAGATTAGGAAGTAGAATCAGTATGGGTGGAGATAAGAAATAACAATGGGCAGAAATCACTGGTGGAAGTAGTTTATAGGCCCCCAAACAGTAGCTATACCATTGGACAGCGTATTAATCAACAAATAATAGGAGCTTGTAACAAAGGTAATGTGGCGAACTTTAATCTTGACTGGGCAATCAAATTGGCAAAGGTAGTCTGGAGGATGAATTTATGGAATGCATTTGAGACAGTTTCCTAGAACAATACATAAAGGAACCAACCAGAGAACAGGCTATTTTAGATCTTGTATTGTGTAATGAGACAGGGTTAATTAGTAATCTCATAGTAAAGGATCCTCTGGGTAAGAGTGATCATAGGATAGAATTTCACATTGAGTTGAGAGTGAAATACTTAAATCTGAAACAAGAGTCCTAAATTTAAATAAAGCCAATTACATTGGTATGAGAGGCGAGTTGGCGAAGGTAGATTGGGAAATTTGATTAAAAAGTATGACGGTAGATAAGCAGTGGCAGACATTTAAAGAAATATTCCAAAATGCTCAACAAATATACATTCCATTGAGAAATAAAAGCTCCACAGGAAAAGTGATCCAACCGTGGCTAACTAAAGAAGTTAAGGATAGTATTAGATAAAAAAAAAGACTTATAATGTTAAGAATAGTAGTAAGCCTGAGGCTTTAGAGAGCTTTAGAAACCAGCAAAGGCTGACAAAAAAATTGATAAAAAGGGGGAAAATAGAATGAGAGTAAACTAGCAGGAAATATAAAAACAGATTGCAAGAGCTTCCACAAGTACGTAAAAAGGAAGAGAGTAGCAAAAGTAAACGTTGGTCCCTTAGAGGCCGAGAGAGGAGAAATTATAATGGGGAATAAGGAAATGTCAGAGACTTTAAACAAATATTTTATATCTGGCCTCACAGTAAAAGGCACAAAAAACATACCAAAAATAGTGGGGAACCAAGGGGCTAATGAAAGTGAGGAACTTAAAGTAATTAAGATCAGTAGAGAAAAAGTACTTGAGAAACTAATAGGGCTAAAAGCTGACAAATCCCCTGGACCTGATGGCCTACATATTAGGGTTCTAAAAGAGATGGCTGCAGAGACAGTGGATGCATTGGTTGTGATCTTCCAAAATTCCCTAGATTCTAGAACGATCCCAGTGGATTGGAAGGTCGCAAATGTAACCCCGCTATTCAAGAAAGGAGGGAAGAGAGAAAACAGGGAACTACAGACCAGTTAGCCTGACATCAGTCGTCAGGAAAATGCTGGGATCCATTATTAAGGAAGGGGTAACAGGGCACTTAGAAAATCATAATATGATTAGACAGAGTCCACATGGTTTTATGAAAGGGAAATCGTGTTTAACGAACGTATTAGAGTTTTTTGAGGATGTAACTAGCAGGGTAGAGAAAGGGGAACCAGTGGATGTAGTATATTTGGATTTCCAAAAGGCATTCGATAAGGTGCCACATAAAATATTGCTATGCAAGGTAAGGGCTCATGGAGCTGGGGGTAATATATTAGCATGGATAGAAAATTGGTTAATGGACTGAAAAGAGAGTACGGATAAACGGGATATTTTCCGGTTGGCAGGCTGTAACTAGTGGGGTGCAACAAGGATCAGTGCTTGGGCCTCAGCTATTTACAATCTGTATTAATGACCTGTGTCCTAGCGGAAAGGGTAAATAGGGAGGTGGCAAAAGCTTTAAACTAGTAAGATGGGGAGAGGGATTTACAAGAAGCGTAACCAGCCTAATTATAAACAAAACAGGAAGAGAGAGCATAGGAAAGAATAAAGTAAGGGAGGACAGTCATGGCAAGAGAATAAATAGAGTTATAGAACAGGAGTCTAAAAAGATGGTTAAACATAAAGTGAGAGGGAATCCTATTAAAAATGAGTTAAACTGTCTGTGCAGCAATGCACAGTGTCCGTAATAAAACAGCGGAGCTGGAGGCAATCATGCGTTGTGAGGAACCAGACATAGTAGGGATTGCTGAGACATGGCTACAGAAAAATCAGGACTGGGAATTAAACATTGCAGGGTGACATGAATCAGTCATTCATGAAAGAAAGACTTATGAAATAATACTGAGCGGCCTACGGGTGGCGCTGTCCAGGGAGAGTATAAATACTCGGGCACGGGCCCAGCTTGCGCAGGACATTCTTAACAGGAACTAGTGAAGGACACAACTAGACCTCCATGTTGTAAAACAGTTGATTAAAGCTTTGTTTAACACTTAGACCAAGTGCCTAGTAGTTTTCTTACGTCACAGGGTATAACATATTTAGAAAAGATAGAGGGGGGAAAAGGAGCGGTGGAGTAGTTGTACTTATTAGGGATAACAATGGCAATGGAAAAAAGTGACACAGCTATCAGCAAGACAAAAATAGAATCCATATGGATAGAGATAAAAGATAATAAAGGATCAATCACACCAATAGGTGTAGTCTGCAGACCACCTAATCGTGGAAGGGAGGTGGAGGAAGAAATATGCAGATAAATTAGGGAAATTAGTAAAAAATAGCACAATCATTGGGGATTTCAACTACCCCGATATTAACTGGACAGAAGAGGTAGGTAAAGGGGATAAGGGAATGGAGTTCCTACAATGGGGACAGGACTCCTTTCTAACCCAATATGTAAAAAGCCCAAGGGAGGATTCGCTATTGGATCTAAGAATGGGGAATGAACCAGAGCAGATAAGAGAAATAAAAGCAGGGAAACATGTAGGCAATAGTGACCATAATATGATGTGCTTTAAGATGATAATTGAGAAGGACATAAGTATGACGAAAACCAGGGTAATAGGTTGGAGGAAAGCTGATTTTGAGGGGCTGAGAACAGAACTTGGGAAAATAAAATGGACAACAATATAGGCAAACAACGACATAGAACAGCAATGGGAAACATTTAAAACAGTGTTCAACAGAGTGCAGGAACAATATATTCCGCTAAAAGGAAAGAACTAAACACTAATGAGACTCCATGGATGAATAAAGCTATAAGGGAACAATTGAGGGTAAGGAAAGAAGCATAAATTAAGTACATAGACAGCAGGGGAGTGCATGATAAGGGAGAATATGAAGAGATTAGGAGAGAAGTCAAAAAAACAATTAGGAAGGCAAAGAGGAACTATAAAATTAAATTATCAAGGAAAATAAAACAAAATAGTAAAATATTTTACAGGCACATCAATAAAAAAAGGAAGGTTGGGATGGGAATAAGGCCATTAAGGGATAGACAGGATAATACCACAGCTAACGATAGAGAGATGGCAGAAATATTATATAATTATTTTGCTTCAGTATTTACCAGGGAGATAGAACAGGTGGACATGACATTGAATGATGAGGTTAGTGCATTTAAAATAATAAAAAAAAGGGGTATAGTAAATAAACTAATCAAACTCAGAGGATAAAACCCCTGCTTCGGATGGATTGCATCCCCGCATTTTAAAAGAACCTAGAGAAGAGATAGCAAAGGCATTACTACACAAATTTAATAATTCGTTAGAAAAAGTTGTAGTGCCAGAGGAGTGGGGGATAGCCAACGCAATACCTATATTTAAGCAGGGGGATAGAACATAGAGTCATAGAGTCATACAGCACGGATAGAGGCCCTTCGGCCCATCGTGTCCGCGCCGGCCATCAAGCCCTGTCTAATCTAATCCCATATTCCAGCATGTCCAGGGAATTATAGACCAGTCAGCTTAACATCGGTGGTAGGGGAAAAAATCATGGAATCCGTACTAAAGGAGAAAGTAGAAGAACATCTAGAAACCAAAAACATGGTAATGAATAGTCAGCATGGATTTCAAAAGGAAAAGTCTTGCTTGATCAACCTCATTGAATTTTTTGAAGAGGCAACAGCGAGAGTAGACAAGGGTAATGCAGTAGAGGTAATTTATCTAGATTTTCAAAAGGCCTTCGATAAGGTACCCCATAATGGACTGATGAACAAGGTCAGAGAATGCAGAGTCAGGGGACAAGTAGCAGAATGGATAGCTAGCTGGCTTCAAGACAGAAAGCAGAGTGGGGATAAAAGGTAACTATTCACAGTGGCAGAAAGTGGGTCGTGGTGTTCCACAAGGATCAGTGCTGGGACCACTGCTGTTCACAATTTATATTACAATTTAGACTTTGGAATCAAAAACACAATTTCTAAATTTGCGAATGACACCAAATTGGGGGGATAGTCAATACCGAGGAGGACTGCAACAAATTACAGGAGGACATTAATAAACTTGCAGAATGGGCATATAATTGGCAAATGAAGTTCAACACAGATAAATGTGAGGTATTACATTGTGGTAGGAAGAATAGGGAGGTCACTTATCACTTGGAGGGTGCGACTCTAGGTGGGGTAGAGGAACAAAGGGATCTCGGAGTACAAATACACAAATCACTAAAGGTTGTGACACAGGTTAGCAAGGCCATAAAAAAGCAAACCAAGCACTAGGGTTTATTTCTAGAACGATAGAATTGAAAAGTAGGGAAGTTATGCTAAACCTGTATCGAACCTTGGTTAGACCACACTTGGATTACTGTGTACAGTTCTGGTCGCCATATTATAAAAAGGATATAGAGGCACTGGAGAGGGTGCAGAGAAGATTTACAAGGATGATACCAGAAATGCGAGGGTATACATATCAGGAAAGGATGAACAGGCTGGGTCTCTTTTATCTTGAAAAAAGGCTGAGGGGTGACCTAATAGAGGTCTTTAAAATTATGAAAGGTTTTGATAGAGTGGAGAGAGAGAGAATGTTTCCACTTGTGGGGAAGAGCATAACTAGAGGCCATCAATATAAGATAGTCACCAAGAAATCCAATAGGGAATTCAACAGAAACTTCTTTACCCAGAGAGTGGTGAGAATGTGGAACTCGCTACCACAGGGAGTGGTTGAGGCAAATAGTATAGATGCATTTAAGGGGAGGCTAGATAAGCATATGAGGGAGAAGGAAATAGAGGGTTATGCTGATAGAGTTAGATGAGGAAAGACAGGAGGAGGCTCGAGTGGAGCATAAACGCCGGCATGGACTGGCTGGGCCGAATGGCCTGTTTCTGCACCATATATCCTATGTAATCCTATGGCTTAGATGAACCGACGGAGTGTAATATATGCAAATTTGCTGATGATACAAAGCTAGGTGGGAAAGTAAGCTGTGAGGAGGACACAGAGAGCCTGCAAAGGGATATCGACAGGTTAACTGAGTGGGCAAAAAGGTGGCAGCTGAAGTATAACGTGGGAAAATGTGCGGTTATTCACTTTGGTAGGAAGAATAGAAAATATTTTTTGAAATGGTGAGAAACTGTTAAACTCTGGTGTTCAGAGAGATTTAGGTCCTCGCACAGGAAACACAGAATTAGTATGCAGGTACAGGAAGCAATTAGGAAGGCAAATGGCATGTTGGCCTTTATTGCAAGGGGGTTGGAGTATAAGAGTAAGTGCTAGGACACCTAAATCTCTCTGAACACCAAAGTTTAACAGTTTCTCACCATTTCAAAAAATATTTTCTATTCTTCCTACGAAAGTGAATAACCGCACATTTTCCCACATTATACTTCCAGAGCTGTCGGGGAACATAGGGTCTAATGAGAGGGAGGAATTGAATGAAATCAGTATTTGTAGGGAAATGGTGTTAGGGAAATTGATGGGATTGAAGGCCGATAAATCCCCAGGGCCTGATAATCTACATCCTAGGGTACTTAAGGAAGTGGCCCTAGAAATAGTAGATACATTGCTGGTCATCTTCCAAAATTCAATAGACTCTGAAACAGTTCCCATGGATTGGAGGGTAGCTAATGTAACCCCACTATTTAGAAAAGGTGGTAGAGAGAAAACGGGGAATTATAGACCGGTAAGCCGGACATCAGTAGTGGGGAAAATGCTAGAGTCCATTATAAAAGATGCAATAGCAGAGCACTTGGAAAACAGTGACAGGATCAGACAAAGTCAACATGGATTTACAAAAGGTAAATCATGCTTGACTAATCTACTGGAATTTTTTGAGGATGTAACTGGTAGAATAGATAAGGGAGAACCAGTGGATGTGGTGCATTTGGACTTTCAGAAGGCTTTCGATAAGGTCCCGCAGAAGAGATTGGCATGCAAAGTTAAAGCACATGGGATTGGGGGTAAGGTACTGTCTTGGATAGAGAACTGGTTGGCAGACAGGAAGCAAAGAGTTGGAATAAACGGTCTTTTTCCGAGTGGCAGGCAGTGACTAGTGGGGTACCGCAGGGATCGGTGCTAGGACCCCAGCTATTCACAATATATATTAATGATGATCTAGACGAGGGAACTAGATGTAATATCTCCAAGTTTACAGACGACACAGAGCTGGGTGGGCGTGTGTGCTGTGAGGAGGATGCAGAGAAGCTCCAGTATGATTTGGACAGGTTGGGTGATTGGGCAGATGCAGTATAATGTGGATAAATGCGAGGTTATCCACTTTGGTGGCAAAAACAGGAAGGCAGATTATTATCTGAACGGCAATAGATTGGGAAAAGGGGAAGTGCAACGAGACTTGGGTGTCCTTGTGCACCAGTCGCTGAAGGTAAGCATGCAGGTGCAGCAGGCGGTTAAGAAGGCAAATGGTATGTTGGCCTTCATAGCGAGAGGATTCGAGTACAGGAGCAAGGATGTCTTGCTGCAGTTGTACAGGGCCTTGGTGAGACCACACCTTGAGTATTGAGTGCAGTTTTGGTCGCCTTATCTGAGGAAGGATGTTCTTGCCATGGAGGGAGTGCAGTGAAGATTCACCAGACTGATACCTGGGATGGCAGGAATGACGTATGAAGAGAGATTGGGTCGATTGGGCTTATACTCGCTGGAGTTTAGAAGAATGAGAGGGGATCTCATTGAAACTTATAAAATTCTAACAGGAATAGACAGACTAGGTGCAGGAAGGATGTTCCCGATGGCGGGGGAGTCCAGAACCAGGGGTCACAGTCTAAGGATAAGGGGTAAGCCATTTAGGAGTGAGATGGAGGAGGAATTTCTTCACCCAGAGAGTGGTGAACCTGTGCAATTCTCTACTACAGAAGGCAGTTGAGGCCAACTTATTAAATATATTCAAGAACGAGTTAGATATATTTCTTAAGGCTAAAGAGATCAAGGGATATGGGGAGAAAGCAGGGACAGGGTACTGCATTTGGATGATCAGCCATGATCTCATTAAATGGCGGAACAGGCTCGAGGGGCCGAATGGCCTACTCCTGCTATCTTCTATGTTTCTATGCAAGTCTTGCTACAATTGTACATGGCTTTGGTGCGCCCACACCTGGAGTACTGTGCACAGTTTTGGTCTCCTTATCTGAGGAAGGATATACTTGCCTTAGAGGCACTGCAACAAAGGTTCACTAGACTGATTATTGGGATGGGAGGGTTGTCCTATGAGGAGAGATTGAGTAGATTGAGCCGAGAATCTGGAGTTTAGAAGAGAGGTGATCCCATTGAAACATGCAAAATTCTGAGGGGCATGACAGGGTAGATGCTGAGAGGTTGTTTCCCCTGGCTGGAGAGTCGAGAACTAGGGGGCATAGTCTCAGGATAAGGGGTCAGCCATTTAAGACTGAGATGAGGAGGAATTTCTTCACTCAGAGAATTCTCTACCCCAAAGGGTTGTGGATGCTGAATCGTTGAGTATATTCAAGGCCGAGATAGATCGATTTTTGGACTCTAGGGAAATCAAGCGATATGGGGATCGGGCGGGAAAGTGGAGTTGAGGTCGAAAATCAGCCATGTCCTTATTAAATGGAGGAGCAGGCTTGAAGGGCTGTATGGCCTACACCTGCTCCTAATTCTTATGTTCTTAAGGGTTGCGGAAGCAAGGCAGATAGATGGAATTAAGATACAGATCAGCCATGATCTAATTGAACGGCAGAACCGGCTGAATGGCCTCCTGTTCCTGTGAAAAGTTTTGGGACTCTTGCCTCAAGCAAATAATTTTTTTTGGGGGGGGGGGGGGGGGTAATACTATAAATGTTTCTAATCGACAGAAAGACAGACCATTTAGAGTGAAGAAAATGGTCAGGCTCTTATTACTCCCCAGCACTGTGTGTGCATGTCTCACCCGGTACAGAAACAAATAGAGAATTAAAAAAAAAATTTAAACCATCTAAGAGAGTGACTTTAGACTGAAAATTTAACAATCAAGGGCGAATTTTCACTTTTACTGTCGGGTGTAAAACGGGCGGTGATGGATCGGGCGCCTGCTTTACACCCTACCCGTCTAAGTCAATGAAAACCAGTATCGGGCGGGGCGTAAAACAGGAGGCCGATCCGTTCACACCCGGCAGCAACAGTGAAAAAATTCACCTCGCAGAGTTTACACACAGCCTCTTGGGAGTGAAGAAACACACTGCTTGCCTATTTTAAGTTACATCCTGTATGACTGACGCAGGTTTCATGCTTGCCTCCGTAGCTTATGCAGTTCTATTAACAAGCCTAGATTAAAAAGGCAATTGAGGTGCTGTGAATAAATTGTATCTTTACAGTTTGAAAATTGTGTCCCGCTAGTGCAAGCTCAGTCACTGCTGATCTCCCTGCCAAATGAAGAATGAATTTCTCATCAAAAAAAAGTCGATATAACCAAGCTCAGGCAATGACTTTGTACCCCTGCGGGAATGGTAGAACTGCATGCGTCACTGTGACTAATCAGACTGATGTCATTGAATATATTTGGTTAAAATAGATTGATCTGCTGCTTAATTGTGTTAAAAAGATATAGAACAACCTTCTCCAAATGCTGCAATAACACGTTAAAGGGTTGGTTTGTATACGTCCGGATTGGACGGGAAACACACTCGCGTCGCCTTTTTACTATGTTTTGATCAGCCACCCATGCAGTCCGGGCACATCTTGGGTGCTCGCGAGAGGTGTGTTTGGGGGGAAGGAAGATGGAGTGTTTGGAGATGAAGCTAGTGGGCCGCTCCAAAAGGGAAACCTCTCCAGCAGATGTAGCTCCATTTGTATCTTGACAGCCAAATTGACCCGACATTATTTGTGTCGAGTGCATATATATATATATATATTTTTTTTTTTTTTAAATTCATTCTTGGGATGTGGGCATCGCTGGCAAGACCGACATTTATTGCCCATCCCTTGTTGCCCTCGAGGGGGTAGTGGTGGGCAGCCTTCTTGAACCGTTGTAGTCCGTGTGGTGATTCTTTGTAGTGGTTTGATACAACTGAGTGACTTGCGAGGCCACTTCAGAGGGCAGTTAAGAATCAACCGCATTGGTGGGGGACTGGAGTCACATATAGACCCAGCCGGGTAAGGACGGCAACTTTCATTCCCTAAAGGACATTACAGGAAACTCTTTGGTATCTGGCACCTACGGGACCGGGATGGTGCCGGTTGATTAAAAACTCTGGATAATGGAGAGGTATACCTACAGGTGCAGGAGCCCCGGTTACACGGCCACAGGTGCAGGAGCCCCGGTTACACGGCCACAGGTGCAGGAGCCCCGGTTACACGGCCACAGGTGCAGGAGCCCCGGTTACACGGCCACAGGTGCAGGAGCCCCGGTTACACGGCCACAGGTGCAGGAGCCCCGGTTACACGGCCACAGGTGCAGGAGCCCCGGTTACACGGCCACAGGTGCAGGAGCCCCGGTTACACGGCCACAGGTGCAGGAGACCCGGTTACACGGCCACTAATATACAGTAAAACTTACCTAAACCTACTCCTGAATTTTGCCGGTTAATAGAGAATTCTGGATATTTAGGTGCCGTTTAAACGAGAGCCCCAAGGCCAGAATGGGCTTGGGCTAGCAAAGCCAATGGGGCTTGAGAAAATTCAAATCAGTGGGGCTGGGATATAGAATGCAGATGGTAAATGTGATCAAGTTTAATTCACAACTGTACAGGAAACTTGTAAAAAAGACTTGCATTTATACAGCGCCTTTCACGACCTCAGGACGTCCCAAAGCGCTTTACAGCCAATGAAGTACTTTTGAGGTGTAGTCGCTGTTGTAATGTAGGAAACGTGGCAACCAATTTTGCACACAGCAAGCTCCCACAAACAGCAATTTGATAATAACCAGATCTATTTTTAGTGATTTTGATTGAGGGATAAATATTGGCCAGTACACCAGGGGAGAACTCCCTAGCTTTTCTTCGAACAGTGCCATGGAATCTTTTACGCCCACCCGAGGGGGCAGACAGGGGCCTCGGTTTAACATCTCATTTGAAAGACAGCACCTCCGACAGTGCAGCGCTCCCTCAGTACTGCACTGGGAGTGTCAGCCTCGATTTTTTTGCTCAAGTCTCTGGATAATGACCAGATAATCTGTTTTCAGTGGGGGTAAATATTGGCTCCAGGGCAAGTTTAGGAGAACAAGCAGGAACTGGAGCATATGAAGAGGAGCTTTTCAGACATCTCTAGGACAGGCTCAGCAGCTGGAGAGATGGAGGCACTGCAGCACCAGTGGTAGGAAAGCTGCAACTGCACTGTGACAGGGTGGGAAAGGTTTACATCTTCAGATAGGGGTTTCCCCCATTATAAATGTTTACATAGGGATTTTTAATGACACAAACAGCATGACTCAAAATTGTGACATGGGACAATGTTTTGTGGACATGAAGTGAGCACCATACCCGAGATTTTAATACAAGATAGATTTATCTCTCTATATATTAAAAATCTTGCATATGGCATACACTTCCTGTCCTGTGCCACAATTTTTACGTCACAATTTTATAATAGCAAAACAATACGTCAACATTTGCTGTCACGATGTAGTTTCAGACTTCTGCCATTGTTGTAATCCCTGGCTAAAAATCTCTAAACTGGGCAGATAAGAAAGCAACAACTTAAATTATTTTATTTTAAAATTTTGAAGCTGCAATATATATTGCACTGTTAGCACACTCCCCGGGGCCTCATCGGCCAACATTTAGAAATGTGTCCCTGCAGCCTCCATAGCAAACCCACCACTTGTTCCCAGATTATGGCAGTTCCATCCGCCTTTTCTGCTTCCCACTTATGGTGACCTTACTGCCCACTCCACACCTCTCCCTCTCCTTGCCTGCAGTGGTTTGGTTCAGCCTCACTACCTACCACCCAGCTCCACTATTCATTTATCAGATGTGGGATGCGCTGCCTGAAAGGGTGATGGAAGCAGATTCAGTAGTAACTTTCAAAAGGGAATGGGATAAATACTTGAAAAGGAAACATTTGCAGGGCTATGGGGAGAGAGCAGGGGGGAAGTGGGACTAACTGGATGGCTCTTTCACAGAGCTAGCACAGGCAGGATGGGCTGAATGGCTCCCTTCTGTGCTGTATCATTCAATGAAATCGCTTCTCTTTGGCCCCATGGAATGCTGCTGTCTGACTGGCTTTTTAAAAGAATACGGTGGCCCAGCTAGCCCCATTTCCTGGCTCCGCTGTTTAAAAAAGGCAAGATGCCATTTTCAAAATGTATGCCAACGAAAAGCTTTAAAAATATACAACTTATTTACAATATCCCAACTACTTTAAAATAAATTTCTGATTTTATTTCAGATTTCCTGCATCCGCAGTATTTTGCTTTTGTATTAAAATAAATCGAGCCTGTTTAACAAAAAAAAACTCTGCATAAACCATCAGGGCAAACATAAAACCCGTGTCAAGTAAGGACAGTTATAGAAAGAAACATTTTTTTTCTCATTTAGTTTGTTAGTAACGCCAGAGAGATCAACTATCTAAATTAAATGTCTTTCGTATAGCATGTACTTCCTGCAAGTTTTTTTAAATGAATTCTTGGAACGTGAGTGTCGCTGGCAAGGCCGGCATTTATTGCCCATCCCTAGTTAGCCTGAGGGTAGTTAAGTGTCAAACACGGTGTGGGACTGGAGTCACATGTACTTCCTGCAACACTTTTGCGGTCACACATTACAGATAACACCCCTATTGTTATAAAGCAGCCTATTCTCTGACTCACTGAGCAACACCATGGCAGCATTACGGCATTATATAATATTCTGCATCTGTAAAGGTATAATGCTCCTGCCATTATAAAATAACTATATTCCCCAATTTCCATTTACAAGGCCACAGGAGATCTGCTAGGAATATGTAATAATACATTTTGTGTGCGTCACACTAGACTTCTCCAGTTGAAATAAAACAGCGTACCTCCGACTTACTATAAAGGTCACAGGAGATCTGCAGGTTGGTGCTATTTTTAATCCCTATACGCCCTGCCGCTGGACTTAAATTAAAAAGCCTGATCCTGTCCATTTACAAATACCCTTTAAACAAGTTATCGCAGAATCTTTACCCAAGAGAAACCAATTAGTAAGTACTTCTATTATGCCAGTGGCCAGGGCTTTGCTTATACCTAATTAATACTTGCATTTAAATGGCATCTCATCATGTTGAAAGTATTAAAAATGCTTCAGACAAGGAGCCATTTTGAAATGGTGTATTTGGTCCTTTCAGTCTATGTTTGTCACCATTCCTTTTAATCCTGTTCCCAAAATATTTTAACAGCTTATGACTGTAAAATGACAACCCAAAGCTCATCCATTACATGCTTTAGTTGAAAGGTTTTCTGCCAAGGGAGTGGGGAAGGCAAGCCTTTAAAAAAGACTTGCATTTATAAAGCGCCTTTTATGACCGCACTTTACTACTTTTGAAGTGTAGTCACTGCTGTAATGTAGGAAACATGGCAGCCAATTTGTGCACAGCAAGCTCCCACAAACAGCAATGTGATAATGACCAGATAATTTGTTTTAGTGATGTTGATTGAGGGATAAATATTGGCCAGGACACCGGGGGATAACTCCCCTGCTCTTCTGCGAATGGGATCTTTTACATCCACCTGAGAGAGCAGACGGGGCTTCAGTTTAACGCCTCATCCGAAAGACGGCACCTCCGACAGTGCAGCACTCCCTCAGCACTGCACTGGGAGTGTCAGCCTAGATTTTTGTGCTCAAGTCTCTGGAGTGGGACTTGAACCCACAATCTCCTGACTCAGAGGCGAGGGTGCTGCCCACTGAACCATGGCTGACTGAGCTGTACGTTCCCCCCAAGACCCGAACTACCTGTTGTACCCTCTGGCGAGGAGCTATGCCCCATTGAACTGTCTTTGTAAGACAGTGGACAAATGCTTGCAAGAAAGAGTTAAAGATGGCTCTAATAAATACTGCAATTTAGACTTTCTTAGAGGAGTTGAGCCTCCGTGAATGGTGTATCAAGGGAGTTTCAACATAGAAACTCCAATTTCTTAACAGCCTGAGCGATAAACTAATGCTGAGATTGGCCACACTATATCGATGACTGACTCTTTGTATAATGACACTGGAATCATTTTGTACACCATTATGTGAAAGTAATTTGTCAGCAGCTTGTGAATGTACTGCTCTGGGTTACTGCAAGCCTGAACTCGTCTTTCTGACTACAACCAAGAAAATGCCTCCTTTGAATGTGGGATCTATCTGGACAGTTGCCTTCATTCCCAAGTCTGACAATCTTCCCCTTTGTTAGGGTGGTAATGGTAGAGAATGCAATCCGATTCCTGGCTTGCTCCAGTGGTGGTACCTGGGCTCCCTTAATACACCATTCAGGGAGGCTCACCCTGGTGGTCTGGACACATTGGATTCCTGACTTACTGGTGCCAATAGCAAGTGTCAGGTTTTAAAATGCTGAAAAGCTCGATACAGCCTCATTTATCCAATTCGCGACAGTCTAGCCAAGAGTCCGATCCCTGGCAGTTTTCCATGTGGTGAACGTGACCTTGGGTGGTAATTTATTCTTGTTGGGCTGGCTCATCAGCACTACGACTAATACAACTGCTGATAATTTTGAAATATGCTGCCACAGCATTCAAATAAGGAGGCAAAATACTGCGGATGCTGGAAATCTGAAATATAAACAGAAAATGCTGGAAACACTCAGCAGGTCAAGCAGCATCTGTGGAGAGAACAACAGAGTTAATGTTTCAGGTCGATGATCTTTCGTCAGAACTGACCTGAAACGTTGACTGTTTCTCTCTCCACAGATGCTGCCCTGGCCTGCTGAGCGTTTCCAGCATTTTCTGTTTATAATTCAGATAAGGGCTTTGATTTTGGAGAGCTTGCATTTATAACCTTGCAAAGCAAAATGGGAAGCTAAATTCCGAAGTAACCAGTGATAAAATGATTCAATAGGGTAGATACGGAGAAACTATTTCCTCTGGTGGAAGGAGTCCAGAACAAAGGGGCACAATCTTATAATTTGAGCCAGGCCGTTCAGAATTGAAATCAGGAAGCACTTTTTCCACACAAAGGGTGGTGGAAATCTGGAACTTTCTCCCACTGAAGGCTGTGGATGCTGGAGGTTAATTGAAAATGTCAAGACTGAGATGGATATATTTTTGTACAGTAAGGGTATCAAGGAGTATGGAGCAAAGGTGGTTAGATGGAGTTGAGATACAGATCTGCGCATGATCTAATTGCATAGCTGAACAGCCTCAAGGGGCTGAATGGCCTCCCCCTGTTCCTAACCAAGTGTTGGTATGTTGTTAAATGGATGGCCTACTTCTGCCAGCCTTCAAAAGAAAAAGACTGAGTGTAAAGCAAAATATAACTTTTTAAATCACTTCCCCTCCAAGGGCTGTTTCTCACCAGCCATTCATCTTAGTGAACATTTTCGATTTGTAGTAAGGGCGAATGCTAAATGATAAAATGTTTGATATTTCCAAAAGGCTGGCTCGCCATCAGATTCTAGTATTGAAGGTCATTTATCTTCATGCATACTGATCAAGAAAGATGAGGGGCATTGAATCATTTGGCGTTGAAAATGGAATGTTACCAAAGGAAAGATCAGCTTTCATACAAAATGACTTGCAGCTGCAACATTAAAAGGATACGATGGATTTTCCCTCCTCCATTTTTAGCGCAATCACTTCTGTGTAACAGAATTAGCAGAATGGCTGAGTGAGATAATAAACATCATTTCAACCACAGGTGGTGCTTGCAGCTCTGACCTTGTGCTGAGATCACTAAATGGATGACCCGCTTCTGCCATCTTTGAAAGAAAATGAGTGAATGTAGAACACCAATAACTAAAATAGATTCAGTGGAGTGTCAGCCTGGCCCCTCACTGATGGGAACCAGTCAGTGTCCCCTTTTCCAGTCAGTGTTCCCTTTTTATTAGTGGCTATGCAAAAATACGAACTGAAAACTACCAAAGATATTTAGACATTAATCACTTCCAGAATGTTCCTCTCTAGCGTTCAGTGCTGAAAGCAGATAGCCAAGAATCTATATTACACACCCACTGGCAAATAAGTCTGGGGCTCTTTTCTCTAGAAAGGAGAAGGCTGAGGGGTGACCTGATCGAGGTCTTTAAGATTATGAAGGGGTTCGATAGGGTAGACGTAGAGAAGATGTTTCCACTTGTGGGGGAGACCAGAACTAGGGGCCATAAATATAAGATAGTCACTAATAAATCCAATAGGGAATTGAGGAGAAACTTCTTTACCCAGAGAGCGGTGAGAATGTGGAACTCGCTACCACGGAGTGGTTGAACTCTGTTCAAAGTCTGACCTCAGGTGCTAAGTGTTGACGTCAGCGGCAGGAGTTATTTGTGAAATTTAACCTGGTTGCATAAACCTTTTCCAAGTACTGGGTTGTACAAAGAATTACATCCTCAATTTTCTTCCATGTAACAACCGATCACAACCAACATCTACATGCACAGTGGCCTGTACTGTCCCTTCCAAATTGCAGGTTACATTGGCTTTCAATCATAACGTCTTTTGGATGGGACGTTAAACTGAGGTCCTGTCAGCCCTCTCAGGTGGACGTAAAAGATCCCACGGTACCACTGGAAGAGGAGCAGGGGAGCTATCCTCAGTGTCCTGGCCAATATTTATCCCTCAACCAACACTTAATTCAGATTATCTGATTGTATATCTCATTGCTGTTTGTGGGAGCTTGCTGTGTGCAAATTGGCTGTCGTGTTTCCTACATTACAACAGTGACTACACTTCAAAAGTACTTAATCTGCTGTAAAGCGCTTTGGGACGTCCTGAGGTTATGAAAAGCGCTATATAAATGCAAGTCTTTCTTTATAATTAAAAAAAAAATTAGCAGCTTTTTAAATATTCACAGAATCACAGAAACCTCACAGTGCAGATAGAGGCCATTTCGGCCCATCGAGCCTGCACCGACACATATCCCACCTGATCCCCGTAACCCCTACACCAACACATATCCCACCCTATCCCCATAACCCCACGTATTTAATCCCCCCTAACACTAAGGGTCAATTTTTATCATAGCCAATCAACCTAACCCGCACATCTTTGGACTGTGGGAGGAAACCGGAGCACCCGGAGGAAACCCACGCAAACACGGGGAGAATGTGCAAACTCCACACAGACAGTCGCCCGAGGCCGGATTCGAACCCAGGTCCCTGGCGTTGTGAGGCAACAGTGCTAACCACTATGCCACCGTGCTGTGTATAAGAGTAGCTTGCTAACCAAATGAACTCATTAAAATGAGAACACAAAAATTAAAGACTCATTGGATGTATTTGGACAGTCAAAATGCTATCTTAATATTTTAATAAATGCAAACTTTTTCAACTATACTATGGCTAACTAGATCAGTCATTCAGTTAAATCGCAATCACATAGTTCAGCATTCGTGTTTTATCTGAATAACTGGTTAGCCACTGGTACAATGGAAAGAGATTGCAGAAAAGGGCAGAAATTCCCCATAAATGTCTCACACATCCACATTTGAGAAATTCACGAGGTTGACTTATTTTTCACATCTTAAATTTCTAATTTATTAGCTATCTTAAGCAAGCCCCCTCTTTACCTTTTGTTTGAGGGCTTCTATAGACTCGAATTCCAGCCTGGCTACTTTATTACGAATATCACTTGGTATATCAGAGATGGCAAATGCCAAGATAAATTTCAGTGCCAACAGGATATGCTGCAAAACATAAAACAGAGAACATAAGATTATCCAACATCACAACATTATAATTAATGGAAATACTCAAAATTATTTTAAGTTTTACAAAAGAATGTACATATATTGCATACTACAACATATCCCATAATGTCCAACATGGAGGAAATACTTTATACATACAATAATTATTCCTTCAGAGATATATCTGGCCATCTGGAGGGTGGGACACCAACACCTGAGGCTTCAATACTCCCAACATGTTCAGTTAACCACTTATATTTTCCTAACGTGACCCGATAGAGGTTTTTAAAATTATGTATGGGGTTTGGTAGGGTAGATGTGTTTCCACTTGTGGGGGGAGTCCAAAGCTAGGGGTCAAAAATATAAGATAGTCACTAATAAATCCAATAGGGAATTCAGGAGAAACCCCTTCACCCAGAGAGTGGTGAGAATGTGGAACTCGCTACCACAGGGAGTGGTTGAGACGAATAGCATTGTTGCCTTTAAGGGGAAGCGAGATAAATGCACAAGGGAAAAAGGAATAGAAGGGTATGTCGATGGGGTGAGATGAAGAGGGGTGGGAGGAGGCTCGCTGGAACATGAACAGCGGCATAGACCTGTGGGCCGAATGGCCTGTTTCAGTGCTGTAAATTCTATGTAAATGGGACCCTAAACTGTAAGAAACTTCCTTCTCTCCTCTCCATGCTTTCATGTAGGATATTTCTTGAGCTAAATATCCCCAAATCTCAATACACTGGAGCTCACTCTGAAATTAAATCCTTTACTACCTCAGTGGATTGCTTCCGGGTACCTTTACAATTAAACACCAAAAGTTTTACACAGAAATGCTGTCCATTCACATCAGGAACTTTCCAACAGCACATTCTAAGGCTGCGATTTTATCAATGGAGGTGGGTTGGGTGCAGGTCAGGTGGTTTCCGGCTTCCAGTCCCACCCCCCAACTGCATCCAGCCAACAAGCGTGATTTTACGTTGATTGACCTTGTTAAGCCCACCCTGCGGGCTTGCCGGCCAATTAAGAGGAAGTGGGTCAGATGATGTCATTTGATGACGCGTCATCTGCCGGTTTCCTTAAAGGGACCACGCACAATTTTATTTTGACAGTTGATTTCTCAGTATTTGACAGCCTAAGAGGTGCTGCAAACACTGACAATCACTGCACAAAGGTGCCCTCTTGCACCCAGGCTCTCCAATGACTCCCTCCATAGGCTGGTATAGATGGTGGCTGCAGGTGAGGTAACAGAAGCGATCTGTCACTGGAGAGAGAGGTTCTCTCAAAGAGGTGGCACTGGACATGGATTTCAAAACTTGTAACCTAAAGAAATGTGTAAATGTATTAAAAATGCAGCACCCAACATTTTCTTACCTCTGAGACTCACCAGTGCAACATTGGATCCTTCACACCACTTCTGCAGCGGTCATCAATCCAGAAACATTACAGCAGACTCAACACGCCACACTTACCTAACGTGGTGTCCGGACATCGGGAAACCCGAGCCAGAAGCGGCAAAATTCAAAAATAGCCTGTCAACTACTAGCAACTACCTGTTAATAGGTCTCTAATCCTCTTCCCGCCGCTAGGTGTCGGGTCCATGCGCAAATCAGGGACCCGACACTTAGGAAAATTGTTTGGAGACAGGATGGCGGTGGGATCGCAACCCGCCGTCAATCAAAACGACTTTAACCTTTGACCCGCCTCCAAAACCCACCCTCTGAGTGCCGGCAAAATCCAGCCCAAAGTCTTTTCTCTAGACTGAAACAAGTAGCAGCCTTTAATTTATTATAAACCTCAGACCACAAGTCGATCAGGGTAAGCACCTGTAAAATGTATTCACAGTATCTTCACAATCCCCTCCACAACATTTCATAGAATATTACACCACACAGGCCAGCCAACTGCATCTATACTGGGTCTCTGAAAGAGCTACCTGGGCTGTGGGGCGATCTAATCAAGATCTTTTAAATGATAAAGGTAGTCACTAAGGTAGATGTAGAGAAACTATTTCCTCTAGTTGGGAGGGGGGGGGGGGGGGAGAGGTACAGAACAAGGGGGTATAATCTTATAATTAGAGCTGGGTCATTCAGGCGTAAAAATCAGGAGGCACTTTTTGCCCCCCACACAAAGGGTAGTGGAAATCTGGAACTACCCCCCCCCCCCCCCAAAAGGTTGTGGATGCTGGGGGTCAATTGAAATGTTCAAGGCTGAGATCGATAATTTTTTGTTGGGTTAGGATGTCAATGGATATGGAGAAAAGGCGGTACATGGAGTTGAGGTACAGATCAGCCCTGTTCCTGGGACTAGGGACAGGGTCACTGGCAAGGCTTGGAAGCTAAGCAGAGCCAGGCCTGGTTAGTGCCTGGAGGGGTGACCATCAGGGAAGACCAGGTGCAGAAGGTCACGGAAGGAGCCCCGAGGAGGGGCGGTTGGTGAGAAGGTCACGGAAGGAGCCCCGGGAGGGTGGCTGGTGAGCAGGCCCGGGCGTTGGGCTGAAGATTGTCGGACAGGAGGAATGGTGGAAATGGAATGGCGGCGCGCACTGACGCAGCGGCTTTGCTTCTCCCAGGACGGTGCTATTTACGTTTAATGTTAATGTTATTTGTACTGGACTCATGGGAGCTTGCAAGATCACATTTCGTTGTTCATGTACTTGTGCATTGTACAATGACAATAAAGTTGAATTATTATTATTATGATCTGATTGAAGGGCGGAATAAGGTTGAAGGGCTGAATGACTTCCTCCTATTCCACCTAGTCCCTTCCCATTTCCTCAAGACGGTTTTAATTTTTATTTTACAAATATTTATCCACTTCCCTTTTAACAGACTAATATCGATTCTGCTTTCACTGCTCCTCCCAGTAGGGCATTCCGTGGCCTAAAAATGTATTAAAAAGATTCTCCTAACCTATCAATCTTAAATTTATCCCATCTAGTACCTGACTGACTGATCAACGGAAATAGTTCCTCCACCCCCCCCCCCCCCCATTTACTTTATCAAACCCTCTCATAACTTTGAGCTCTATTAGATCTCCTCATATCTAAAGGCTCTCATAATCGGGAGGTTCTGTTTTCTCAGATCAGAAAGATCGTTCTGTGCTCGCTGAATAAACAAGACCTTCACAATACCTTCAGCACCCTGAAGGATTCCAAAAGTATGTCAATTATGATGATAGATCTGTTCTCCTCGCTACATGAACACAATCTATCAACAGTGCTAACTTTAATGGTTCCTGACTAACACATTTACTTTCTGCAGGAATGAAAAAAAAACCAGCAAAATTTTTTTTTTTATATGAAAAGGTCAGTCTTGTCATTATTCATAAAATTGGCATTTGTGTCTCCAAATTCCTGACACATCAAAGGAAAAAAAAGGATGTAGAAATGTTGTTTATTTCCAGTGGTGTTCAACTGCATTTGCTGAGGCACGAGTGGTCACTTGGAGAGTGTGGTAAACCACTGTTGTTAGTATTGTTGTTCACCACTGTTGTTAGTACTGTTGTTCACTGTTAGTACTGTTGTTCACTCTTGCATATTGTTGTACTTGTCTGTGCATGCCTCAGCTGACTCCGCCCCTGGCTCCACCCTCATGGCTGGGTATAAAGGTCGCTGCTCAGAAGCCTCCGGCCCTTTTGGATACCAGGCAACCACAAGAGGCATGCTCTGTTCTTTGGTAATAAAAGCCTGTTTATTACTTTCTCAATCTCCAGTCTTTTGTAGCAATTGATAGTGCATCAGAGAGCTGTGTGCAGTTTTGGTCACCTTATCTGAGGAAGGCACAGTGGCATAGTGGTTAGCACTGTTGCCTCACAGCGCCAGGGACCCGGGTTCAAATCTGGCCTCGGGCGACTGTCTGTGTGGAGTTTGCACATTCTCCCTGTGTCTGCGTGGGTTTCCTCCGGGTGCTCCGGTTTCCTCCCACAGTCCAAAGATGTGGAGGTTAGGTTGATTTGGCTATGATAAATTGACCCTTAGTGTTAGGGGATTAAATACGTGGGGTTACGGGGATAGGGTGGGATATGTGTCGGTGCAGGCTCGATGGGCCGAAATGGCCTCTATCTGCACTGTAGATTCTGTGATGTTCTTGCCATGGAAGGAGTTCAGCGAAGATTCACAAGGCTGATCCCTGGGATGGCAGAAATTATGTATGAGGAGAGATTGGATCGATTGGGCTTATACTCACTGGAGTTTAGAAGAATGAGAGGGGATCTCATCGAAACTTATAAAATTCTGACAGGTCTGGACAAACTAGATGCAGGTAGAATGTTCCCGATGGTCGGAGAGTCCAGAACCAGGGGTCTAAGGATAAGGGGTAAGCCATTTAGGACAGAAATGAGGAGGAATTTCTTCACCCAGAGAGTGGTGAACCTGTGGAATTCTCTACCACAGAAGGCGGTTGAGGCCAAGTCTTTAAATATATTCAAGAAGGAGTTAGATATATTTCTTAGAGCTAAAGGTATCAAGGGATATGGGGAGAAGGCAGGTACGGGGTACTGAGTTTGGATGATCAGCCATGATCTCATCGAATGGCGGAGCAGGCTCGAGGGGCCGAATGGCCTACTCCTGTTCCTATCTTCTATGTTTCTATGTTTCTACATTTGCATGCGGGGCCTTTGCAATTTAATTTTTATTGCAATTGTATTTACATGGAATTTAGACTTCTTAGGGTTCTAACCATTCAATAGCTGAGCAAAGAACATTGCGCGAGTCCATTAGGGAATCAGGCTGCCCTTGCTGTTAGGTGCAGCCTGCAATTATGTGGCAAGTAATCATTATGCTCATGCTAAGACCAAAAGACTAAAGCATGAAGATTTGTCCCGAGGCTCGCTCCTATGAAAATGACGCAGGCGAATAAACCCCAACAGCAAATGACCAATTCATCTGTTTCAGTGGATTTTGTTCAGGGATGAAAGCCAGGATACCAGGAGAACGCTTTCATTTCTTGAAGTGGTGACATGGGATCTTTTATATTCACCTGAACAGGCAAAGGGGGCGTCTCATCTGAAAGGCAGCACTTCCAACAGTGCAGCACGTCCTCAGGTCTGCAGTGAAGCATCGGCCGAGATTGTGTGCTCAAGTACTGGAGTGAGGCTTGAACCCATGTTCTTCAGACTCAGAGACAAAATGGAAAAGGATAGAGACAGACCCATAAAGATAGATTAATAGGTAGAGAGATGATAGACACAGATGGATCGATAGACAGATCAATAGATACAGATTGATATGGATAGTCAGATGGATCGACAGAGATAGATCTACATAGGTGGAAGAGACAAATACACAGGTAGAGAGATAGAGGGACCACCAGGCAGGTAGTGTGTGTGCCAGGCAATGTTTCCGCTAAGCTGCACGCGTGGTCATCTGCAAGGTCCCGCGCAGGCCGCTAACCAGCTTTTACATTGCGCATGCACAGAAATTTAAAGGGACCGCACATTAAAAGACACAGGCCGCGCAGAACAAAGCGCAGCTCACAGGGAGCATTGGTGGCAGGTAGGCAGAGAGATCAATCGAGGGGAAAAGTACTAATTGCATAATCTACCATTCTCATCATTTACGACAAGCGGAAAACAGTTTTGATTACACGAACACAGAGCGGGATTAAACAGGGTGGACTTGAACAGAGTGCTTTGGTTGGGAATTTGGAGAAGAGGGGGAAGGAGTTGCTGCTTTTTGCCTACACTACTTGTAGTGCTTTGTGTTACAGGTAGATATTTAATTGCAGTACCCATAACTTAAACTAGACCAAGTAACTAGTCAGGAAACTACACTGTAAACTAAGTTACCTAATCACAAATTTAATTAAATAAATCAAGGTCATATAGGGACTGCAGTGCAGGTGGTGTGCCGTAACTGCAGCATGTGGGAGTTTGTGGAGAGCATTGTGATCCCGGACAACCACGTTTGCAGTAAGTGCCTGCATCTTGAGGAACTTCAGCTCAGAGTTGTTGAGCTGGAGTCTGAGGTGCAGACACTGCGGGGCATCAGGGATGGACACTTTGATCCAGGAGGTAGTCACACCCCTTAGGTTAGGTAGTGGTCTGGTTAGTGGTCAGGGACAGGAGGGTGTGACTGCAACTCAGGCAGGTAAGGGGACCCCAGGTGCAGTGCTGGAGGAGCCTCAGCCTTTGCCCTTGTCCAACAGGTATGAGGTTCTTGCTGCCTGTGTGGATGAGGGATGAGCAGGCTGACCATGGCACCATGGTGCAGGAGGCCATTCAAGTGGGGGGAGTGAAAGGGAATGTAGTTGTGGTAAGGGACAGTATAGTCAGGAGGATTGATACTGTTCTCTTAACTGCGACCGAGAGTTCCGAAGGTTGTACTGCCAGGGTTAAAGACATCTCCTCGCGGCTGGAGAAGAACATGGAGTGGGAGGGGGGAGGATCCAGTTGTCGTGAGCCATGTAGGAACCAACTAAGAATGAGGTTCCGCTGAGGGAGTTTGAGGAGCGAGGATCCAAATTAAAAAGCAGAACCGCAAAAGGTAATAATCTCTGGATTGTTACCTGAGCCACGCGGAAATTGGCATAGGGACAAGCAGATTAGCGGTTTAAATGAGTGGCTCAAAGAGTGGTGTGGGAGGAAGGGGTTTTGGTTCATGGGGCACTGGCACCAGCACTGGGGAAAGAGGGAGATGTTTAGTTGGGATGGGCTCCACTTTAACCGGGCTGGGGGCCAGTGTCCTGGTGAACCGAATAACTAGGGCAGTAGACAGGGCTTTAAACTAATGAAGGGGGGCGGGAGGATTCAGAAAAGAGTAAATTTAAAAGCAGCGAGAGAAATGTCAAGGCTCTAGAGCAGAGTAGAGTTTTGGGTAAAAATAAGCAGAGTGGGTCAGGAAGGGACAGAGAGAGTAACAAAGGCATCAGTGACTAAGGTGACATCAGGGAAAGAGAGAAATAAGTCAAAGCTAAAGGCACTATATCTGAATGTGCGAAGCATTCGCAACAAAATAGATGAATTAATAGCGCAGATAGAAATGAACAGGTTTGATCTAATAGCCATAACAGAGATAGGGTTGCAAAGTAGCCAAGGTTGGGAACTAAATATTCCAGGATACATAACTTTTAGAAGAGATAGGCAAAATGGAAAAGGAGGAGGGGTAGCCCTGATAATAAAGGATGGGATAAAGACAGTAGAGAGAAAGGATCTTAGCTCCAAAAATCAAGAAGTAGAATCAATTTGGGTGGAGCTAAGAAACAACAAGGGGCAGAAAACATTGGTGGGAGTTGTTTATAGGGCCCCAAACAGTAGTTGTAATGTAGGGCAGAGTATAAATCAGGAAATTAGAGGCGCATGTAACAAGGGTAATACAGTGATCATGGGGGACTTTAATCTACATATAGACTGGGCAAACCAAATTTGCAGTAATAGTGTGGAGGACGAATTCATGGAATGTATGCAAGATAGTTTTCTAGATTAGTATGTTGAGGAGGAACGGACTATTTTAGATTTAGTATTGTGCAACGAGAAAGGGTTAATTAATAACTTTGTAGTAAAGGGGCCTTTAGGGAAGAGTGACCGTAATATGATAGAATTTTAGATTGAGTTTGAAAGTGACTTAGTTAAATCCGAAACTAGGGTCTTAAATCTAAACAAAGCAAACTACGTAGGTATGAGGGGCGAGTTGGCCAAGGTAGATTGGGAAACTATATTAAAAGGTATGACGGTGGACGAGCAATGGCTAGCATTTAAAGAATTAATACATAATTTACAACAAATATACATTCCTTTAAGGCACAAAAACCCCACAGGAAAAGTGATCAACTGTGGCTAACAAGAGAAGTTAAAGATAGTATTAGATCAAGGGAAGAGGCTTATAATGCTGCCAAAAATAGTAAGCCTGAGGATTGGGAGGATTTTAGAATTCAGCAAAGGAGGACCAAGAAATTGATAAAGAAAGGGAAAATAGAATGAGAGTAAACTAGCGAGAGACATAAAAATAGACTGTAAAAGCTTCTATAGGTCTGTAAAAAGGAAAAAATTAGCGAAATGGATGGGCTGGGTTTGTTTTCCTTGGAACAGAGGAGGCTGAGGGGAGACCTTATTGAGGTGTATAAAATTATGAGGGGCCCAGATAAAATGGATAGAAAGGACCTATTTCCCTTAGCAGAGGGGTCAAAAACTAGGGGGTACACATTTAAAGTAATTGGTGGAAGGTTTAGAGGGGATTTGAGGGGAAATTTCTTCACCCAGAGGGTTGTGGGGGTCTGGAACTCACTGCCTGGAAGGGTGGTAGAGGCAAAAACCCTAAACACATTTAAAAAGTACTTGGATGTGCACTTGGGATGCTGTAACCTGCAGGGCTATGGACCTAGAGCTGGGAAGTGGGATTTGGCTGGATAGCTCGTTGGCCGGTGCGGACACGGTGGGCCGAAATGGACTCCTTCCGTGCTGTAACTTTCTATGATTCTATGAAAGTAAATGTGGGTCCCTTACAGGCTAAGACAGGAGAAATTATAATGGGGAATAAGGAAATGGCAGAGAAATTAAACAAATACAGGAAACTTTGTTATGTCCGGCACCGACGGGACCGAGCTGTTGCCAATCTATCAAAACTGCCGGACATACAAAGTTAATGTTGAAGCATACGGAGGTTTTCATCTCCGTATCTGACAACAAACACTGTTGCTTAGCAACAGCTTCAAACAGTCGGCCCGTACCTTGGAAGCGTCTCTGTAGCTTAGCAACAGCTTCAGAGACTTTCCAGAGCCCGACTGTTGAAAACAAAGCCACGAGAAGAAAAAAAAACCTAACAAAACAGCTCCTGATTTCTGCCGGTAGATCGAGGTTTCCGGACATACAACCTCTGGATAAACCAAAGTCTCCTGTACTTTGTATCTGTCTTCACGGAAGAAGACGCAAAATACTTCCTGGAAATAGTGGACAACCAAGGGTCTAGCGAGAATTGAGAATCTGAAAGATATTAGTATTAGTAAAAAAAGTAGTACTGTACTGGAGAAATTAATGGGATTGAAAGCTGATAAATCCCCTAGACCTGATGGCCTACATCCTAGGGCTTTGAAAGGGTTAGCTAAAGAGATAGTGGATGCATTGGTTGTCATTTTCCAAAATTCCATAGATTCTAGAATGGTTCCCGCAGATTGGAAGGTAGCAAATGTAACCCCACTATTTAAGAAAGGAGGGAGAGAGAAAACAGGGAACTACAGACCAGCTAGCCTGACATCAGTAGTAGGGAAAATGCTAGAATCTATTAAGGACGCGGTAACAGGGCACTTAGAAAATAATAATAGGATTGGGCAGAGTCAACACGGATTTATGAAAGGGAAATCGTGTTTGACAAATCTGTTGGAGTTTTTTTAGGTTGTATCTAGCAGAATAGATAAGGGGGAACCAGTGGATGTGGTGTATTTGGATTTTCAGAAGGCATTCGATGAGGTGCCACACAAGAGGTTATTAAACAAAATTAGGGCTCATGGGATTGGGGGTAATATACCAGCATGGATTGAGGATTGGTTAACGGACAGAAAACAGAGAGTAGGAATAAATGGGTCATTTTTGGGTTGGCAGGCTGTAACTAGTGGGGTACTGCAGGGTTCAGTGCTTGGGCCTCAGCTATTCACAATCTACATCAATGATTTGGATGAAGGGACCAAATGTAATATATCTAAGTTTGTTGATGATACAAAGCTGGGTGGGAATGTAAGTTGTAAGGAGGATGCAAGGAGGCTTCAAGGGGATATAGACAGGCTAAGTGAGTGGGCAAGAACATGGCAAATTGAATATAAGATGGAGAAATGTGAAGTTATCCACTTTGGTAGGAAAAATAGAAAAGCAGAGTATTTTTTAAAATGGTGAGAGATTGGGAAATGTTGGTGTTCAGAGGGACCTGGGTGTCCTTGTACACAAATCACAAAGTTAACATGCAGGTACAGCAAGCAATTAGGAAAGCAAATGGTATGTTAGCCTTTATTACAAGAGGATTTGAGTAGAAGAGTAAAAACGTTCTTACTGCAATTATATAGGGCCCTGGTGAGACCACACCTGGAGTAGTGTGTACAGTTTTAGTCTCCTTACCTAAGGAAGGATATACTTGCTATAGTGAGAGCAACGAAGGTTCACCAGACTGGTTCCTGGGATGGGGGGATTGTCCTATGAGGAGAGATTGAGTAGACTAGGCCTATATTCTCTGGAGTTTAGAAGAATGAGAGGTGATCTCATTGAAACATACACAATTCTAACAGGGCTTGACAGGATAGATGCTGGGAGGATGTTTCCCCTGGCTGGGGAGTCTAGAACCAGGGGTCGGCCATTTAGGACTGAGATGAGGAGAAATTTCTTCACTCAGAGGGTGGTGAATCTTTGGAATTCTCTACCCCAGAGGGCTGTGGAGGTTCAGTCGTTAAGTATATTCAAGACAGAGATCGATAGATTTTTGAACATTAAGGGATATGGGGATAATGCAGGAAAGTGGAGATGAGGTAGATCAGCCATGATCTCATTGAATGGCAGAGCAGGCTCAAAGGGCCTACTCCTGCTCCTATTTCTTCTGTTCTTACTAAAAATTGATCAATATTTATGGCCCACTAATGTACTGTATGTAAAATGGTATTTTCTCAAATCTACTCCAAAATGTATGCTTAATAAAAGTCTGTCAGGTTTTGACATGGAAAAAAAAGTTAGTTCATTAACTAGATGAGCTTATAAAACATTGGCTCAGATTTTCCTGTCAAAATAACAGAGAGGCTAATGGCGCTCTCTGTTATTTATGTGTAAATGGTACAGCAACTTTAGGCGAGAGGCAGATGCACGGTTAAACTCAAATATCCAAAAGTTGCTGTCAGAGTTGCCCCGTTAGCTTTGAAAAAACAGCATTTCGCTGTCTGCCTCACCATTGAAATGCTTTGAATGGAGCAAAGTTGCTGTATTTGCGCAGTAGATACGTGCTAATCTCGCCACAGAAAGTGAATTCTTGTCCATTCCACTCTAATTACCCTTTTAATGACGTGAGAAGTGTTTATTACTGCCAGTCAACCTCTCTGGCACTGAAAATTAACTATTACAAGTCTGGAGTCTCATTCCTTCAGGTTTTAATTGTCGTTGGAGATTTTTAAAATGTAAAATTTTAAGTTTAAGTTTTTTTTTTTAAAAACTTTTCCTTTCTCTCTCTATCCTATCTTTCTTTCCTTCTCTTTATTTCTCTTTCTGTACCGTGACATTGAATTCACCCACTCTTAATTTCAATTCTCAGTCCTTGCGCTGTTTCTTTCACAGTTCCTCAATCGGATTGGTTAAGGAGATACCCTGTTGCTTGCCTTGTTCACTCAGGTCCCAGATACCCGGTTTCCCTCACTGCAACATTATCAGCTCGTACTTTTAGCAACTTGCCACGCAAAAAATGTAAAAACCGACATGTGCAAGGGCAAGTCTAACTAACTAACAGCAGACACAGCAAACTCTGGCCCATTAATGTTTTATTGTTGTGATCTCACTACACCCTCTGCTGGAGTTAACTTGCTACTGAGTAAACAATAACAAAAATTAATATGGCTGGGGGGAATTGATTGCATCTGACTAAGTTGTGTTTTTTTTTCAAACCTAGTACCAGGGGTCACAGTCTAAGGATAAGGGGTAAGCCATTTAGGACAGAGATGAGGAGGAATTTCTTCACCCAGAGAGTGGTGAATCTGTGGAATTCTCTACCACAGAAGGCAGTTGAGGCCAATTCATTAAATATATTCAAGAAGGAGTTAGATATATTTCTTAAGGCTAAAGGGATCAAGGGATATGGGGAGAAGGCAGGGACAGGGTACTGAGTTTGGATGATCAGCCATGATCTCATTAAATGGCGGAGCAGGCTCGAGGGGCCAAATGGCCTACTCCTGCTCCTATCTTCTATGTTTCTATATCATCAGATCGTGGTGGGGTCCCAGTATGCTTAATGGTACTAAAGTCTCAACCCACTACAGCTTCAGGCCTATTTAACCTTCAGACCTTAGACCTCGGGACGTCCCAAAGCGCTTTACAGCCAATTAAGTACTTTTGAAGTGTAGTCACTGTTGTAATGGAGGGAAATGTGGCAGACAATTTGTGCACAGCAAGGTCCCACAAACATTAAAGAGGTTAATGAACATATAATCTGTGTCAGTGGTGTTGGTTGAGGGATAACTATTGGCCAAAACACCGGAGCGAACTCCCCATCTATTTTTTTTGAATAGTGCCAAGTGATCTTTTATGTCCACCTGTTTAATGTCTCATCCGAGGTCGTGAACATTTTCGTTTGGCCTGAGTGTGTCCAGGGAGGGAACAGGAGGAGGCCATTCAGCCCCTCGAGCCTGTTCCACCGTTCAGTTATCCGCCTTTGATACATATCCCTCGATACCCTTACCTAATAAAAATCTATCGATCTCAGTCTCAAAAGTTTAAATTGACCCCCAACATCCACAGCCTTTTGGAGGAGAGTTCCAGATTTCCACTACCCTTTGTGTGAAAAAGTGCTTCCTGATTTTAGCCCTGAACAGCCTGGCTCTAGTTTTAAGATTATGCCCCCTTGTTCTGGATTTTCCCACCAGAGAAACTAGCTTCTCTGTATCTAATCTATCGAATTCTGTTATTGTAAATACCTAAATTAGATCACTCTTAAACCTTCTAAAGGGATTATAACCCAAGTTTATGCAACCTGTCTTCATAATTTAACCCTTTTAAGTCCTGGTATCATTCTGGTGAATTTGCACTGTACCTCCTCTCCAAGGTCAATATTACATAGCATTTGCAGCACAGAAACAAGCCATTCAGCCCAACATGTCCATGCTGGGGTTTATGCTCCACACGAGCCTCCTCCCACCCATCTTCATCCAACCCTATCAGCATATCCTTCTATTCCTTTCTCCCTCATGTAGAACATAGAAACATAGAAAAATAGGAGCAGGAATAGGCTATTCGGCCCTTCGAGTCAGCTCCGCCATTCAATATGATCATGGCTGATCCCCTCTCTCAATACCATATTCCCGTTCTCTCCCCATACCCCTTGATGCCTTTTGTGTCTAGAAATCCATCCATCTCCTTCTTAAATATACTGGCCCAGTAATTCCGGGCCCAACGCGTGAGTAAGGACGGGGTACTCACGCGTGTGCCCGGAAGAATTGCCGGTTTTCAGCATGCACAGCGCATGCGCTGAAAACCGGCATTTCCTGTCCTCTGACCCAAGGGGTTAAGAGGCTGAACGCGTGCGGGGTATCGGGCAGCGCGTGCGACTTGGATTTCCTCTATTTTTAGAGAGTTGCGCATGTGTAAAGGCCTCCGGTATTTACGCATTGAAAAACCACACGTAAGTACTTAGTTTTACAGGTAAGTGGTCTATTAATACAATTGAGAAAAAATTTTCCCCACAGGTTTGTTATTTTTAAAGAATTTACAGTAAGGTAAGTTTAGTTTTAGCCCCGATTTTTTATATAATTTTTTTTTTCAAATTTTAAAATTATTGTTTAAAATAGTTTTTCAGAGTTCTTTATGGTTCATTTAAGTAGTGCAATTTTCTTTCAGGTTTAAGTAGTGTTTTGGGGCCAGGAGTTTTCATGAGTTTGACAGCTCTTACTGTCAAACTTATGAATGAACTTTTGCAACCTCCCATTGGTTGCCCTGTGCTCACGTGATTCCAGCCGGCTCATCGCACTAAGTACACCGCTGGGTCACGCACGCACAGCGCGGCAGGACCTCAAGCGGGCCAGTGAGAGGAAATGCAATGCGGGTCAGAATTAAAATGTCAGCGCGCCGGGTAAGTGAACATCGGGGGCTTGCACGCGCGGCAAGCTCCCGATCCTAATTTCAGGGCCATTCAGTGACTTGGCTTCCACAGCCTTCTGTGGTAGAGAATTCCACAGGTTCACCACCCTCCGAGTGAAAAAGTTTCTCCTCATCTCAGTCCTAAATGTCCTACCTCGTATCCAGAGACTGCGACCTCTCATTCTAGTGCCCCCAGCCAAGGGAAACATCCTCCCTGCATCCAGTCTGTCTAGCCCTGTCAGAATTTTATACGTTTCAATGAGATCCCCTCTCATTCTTCTAAACTCTAGTGAATACAGGCCTAGTCGACCCAATCTCTCCTCATACGACAGTCCTGCCATCCCAGGAATCAGTCTGGTGAACCTTCGCTGCACTCCCTCTATGGCAAGTATATCCTTTCTTAGGTAAGGAGATCAAAACTACACACAGTACTCCAGGTGTGGTCTCACCAAGGCCCTGTATAACTGTAGTAAGACATCCTTGCTCCTGTACTCAAATCCTCTTGCAATGAAGGCCAACATGCCATTTGCCTTCCTAACTGCTTGCTGCATCTGCATGTTTGCTTTCAGTGACTGATGTACAAGGACACCCAGGTCCCTCTGCACATCAACATTTCCCAATCTATCACCATTTAAATAATACTGTGCCTTTCTGTTTTTATCCAGCTTCCCCTTAAATGCACCTATGCGATTCGCTTCAACCACTCCACGTGGCAGCGAGTTCCACATTCTAACCACTTTCTGGGTAAAGAAGTTCTCCTGAATTCCCTATTCGATTTATTTATCTGACTATCTTATATTTATGGCCCCAAGTTCTGGTCTCCCCTCAAGTGAGAACATCAATATCCTTTCTGAGGTGCAGTGCTCAGAAATGAACATAAGAACACAAGAAATAGGAGCAGGAATAGGCCACTTGGCCCCTCGAGCCTGCTCCGCCATTCAATAAGATCATGGCTGATCTTGGACTCAAAGCCACTTCCCTGCCCGCTCCCCATAACCCTTCACTCCCTTATCTTGCAAAAAACTGTCCATCTCCACCTTAAATGTATTTAATAACCCAGCCTCCACGGCTCTCTGGGGCAGAGAATTCCACAGATTTACGACCCTCTAAGAAATTCCTCCTCATCTCAGTTCTAAAAGGGCGACTCTTTATTCTGAAACTATGCCCCCGAGTTCTAGATTTCCCCACAAGGGGAAACATCCTCTCTGCATCTACCTTGTCGAGCTCCCTCAGTATCTTATATGTTTCAATAAGATCACTTCTCATTCTTCTAAATTCTAATGAGTGTAGGCCCAGCCTGCTCAATCTTTCCTCATAAGTCAACCCCCTCATCTCTGGAATTAACCGTGTGAATCGTCTCTGAACTGCCTCCAATGCAAGTATATCCTTCCTTAAATAAGGAGACCAAAACTGTACACAGTACTCAAGGTGTGGTCTCACCAATACCCTGTACAGTTGTAGCAGGACTTCCCTGCTTTTATACTCCAACCCCCTTGAAATAAAAGGGCGCTCCGCTTCTTCCTTGAACAGAGGCCCAACCAGTCCCCATCCACCACCACCCTCCTCCGCCTGGCTGAACTTGTTCTCACGTTGAACAACTTCTCCTTTGTCTCCACTCACTGCCTCCCAATCAAAGGTGTTGCTATGGGAACCCGCATGGGTCCTAGCTATGCCTGCCTTTTCGTGGGATATGTGGAACACTCTTTGTTCCAGTCCTACTCGGGTCCCCTCCCTCACTCTTTTTCCGGTACATTGATGACTATCGGTGCCATTTCCTGCTCTCACCCTGAACTAGTTAATTTCATTCACTTTGCTTCCAATTTTCACCCTTCCCTCACCTTCACATGGTCCATCTCCGACTCTTCCCTTCCTCGACTTCTCCGTCTCCATCTCTGGGGATAGGTTATTGACAAACATCCACTACAAGCCCACTGACTCCCACAGCTACTTGGACAACACTTCCTCCCACCCCGTCTCCTGTAAGGGCTCTATTCCATTTTCTCAGTCTCCACCGCATCTGATCTGACAATGCCACCTTCCATACCAATGCTTCCGACATGTCTTCCTTTTTCTTCAACCGAGGATTCCCCTCTGCAGTGGTTGACACGGCCCTTAACTGTGTCCGTTCTATCTCCCGCACTTCTGCGCCTCCCTCCCGGAACCACGATAGAGATCCCCTAGTCCACACCTTTCACTCCACCAGCCTCCACATTCAACGGATCATCCTCCGCCATTTCCACCACCTCCAGCGTGAGCCCACCACCAAACGCATCTTCCCCTCACCTCCCCTTTCAGCATTCCATAGGGACCGCTCCCTCCGCGACACCCTAGTCCACTCTATCGCCCCCAACACCCCTTCCACTTCACCCGGCACCTTCCCATGCAAGCGCAGGGGATGCAACACATGCCCTCATACCTCCCCCCCTTCCCACTGTCCAGGGCCCCAAACACCCCTTCCAGGTGAAACAGCGATTTACTTGTACTTCTCGCAATTTAGTATACTGTATTCGCTGCTCACGATGTGGTCTCCTCTACATTGGGGAGACCAAACGCAGATTGGGTGACCGCTTTGCGGAACACCTCCGTTCAGTCTGTAAGGGGGACCCCGAGCTTCCGGTCGCCTGTCACTTTAATTCACCACTCCATTCCCACTCTGACCTCTCCGCCCTCGGCCTCTTGCATTGTTCCACGGAAGCTCAGCGTAAGCTCGAGGAACAGCACCTCGTCTTTTGATTAGGCACTTTACAGCCTTCTGGACTCAACATCGAGTTCAACAAATTCAGATCATAACCCCGGCCCCCATCATATATATTTTTTTTATCCACACTTTTTGTTTGTGCCTTCTGTTCTTCTCTCCCACAGGCCAGCTGTCTTTCATTCTGCCAGCGCAATTTACACTTCATCTAGAGCCATCCTTTGTTTCTTAACCTGTCCTATTACCATCTCCTCTCGCCTTGAGTGTCTCTTAATGTCTCTTTACTTCTCCTGCCTTCTATCCTATCACAGACCTTCCCTTTTGTTCTTTCTTCCCCTCCCCCATTTCCCAGCCCCTAAACTTGCTTCAAAATCTGTTCCATTTCCTGCTTTTTTCCAGTTCTGACGAAAGGTCATCGACCTGAAACGTTAACTCTGTTTCTCTCACCGCGGATGCTGCCTGACCTGCTGAGTACTCCAGCGTTTTCTGTTTTGAAGCAGAACTTCCGCCACTTTGTATTCCAACCCCCTTAAGATAAAGACCAACATTCCATTAGCCTTTTCGATTACTTTTCATACCTGTGCGCTAGCTTTTAGTGATTTGTGTACACGGACAGACACAAAATATTTGTAAATCTCTTTGCTCCTCCACAGTTCTTAATTTCTCACCATTAAGAAAATGTTCCGATTTGTCCTTCTTGGATCCAAGTGGATGACCTCCACATTGAACTTCATCTGCCACAGTTTTGCAGACTCACTTAATCTGTCTATGCCCCTTTGTAACTTGCTGTTCCCATCTGCAAAACTTAGTGCTTCCCAATTTAGTGTCACCTGCAAACTTGGATATACAACTCCCGATTCATTCACTGATATATATGGTGAAAAGCAGAGGCCCCAGTACAGATCCATGGGGAACACCACTTGTCACATTCCGCCAATCAGAGTACGTTGCCTTTATCCCGACTCTCTGTCTCCTGCCAACCAACTACAGGAAACTTTCTGGTATCGGCACTGATGGGACCGAGCTGGTGCTGTACCATCAAAACTGCCGTACAAACCAGCGCTAATGTTAAAACATACGGAGCTTTTGAGCGCCGTGTGAATCAACAAACCCTGTTGCTTAACAGCTTCAAAACAGTCGGCCGCAGCTTAAAAGCGTCTCTGTAGCTAAACAACAACTTCAGCTAGACCTTGCAGAGCCTGACTGGAAAAAAAAAGCAACGAGAAGTAAAAAAAACTTATAGGAAACATAGAGATAGGAACAGGAGTAGGCCATTCGGCCCTTCGAGCCTGCTCCGCCATTCAATGAGATCATGGCTGATCTTCGTCTGAGATCATAGCTGATCTTACCAGTTCAGTACCCCGTCCCCGCCTTTTCTCCGTAACCCTTAATCCCCTTAGCCTTCAGAAATATATCCAATTCTCTCTTGAAAATATTTATTGAATTAGCCTTCGCAGCCCTCTGTGGCAGGGAATTCCACAGGCTCACCACTCTTTGAGTGAAGAAATTCTTCCTCATCTCTGTTTTAAATGATTTGCCCGCTATTTTTAGACTGTGGCCCCTGGTTCTGTGCTCCCCGGCCATTGGAAACATTCTCTCTGAATTCAGCCTATCCAGGCCTGCCATAATTTTATATGTTTCGATGAGATCCCCTCTCAATCTTCTAAACTCCAGTGAGTACAAGCCCAAACTATTTAATCTCTCTTCGTAGGTCATTCCCGCCATTCCAGGTATCAGCCTGGTGAATCGCCGTTGCACTCTTTCCATGGCAAGAACATCCTTCCGCAGATGGGGCGACCAAAACTGTACACAATACTCCAGATGCGGTCTCACCTGCACCTTGTACAGCTGTAGTAAGGTATCCCTATTCCTATACTCGAACCCCCTTGATATGAAGGCCAACATACCATTTGCCTTCTTAATCGCCTGTTGCACCTGCATGCTCTCCTTCAGTGACTGGTGCACAAGAACACCCAGGTCCCTCTGCACTTCCCCATCTCCCAATCTATTGTCATTTAGATAATAATCTACCCTCCTGTTTTTACCCCCAAAGTGGATAACCTCGCATTTATCCACATTATAGTGCATCTGCCACGTATCCGCCCATTCCCCCAACCTGTCCAAATCGCACTGTAGCCTCCTGACATCCTCATCAGAGCCCACCCCTCCTCCTAGTTTAGTGTCGTCAGCGAATTTGGAAATATTGCATCCAATTCCCTGATCCAGATCATTTATATATATTGTGAACAGCTGGGGTCCCAGGACAGATCCTTGCGGCACCCCGCTGGTCACTGCCTGCCCGAAAACGAGCCGTTTATTCCAACTCTCTGTTTTCTATCCGCCAGCCAGTTCTCTATCCACGTTAATACTTTGCCCCCAATCCCATGAGCCTTAATTTTGCATGATAATCTTTTGTGTGGAACCTTATCGAAGGCTTTCTGGAAGTCAAGGTACACCACATCCACAGGCTCTCCCCCATCTATTTTACCAGTTACTTCCTCAAAAAATTCCAGCAGATTAGTCAAACACGATTTACCCTTTGTAAATCCATGTTGACTCTGTCCGATCCTTTCCCCATTTGTCAAGTGCTCCGCTATTTTATCCTTAATAATGGACTCTAGCATTCTGCCCACAACCGATGTAAGGCTTACTGGTCTATAATTCCCTGCTTTCTCTCTACCCCCCTTTTTAAATATTGGGGTAACATTAGCTACCCTCCAATCCACGGGTACTGTTCCCGAGTCAATGGAGTTCCGGAAGATGATCCTTAGAGCATCTGCTATCTCCAGGGCCACCTCCTTAAGTACCCTAGGATGTAGTTTATCAGGCCCCGGGGATTTGTCGGCCTTCAGTCCCCTCAACTTACCAAACACCATATCCCTAGAGATATTAATTTCTGTCAGCTCCTCCCTCTCATTAGTCCCTATGTTTGCCGATATTCCTGGGAGGTTATTTGTGTCCTCCTTTGTGAATACAGAACCAAAGTATGAGTTTAATTGGTCTGCCATTTCCTTATTCTCCATTATATATTCTCCCGAATCGGACTGCAAGGGACCGACTTGGGATTTTACCAGTCTTTTCCTCCTGATATACCGATAAAAGCTTTTGCAGTCTGTCTTTATGTTTGCTGCAAGTTTACTTTCGTATTCTATTTTCCCCTTCCTGATTAATCCCTTTGTCCTCTTTTGCTGTATCCTGTACTGCCCCCAATCTTCCGGTCTGGTGCTTTTTTTTGCCAGTTGATATGCCCTTTTTTTTGATTTTATGCTGTCCCTAATTTCCCTCGTTATCCACGGTTGAGTCACCTTTTTAGGTTTATTTTTATGCCAAACCGGTATAAACATGTTCTGGAATTCTTCCATTCTATCTTTGAATGCTTGCCATTGTCTATCCACTGTCAATCCCCCCAGAAACACCACCCAATCAATCTTACCCAATTCCCGTCTCATACCCTCGTAATTCCCTTTATTTAAGTTCTGGACCTTAGTCTCTGATTCAATTTCCTCACTCTCCATCTCGACTGAGAGCTCGATCATATTATGATCGCTCTGACCCAAGGGGCCTCGTACAAGAAGATTGCTGATAAGTCCCTTCTCATTGCACAATACCCAGTCTAAAATGGCCTGATCTCGAGTCGGCTCCTCGACATATTGGTCCAGATAACCGTCCCGAAAACATTCCAGGAATTCCTCCTCCTCAGAATTTTTACTAATTTGGGTAGTCCAATCAATATGTAAATTAAAGTCACCCATGATGACAGCTGTGCTCTTATCGCACGCTTCTCTAATTTCCCTTTTTATGCCTTCCCTCACCTCCATATTACTATTTGGAGGCCTATATATCACACCCACTAACGTTTTCCTCCCCTTGCTATTTCTCATTTCTACCCATACAGATTCCGTTTCATCCGAGTTAATATCCTTCCTTTCCATTGCATTAATCCCCTCCTTTACCAGCAATGCTACCCCACCTCCCCTACCTTTTTGCCGATCCTTCCTAAATATTGTATATCCCTGGATGTTAAGTTCCCAGCCTTGCCCATCCTGCAGCCACGTTTCTGTAATCCCAATCAAATCATACTTGTTTACCTCTATTTCCACAACTAATTCATCCACCTTGTTCCTAATGCTTCTAGCATTAAGATACAAAGCCTTCAGGCTTGCTTTTTTCACACTCTCATTATGAATTAGTTTGGCCCTTTGTGTTTCTCTCCTTTGCTTATTGCTTCTCACCTTTCTACCATCTATTTCTGATTTCATATGACTTCCCTCTTTTCCACTACCTAGGTTCCCATCCCCCTGCCAAATTAGTTTAAATCCTCCCGAACCGCCCTAGAAAATATTATCCCGAGGACATCGGCTCCCTCACAGTTCAGGTGTAGACCGTCCCCTTGGTACAGGTCACTCCTCCCCAAGAACTGGTTCCAATGCCTCAAGAATTTAAATCCCTCTCCCTTGCACCACTGCTCAAGCCACGTATTTAGCTTATCTATCTTACTCTCTCTAAACTTATTAGCTCGTGGCACTGGTAGCAATCCAGAGATTACTACCTTTGAGGTCCTACTTTTCAATTTAGCTCCTAACTCCCTAAATTCAGCTTGTAGGACCTCCTCCCTCTTTTTACCTACATCGTTGGTACCTACATGTACCACGACAACTGGCTGATCCCCCTCCCCCTTCAGAATGCTCTGCACCCGCTCCGAGACATCCTTGACCCTTGCACCAGGGAGGCAACATACCATCTTGGAGTCTCGGTCTCGGCCACAGAAACTCCTATCTATCCCCCTTACAATTGAATCCCCTATCACTATAGCCCTATCCCTCTTTTTCCCGCCCTTCTGTGCAGCAGAGCCAGTCATGGTGCCCTGAACCTGGCTGCTGGTGCCTTCCCCTGATAAGTCATCTCCCCCAACAGTACCCAAAACGGTAAACCTGTTTTGGAGGGAGATGACCGCAGGTGACTCCTGCACTACCTTCCTGCCTTTACCCTGCCTTTTGGTCACCCATTTACTGTCTGAGCTAGCCTTTACCTGCGGTGTGACCAACTCACTGAATGTGCTATCCACAAGATCCTGAATTTTGCCGAATTTTGCCGGTAGATAGAGCTTTCCGGACATTTAACCTCCGGTTAAACAAAAGTTTCCTGTACCAACAACCCATGTCATAAGGATACCTCCAATTCTATGCACGCTCACTTTTCCTAATAATCTCTTGCGCGGAACCTTATCAAATGCCTTCTGGAAATCTATATAAACAACACCCTGTCCTGTTCACTTTGTTAGTGGCATCCTCAAAAAATTTAGATTAGTCAGACATGATCTACCTTACTCTCTGATCAGCTCATACTTGTCCAAGTGCTCAGTCACTCTGTCCTTGATGATAGATTCCAGTAACTTCCCCACAACGGTTGTTAAACCGATAGGTCTGTAGTTTCCTGGTTCTGCCTCCCTCTTGTCTTAAATAATGGAGTGACATTTGCAATTTTCCAATCCAAAAGCACAATTTCCAAATCTAGAGAGCTTTGGAAAATTATGAATAGCACATCTGCAATTTCCCCACCTGTTTCTTGTAATACCCTTGGGTGGCAACCATCAGGTCCTGGAAAGTTGTCGACATTAGGTCCCATTATTTTCTCCATTACCATTTTAAAAAAAACTTACATTAATTCCACTAAGTTTCTCCCCTTGACTTATTTTAGGCTGGTATTTTGCCCTCTTCCTCTGACAGTGTATTTGGTAAGTAAAATCCAGTCACAGTCTATCTAGTAGGTCTGTGGCAAAAAGGCTATTCTGAGGCATAACAAACAAGTGTATGCTTAATTTGCAACTGATTTTCCCCCACTCCAAAATAACTAATCAAAAAAAAAAATCACATAAATTATTCAATTTGCTCTACATAAACCTGGAACTCTTATCATCTGAAACATAATTAAGTTTCATCAGCTATGCAAATGAAACAGATCAGGTACAGACAATATATATGACTATATATAAACAGAATGCATTGTACCTTGCTGACAAGTTGACGCATATCAAATAAAACCAACTGTTCAATGCAAAGGCCAACTAATTCTTACACAAGTATGTTACAAGATTAAACATGTGAGGAGGGGGAAGAGATTCCGCAGCTAATACATAATGGATATTCAATCCCATTGAAGTCCACTAGATGCAAATGTTTAACTTACCTCTACACCCACAACTAACAGGACAAGCTGTATACTGTTTCCATGAAAAAGCCCCTTCACTTGGGGCGATATCCCAATCAATGCACAGTTGGTCATCACGGAGATAACTCCCATAGTTTCGAAGGCCAACTATATAAAAACAAAAGTACATAGGGTTTTGCTCAATGAAAGCTCGTTAACAGCAAATCAGAAAAACAAATGCATTCAAGTTACTTTGAGATCACATGGACTAAAATCAGTTAACAAAATATTTAAAATATTGAAGATTCTGTAAGGATTAGAATGTTTTGTCCAAAAATTAATCCCACACACAGACTTTCAGTATAATAAATAATACTTAAAGATAATCAAGCACTCAAAAGGATCTAATAAATCACAAACCTTTCTTATAAGTTAAAATCCAAACAGAAGTTTGTGAAAATTCTCCACCCCCAAAACAACTGATCAACCAAACCTGCAGAACTCGTCTAATCTTACACCAACTTTATATCCACCCGCTACATGCCAACCGTATCTCCCCATCACCTGCCAACCGTATCTCCCCATCACCTGCCAACCGTGTGTCTCCCCATCACCTGCCAACCGTGTGTCTCCCCATCACCTGCCAACCGTGTCTCTCCCCATCACCTGCCAACCGTGTCTCTCCCCATCACCTGCCAACCGTGTGTCTCTCCCCATCACCTGCCAACCGTGTGTCACTCCCCATCACCTGCCAACCGTGCGTCTCTCCCCATCACCTGCCAACCGTGTGTCACTCCCCATCACCTGCCAACCGTGCGTCTCTCCCCATCACCTGCCAACCGTGTGTCTCTCCCCATCACCTGCCAACCGTGTGTCTCTCCCCATCACCTGCCAACTGTGTGTCTCTCCCCATCACCTGCCAACCGTGTCTCCCCATCACCTGCCAACTCCGTGTCTCCCCATCACCTGCCAACCGCGGGTCTCCCCATCACCTGCCAACCGTGTGTCTCCCCATCACCTGCCAACCGTGTCTCCCCCCATCACCTGCCAACCGTGTCTCTCCCCATCACCTGCCAACCGTGTCTCTCCCCATCACCTGCCAACCGTGTCTCTCCCCATCACCTGCCAACCTTGTGTCTCCCCATCACCTGCCAACCGTGTGTCTCCCCATCACCTGCCAACCGTGTCTCTCCCCATCACCTGCCAACCGTGTCTCTCCCCATCACCTGCCAACCTTGTGTCTCCCCATCACCTGCCAACCGTGTGTCTCTCCCCATCACCTGCCAACCGTGTCTCTCCCCATCACCTGCCAACCGTGTCTCTCCCCATCACCTGCCAACCGTGTGTCTCTCCCCATCACCTGCCAACCGTGTGTCACTCCCCATCACCTGCCAACCGTGCGTCTCTCCCCATCACCTGCCAACCGTGTGTCTCTCCCCATCACCTGCCAACCGTGTGTCTCTCCCCATCACCTGCCAACCGTGTGTCTCTCCCCATCACCTGCCAACCGTGTGTCTCTCCCCATCACCTGCCAACCGTGTGTCTCTCCCCATCACCTGCCAACCGTGTCTCCCCATCACCTGCCAACTGCAGGTCTCCCCATCACCTGCCAACCGTGTGTCTCCCCATCACCTGCCAACCGTGTCTCCCCATCACCTGCCAACCGTGTGTCTCCCCATCACCTGCCAACCGTGTCTCTCCCCATCACCTGCCAACCGTGTCTCTCCCCATCACCTGCCAACCGTGTGTCACTCCCCATCACCTGCCAACCGTGTCTCTCCCCATCACCTGCCAACCGTGTCTCTCCCCATCACCTGCCAACCGTGTCTCTCCCCATCACCTGCCAACCGTGTCTCTCCCCATCACCTGCCAACCGTGTCTCTCCCCATCACCTGCCAACCGCGTGTCTCCCCATCACCTGCCAACCGTGTGTCTCCCCATCACCTGCCAACCGTGTCTCTCCCCATCACCTGCCAACCGTGTCTCTCCCCATCACCTGCCAACCGTGTCTCTCCCCATCACCTGCCAACCGTGTCTCTCCCCATCACCTGCCAACCGTGTCTCTCCCCATCACCTGCCAACCGCGTGTCTCCCCATCACCTGCCAACCGTGTGTCTCCCCATCACCTGCCAACCGCGTGTCTCCCCATCACCTGCCAACCGCGTCTCTCCCCATCACCTGCCAACCGCGTGTCTCCCCATCACCTGCCAACCGCGTGTCTCCCCATCACCTGCCAACCGTGTGTCTCCCCATCACCTGCCAACCGTGTCTCTCCCCATCACATGCCAACCGTGTCTCTCCCCATCACCTGCCAACCGCGTGTCTCCCCATCACCTGCCAACCGTGTGTCTCCCCATCACCTGCCAACCGTGTCTCTCCCCATCACATGCCAACCGTGTGTCACTCCCCATCACCTGCCAACCGTGTCTCTCCCCATCACCTGCCAACCGTGTCTCTCCCCATCACCTGCCAACCGTGTCTCTCCCCATCACCTGCCAACCGTGTGTCTCTCCCCATCACCTGCCAACCGCGTCTCTCCCCATCACCTGCCAACCGTGTCTCCCCATCACCTGCCAACCGTGTCTCCCCATCACCTGCCAACCGCGTGTCTCCCCATCACCTGCCAACCGTGTGTCTCCCCATCACCTGCCAACCGTGTCTCTCCCCATCACATGCCAACCGTGTCTCTCCCCATCACCTGCCAACCGCGTGTCTCCCCATCACCTGCCAACCGTGTGTCTCCCCATCACCTGCCAACCGTGTCTCTCCCCATCACATGCCAACCGTGTGTCACTCCCCATCACCTGCCAACCGTGTCTCTCCCCATCACCTGCCAACCGTGTCTCTCCCCATCACCTGCCAACCGTGTCTCTCCCCATCACCTGCCAACCGTGTCTCTCCCCATCACCTGCCAACCGTGTCTCTCCCCATCACCTGCCAACCGCGTGTCTCCCCATCACCTGCCAACCGTGTGTCTCCCCATCACCTGCCAACCGTGTCTCTCCCCATCACCTGCCAACCGTGTCTCTCCCCATCACCTGCCAACCGTGTCTCTCCCCATCACCTGCCAACCGTGTGTCTCTCCCCATCACCTGCCAACCGCGTCTCTCCCCATCACCTGCCAACCGCGTCTCTCCCCATCACCTGCCAACCGCGTCTCTCCCCATCACCTGCCAACCGCGTGTCTCCCCATCACCTGCCAACCGCGTGTCTCCCCATCACCTGCCAACCGTGTGTCTCCCCATCACCTGCCAACCGTGTCTCTCCCCATCACATGCCAACCGTGTCTCTCCCCATCACCTGCCAACCGCGTGTCTCCCCATCACCTGCCAACCGTGTCTCTCCCCATCACCTGCCAACCGCGTGTCTCCCCATCACCTGCCAACCGTGTGTCACTCCCCATCACCTGCCAACCGTGTGTCTCCCCATCACCTGCCAACCGTGTGTCTCCCCATCACCTGCCAACCGCGTGTCTCCCCATCACCTGCCAACCACGTGTCTCCCCATCACCTGCCAACCGTGTGTCTCCCCATCACCTGCCAACCGTGTGTCTCCCCATCACCTGCCCCTGGGAGCATTCAAGATAGAAGTGGTCCAGATTAATGAAATTACTAGCGTTTGTCTCCCAGATCAATAATGTATGATCGGTTTATGTCCATTGAACGCAGCTCGAAGGTGGTGGAGTGTCTCATTTTAAAGTTTAAACTCAAGGCTCGACAAAGGCTTATAACCCTCAAATTTGAATAATCTAACAAGTAACACATACCAACAGGACCAACTCAGTTCGTTAACAAATTTAAATTTTAATGATAGCTTGTTCCATCACTAGGATTTTGAACAAGAATTTAGTTATTTACATTAACCGTGCTCTTGCAAAAACTGGTCGTCTATCATTATTAGGACAAGAGAAGAAAGGTTTCCTCACCGCACATAACTACTTTGAAAGCCAAATTACTACATACAACTCTTAAAAGAACTTTTTAAAATACATGCATGTGGCACATAACAAAGGGTCACAGCTCGAAGCCTCTAGATTATAACCATTCTAAGCTAAAAATGCAGGATTTATTAGTATCTTGTATGCAGGGTCCAAGTTTACAAAATAGTAAGTTCCTGCTGGTGGCGCTATCGAGTTATGCTGCATCATTTGTATAAATAGACCCTGGACATTCTCTGTATAATATAAATCTTTATGAATTGCACAGGAACATACAACAACTTACATTTATATGGCACATTTAATGTAGCAAAACATCCCAAGGTGCGTAACTACAGCGATATCAATAAAAACGTTTTTCACACTGAGCCACAGAAGGAGCTATCAGGACAGGTGACCAAAAGCTTGGTCAAAGAGGTAGGTTCTAAGGAGCGTCTTAAAGGAGGAGAGCGAGGTAGAGAGGCGGAAGGGTTTAGGGAGGGAATTCCAGAGCCGAGGGCCTGGACAGCTGAAGGCACGGCCGCCAATGGCGGAGCGATTAAAATCGGGGATGCGCAAGAGGCCAGAATTGGAGGCACGCAGAGATCTCGGAGGGTTGTAGGAGGTTACAAAGATAGGGAGAGGGTAGAGGTCATGGAGGGATTTGAAAACAAGGATAAGAATTTTAAAATTGAGAGAATTATCGGTCCGGGAGCCAGTGTAGATCTGCAGGCACAGGGGTGTTTTAAAAAAAAACACATTATTGTTTTCAAAAAAAGCTTGTTGCCGGAGGCTCGATTTAAATTAATTTTTCAGGTTTGTGCTCATTACTGATTGCTTGTTGCTGCGGAGAACTGTCCAAACTTAGATCCCAAATTGAAGGCTACATGGTAACTGTGGCTCTTATAAATCCCTCTGCGTAAATAGGATTGGATTTGGGTCTACGAAAATGGCAACTGCATTTAAGTTGGAAATGTGCAGGTAATGCTGTGCTTAAAACTTGGATCCTGGCACACACTACTTTTATCATTGCAATTCCTCATTCCGGTTACTTGATCTCCCTCTCCTCCTTAAAATCTACCTCATTTGACCAAACTTTATTTGGTGTCAATTTTGTCCGATTACGCTCTTGTGAAGCACCTTGGGACATTTTCCTACGTTAAAGGCACTAAATAAAATGAAAGTCATCACACTGCGCTTTCTTCCGGAGTTAATTGCTGTCCAATCAAGTAAATCCAATTGTACACAGGTCTGATTTTAACCCGATATTTTAATACATTTGCCCAGTGTGATGAAATATATTCCATTCATCACTGCCTGTTTTCTGTGTCTTGTAACTGCCTGCTTTCTGTGTCTTTTCCCTTCCCCCAGTCCTCATGTATTATGTATTGGAATGTGCTGGAACTGGTTGTGTGCAGGGCTCCGCCCATACCTGGCTCCTTTGTAATCTAACTTCAGTCGGGCAGCAGCCTCCTGAAGGTAGACATCTCTCTATTTTACGTGTTATGTTCTGAGTTAATAAAAGCCTTACTTTTGTTCTGCTAACTTCGAGTCTCGGAATAATTGAGGCACATCAATTTTATTAACTCAATTTTCAACACTATGGATCAACTCCTGAAACCCGAACGTTTGGATTTGGATCAACATGCTCCGGACGCATCAGCACGCTTCGGACACTGGTTTGACTGTATGGAATTCTTCCTGGACAATTCCGCAGCCGTCAAAGACGCTACGGACACTGCGAAGATGAGACTCGGAATGCTACGGAATTGGGTAAGCCACCGGGTTTACCCCCTCATCCAAGACGCCGATACGTACCTGGCCGCCTGCAACACCTTAAAGGCGCATTACCAGCAGCCTACGAATGAGGTGTATGCTAGGCATCTACTCGCTACTCGCGCACAGCGACCTGGGGAATCGGTGGAGGAGTTCCTAAGCATCCTGAAAAAGCTTGGCAAGGACTGTAAGTGCCGAGATGTAAAAGCCGCAGTGTACACCGACGAGCTTGTTCGCGATGCCTTTATCACAGGCCTCAGCTCCACTCACATCCGGCAAAGACTGCTGGAAAAAACGGAGTTGGACCTGAAACAGGCTGCGGACACCGCGCGGTCCCTGGAGATGGCCCAGAGAAACTCAGACGCCTACTCTTCAGCCCGCGCCGCCACGTGTGCGCCGAGGGCGCCGCCATCTTGGAAGGCATCTTCCCCGCCCGGCAGCCCGACACCGGCGGGGCCCAGCTCTCCCCCCAGAAGCCCTACGACAGCCGCGACGCGTCAAGGACCCAACTGCTACTTCTGCGGGCAGCCAAAGCACACCAGAAACCTGTGCCCGGCGAAAGGCACCACCTGCTTTAAGTGCGGTAAGAAGGGGCACTTTGGGAAGGTGTGCAGAGGGAACCCCGCCGGAAAACCAACCGCCGGAAAACCCGCCACCGCCGCGTGTGCGCCGTGGGAGCGGCCATCTTGGACGCCATCTTGTCTCGATCAGGGCCCTACAGTGGCATCGGTCACAGTGGACCAGACCAGGCCGCATCCGCTATCCAAATCAATGGTGGACATCGAGGTAAATGGGTGCCGGGTTAAATGCTTAATTGACAGTGGAAGCACGGAGAGTTTTATCCACCCTGAACTGGAACAACACTCCCTAAAGGTGGTCCCTGCTCAGGGTACCATCTCTATGGCCGATAAAACCCAGACATCGACCATTCTGGGTTACTGCACGGTACAATTGTGCATTAACGGAACTGTGTATGATAATTTTAAAGTATTAATCATGAAGAATCTATGTGCGAGCGTGATCTTGGGTTTGGATTTCCAGTGCAACCACCAAAGCATCACGCTCAAGTACGGTGGGTCCCAGCCGCCCCTCACAGTGTGCGGTCTGGCTACCCTGAAGGTAAAGCCGCCTTCGCTATTCGCGAACCTTACCCCTAACTGCCGGCCAATAGCGACCAAAAGCAGGAGGTACAGCTGGGAGGACAGGCGGTTTATCGCGACCGAGGTAGACAGGCTCCTGAAAGAGCGCATTATTGAACACAGTAACAGCCCGTGGCGCGCCCAAGTGGTAGTGGTAAGGGGTAGCGAGAAGAAACGGATGGTGATCGACTATAGTCAAACGATCAACAGGTACACCCTACTAGACGCCTACCCGCTACCCCGCATATCAGAAATGGTGAACCAAATCGCCCAATACCGGGTGTTCTCCACCATCGACCTCAAGTCAGCGTACCACCAGCTCCCTATCAGACCAGAGGACCGCCCGTACACCGCCTTCGAGGCGAACGGACGCCTCTACCAATTCCTCAGAGTCCCCTTTGGGGTGACGAACGGGGTCTCGGTCTTTCAGAGGGAGATGGATCGCATGGTCGATGACCACCACTTGCAGGCAACCTTCCCCTACCTCGACAACATCACCATCTGCGGTCACAACCAGCAGGATCACGACTCGAACCTCGAGAGGCTCCTGAAAACCGCACAAAAACTCAACCTCACCTATAACGAGGACAAGTGCGTTTTCAACACCACGCGCCTCTGCATACTGGGCAGCGTGGTGGAGAATGGGGAAATCGGACCAGACCCCGACCGATTGCGCCCCCTACGGGAGCTGCCCCTGCCCAACACTCCCAAAGCCCTGAAAAGGTGCCTGGGGTTATTTTCTTACTATTCCCAATGGGTCCCCAACTACTCCGACAAAGCCCGCCCCCTCTTGAAAGCATCCTCTTTTCCGCTCTCTGCTGAGGCCCACGCCGCCTTCAAAAGCATTAAGCAGGATATTGAGCGGGCCACGCTACAGGCAGTGGACGAGAACACTCCATTTCAAGTGGAAAGTGATGCGTCCGACTTCGCCTTGGCGGCCACCCTCAACCAGGCGGGGCGGCCCATAGCTTTCTTCTCGAGGACCCTCCAAGGCCCCGAGATCAGACACTCCTCCGTGGAAAAGGAGGCCCAAGCCATCGTGGAGGCAGTGCGCCACTGGCGCCACTACCTAGCCGGCAAACGCTTCACCCTACTTACCGACCAGCGATCGGTAGCGTTTATGTTCAACAATAAACAGAGGGGGAAGATTAAAAATGATAAGATTCTTAGGTGGCGGATCGAGCTCTCCACTTTCGAGTACGACATCATTTACCGGCCAGGGGCCCTTAACGAATCCCCTGACGCCCTCTCACGAGGGATGTGTGCCAGCGCCACCGAGGATCGGCTACAGACCCTCCACAACGACCTCTGCCACTCAGGGGTCACGCGGCTGTTCCACTTCATAAAGTCCCGTAACTTACCCTACTCGATTGAGGAAGTTCGGTCTCTGACCAGGAACTGCCGCACTTGCGCTGAGTGCAAGCCTCGGTTCTACCGCCCAGATAGAGCCCACTTAATCAAAGCTACACGGCCCTTCGAGCGGCTCAGCTTAGATTTCAAGGGCCCCCTCCCGTCCGTCGACCGCAATGTTTACTTCCTGAACATTGTGGACGAATACTCCCGTTTCCCATTCGCCTTCCCCTGCCCAGACATGACCAGCGCCACGGTCATTAAATGCCTCAACAGCCTGTTCTGCCTGTTCGGTATGCCGAGCTATATCCACACGGATAGGGGGGCGTCCTTCATGAGTGAAGAGCTACGCCAGTACATGCTGTCCAAGGGGATCGCCACGAGCCGTACCACCAGCTACAACCCCCGGGGTAACGGCCAGGTGGAGCGAGAGAACGGGACAGTGTGGAAAGCAGTCACTCTAGCTCTAAGGATCAAGGGCCTCCCTATCTCCCGCTGGCAGGAAGTCCTCTCGGATGTGCTCCATTCGATACGGTCGCTATTGTGTACGGCCACTAATGCCACGCCTCATGAACGAATGTTTGTCTTTCCCCGGAAATCCACCTCAGGCGTATCCATGCCGTCATGGCTCTCCACCCCAGGTCCGGTACTCGTGCGAAGGCATGTGAGGGGCCACAAGACGGACCCTCTCGTGGAGCCAGTACACCTACTCCACGCCAACCCCCAATATGCATATGTCCGGCACGCCGACGGAAGGGAGGACACCGTGTCCATAAAAGACGTCGCCCCAGCCGGCATCGACAACAACCACGGCAATAGCAGCGACGACGATCACAGCAACCCTTACCCACCCACTATTCTTTCATCACCCCCGGAAGAACATCGACCAACGGCACCCCCACCAACTACCCCTTCAACAACCCCGGCGGCACCCCCGGCAGAGACCCAGGAGGCTACCGGGGACACCCAGCCGACACCCGCGGCACCACAACAGCCACGTCGGTCGCAGAGGACTATCAAACCCCCGAACAGACTAAATCTATAGAAGGGGTGAATGTGATCAAATATATTCCATTCATCACTGCCTGTTTTCTGTGTCTTGTAACTGCCTGCCTTCTGTGTCTTTTCCCTTCCCCCAGTCCTCATGTATTATGTATTGGAATGTGCTGGAACTGGTTGTGTGCAGGGCTCCGCCCATACCTGGCTCCTTTGTAATCTAACTTCAGTCGGGCAGCAGCCTCCTGAAGGTAGACATCTCTCTATTTTACGTGTTATGTTCTGAGTTAATAAAAGCCTTACTTTTGTTCTGCTAACTTCGAGTCTCGGAATAATTGAGGCACATCACCCAAATTTTGCAAAAGAAATAACGGTGAGGCAAACAGCGCTCACCATTATGATGGAACGGATCGGCAGCTACTTCTGGCATCCGCACATGCGCATTTAAACAGGGAAATCCGGAAGTTGCTGTCAGACATACTCCGCTCCTCCACAGGGTGTGTTGTTGCAGTCCTCACCGATAGTCTTGGCATTGAAAGACATGCAATGGTGTGAACTTGGGTTACTTGCCCACTAGCTCCCCAATAAAGACGCCATAAAAAGTTGGGGCTGGTGCATTCAGGAGTAAGTGAATTTTTAATAGCATGATAATTGATAATTACTGTCAGACCACCTCTCTGGCCCCGAAAATTTAATTTTACAAGCGTGGAGTCTCACTCCAGAAGTTAATTAGTGTTGGAGATTTTTTTTTTTTTTACTTTTTCTGTTTGCCTCTCATCTCTCTGCCTTAATCCCATCTGTCTTCCCCAATCATTATTCCACTTTCTGTACATGATTTAAATCTAATTTATACTTCCTGCTTTATACATAGAAACACAGAAAATTGGAACAGTAGACGACCATTCGGCCCCTCGAGCCTGCTCCGCCATTCAATGAGATCATGGCTGATCATCCAAATTCAGTACCCGGTCCCTGCCTTCTCTCCATATCGCTTGAACCCTTTAGCCTTAAGAAATATATCTAACTCCTTCTTGAATATATTTAATGAATTGGCCTCGACTGCCTTCTGTGGTAGAGAATTCCACAGGTTCACCATTCTTGGGTGAAGAAATTCCTCCTCATCTCTGTCCTAAATGGCTTACCCCTTATCCTTAGGCTGTGACCCCTGGTTCTGGACTCCCCGACCATCGGGAACATCCTTCCTGCATCTAGTCTGTCTAGTCCTGTTAGAATTTTATAAGTTTCAATGAGATCCCCCCTCATTCTTCTAAACTCCAGCGAGTATAAGCCCAATCGACCCAATCTCTCCTCATACGTCATTCCTGCCATCCGAGGTATCAGCCTGGTGAATCTTCACTGCACTCCCTCCATGGCAAGAACGTCCTTCCTCAGATAAGGCGACCAAAACTGCACACAATACTTAAGATGTGGTCCCACCAAGGCCCTGTACAACTGCAGCAAGACATCCTTGTTCCTGTACTCGAACCCTCTCGCTACGAAGGCCAACATGCCATTTGCCTTCTTAAATGCCTGCTGCACCTGCATGCTTACGATCAGCAACTGGTGCACAAGGACACCCAGGTCTCGTTGCACTTCCCCTTCTCCCAATCTATTGCCATTCAGATAATAATCTGCCTTCCTGTTTTTGCCACCAAAGTGCATAACCTCGCATTTATCCACGTTATATTGCATCTGCCATGCTTCTGCCCAATCACCCAACCTGTCCAAATCATACTGGAGTTTCTCTGCATCCTCCTCACAGCACACACGCCCACCCAGCTTTGTGTCATCTGCAAATCTGGAGATATTACATCTAGTTCCCTTGTCTAGGTCATTAATATATATTGTGAATAGCTGGGGTCCTAGGACTGATCCCTGCGGCACCCCACTAGTCACTGCCTGCCACTCGGAAAAAGACCCGTTTATTCCAACTCTTTGCTTTCTGTCTGCCAACCAGTTCTCTATCCAAGTCAATACCTTTCCCCCAATCCCATATGCCTTAACTTTACACGCTAATCTCTTATGCGGGACCTTATCGAAAGCCTTCTGAAAGTCCAAATACACCACATCCACTGGTTCTCCCTTATCTATTTTACCAGTTACACCCTCAGAAAATTCCAGTAGATTAGTCAAGCACGATTTACCTTTTGTAAATCCATGTTGACTTTGTCCGATCCTGTCACTGTTTTCCAAGTGCTCTGCTATTACATCTTTTATAATGGACTCTAGCATTTTCCCCACTACCGATGTCAGGCTTATAATTCCCCGTTTTCTCTCTACCACCTTTTTTGAATAGTGGGGTAACATTAGCTACCCTCCAATCCATGGGTACTGTTCCAGAGTCCATCGAATTTTGGAAGATGACCAGCAATGCATCTACTATTTCTAGGGCCACTTCCTTAAGTACCCTAGGATGTAGATTATCAGGCCCTGGGGATTTATCGGCCTTCAATGCCGTCAATTTCCCTAACACCATTTCCTTACAAATACTGATTTCTTTCAGTTCCTCCTTCTCATTAGACCCTATGTTCCCCGACATCTCTGGGAGGTTATTTGTGTCCTCCTTTGTGAAGACAGAACCAAAGTATGTATTTAATTGGTCTGCCATTTCTTTGTTCCCCATTATAAATTCCCCTGATTCTGACTGCAAGGGACCTACGCTTGACTTCACCAATCTTTTTCTCTTCACATATCTATAAAAGCTTTTACAGTCAGTTTTTATGTTCCCTGAAAGCTTACTCTCATACTCTATTTTCCCCCTCTTAATTAATCCTTGTCGTCCTTTGCTGGATCCTAAACTGCTCCCAATCCTCAGGTTTACTGCTTTTTCTGGCCAATTTATATGTCCTCTCCTTGGATCTTATGCTATCCCTAATTTCCCTTCTTGGTTTAGACTCTACGGGCTCGATTTTAATTCCTGAGGACGGTTGAGTCGGGTTGCGTGGGTTCGAGAGCCGCTTCCGGCGGAAAAGCTGCAGAGTTGCGATTTTTATTAAAGTACCTTGTTAATTTCATGGAGGCGCGCTGGCCGGTCCAATGAGTGGGATCGGGTCGGCTGGCTGCCTCTGATGACATCAGAATAGCAGCTGCTTTTAAAGCTGCCTTCCAGCCTGAGCCTTTCCACTGTGGTTTCCTGCACTTCTTTTCACAGCTATGACTTCTTCCAGAGGCAAGGCAGCTCCTCGGTTTAATGATGAGTCCCTCCAAGTTCTTGTGGATGCTGTCAGAGGGCGCAGGCAGATTCTCTTCCCTCCTGATGGCCGGAGGAAGCCTCCTCAGCAGACCAAGGCAGCCTGGCTGCGCATTGCTCAGGAGGTGAGCACAAGGTTCATTTATGCACGCTCATGGATCCAGTGCCACAAGAGGTTTAATGATCTTGAAAACATCAAAAGTGAGTATCTCATCTCACTTGCCTTCACTCTGCTTTCCTTCTCTTCTCATCACCAGCACTCTGCGTTGTAAGCCTCCTCCTTCACATCCCACCTTACTCCCCTTGCACCCTTTCCTATCCCTCTGTCTCTGCACTGAATCACTTCAGCATCCTGCCTATGCACCCCTTAGACTCGCTCTCACTGTCATGCAGTGACAACAACTAACGACGCCCAGGGAGCTACCTTCCTCTTGGCACCTTACCCCATCTTCGTCTCGCTCAAAGCTTCTATGGTAGGGATTAATCACACTCACTCCATCACTGTGGCTGAAACACCGCTTGTTCGTGAAATACCGGAACAAGTGCAGGTGTCTCTGGAAGGGTTTGCCTCCAGGGTTAGTGCGAGTGTGGAGATAATGGAGGAGTCCATCTCTAACAGCACTGCCGTGATGGAGGCAATGGTACATGAACGCACCACCATGGGTAGGATGGCAACCTCCGTGGAAAGGATGGCTACGGCCATGAAGGAAATAAGTCGCCAGAGTCAGGAAAACATGGTGACTGTTCAGAATTGAATGACATCTCTGGAGGAGCGATGGGCAGCTATTGAGCAGAGAGACCAGAGCTTCATGGAAGTCCTTTTGAAGAGGACTGCTAGTGCAGTTATGGGTCCTCATGGCACTTGCCAGCACTGAGGTGCGACTGACCCATGGCAGGACAGAAGGATGTTATTGGCAGGACAGAACGAAGTGTGGGCTCCTCTCTCAGCACTCACACGGCCATGCCACTACGGAGCCCTCGGTCAGAGTCCCACTTTGCAGAAACAACTGAGATGGCCGTTTCAGCCCCTGCACAGCTGCAAGAAGAGCAGACTGTTGAAGAGCCCTCCCAGGCTCCCAAACCCAGAGGATGTCCGCCAAAGGCGTCTAAGCAGGCACAGCATCCTAGCCAGCAAGGTACCTCTACTTCTGCTGAAGCCACAGGGGAAGCACCACGTAGAAGCACGCGCAAGAGAAAGATTAAGCACCTATAGTCACAAGGGGACTCACTTGGGTGATGTTTCTTTTTTTTCTGACTGTTGCTGGTATATTTTGTCATGTGTTAAAGATAAATTATGTCAAACAGTTGATTGTGTGGCCTGTGTGTTCTGGAAAATGGCAAAAGCACATTGAGGGCTCAGGGCGACTTGCATTTGTATTGCTGATGGTAAAAGTGATAGGAAATAAGAGGGTATAGCAGAGATGAAGTATGATGTTGGACAAGTGTTGCCCGCAATTACAGAGCCATATGCTGGCCACCTATGTTCGAAGAGTAAGCTTATGGTAGTGTGGCATGGCAGTGCGCATACCCTGGTTGACGGGCAGCAGTGAACTGGAGGGATGTTGCATTGGTTACAACAGGGCATGCAAGGCTCCCCTCATCCTCCTCCTCTTCCCAGGAAGATCTGTGGTGAGCCATGCGGCTGCTACTCCCCCCGATTATGAGGACCAGGATGAGAGGGCATAAATGTTTCCCATCGCCTTGCTATAGATTTCATTTGAGGTAACAATCTTGCAAGTGCACAGTCGAAGTGGCCTGAAATATTTCCATTCAGGTCACACTGCAGATGGGTGTCAGCTTGAACAGTCAGAAGGTCAGTAGATGCGCAAAATCTTATCCCATACCTACAATGGCAAGGTTGTTGCATTTGAATGTCAGCAATGTTTCAGGGGCGCTTTTAAAGCGCTCCACCAATGCATACAAACCATGTCCTCCAGCAACTCGTCTCCTTGAACCTGGCCTGTTTCTGACTAGTTGGGAAACAGGAGCCAGAAGCAGGAAAATGGGAAACCACTATGAAAATAGGAATAGCAAGGCAGTTAACAGGCTGTTAACTACCTTAACTACCTGTCCCACCGGTTGGAGACGGGTCAGGTGTCTGAAGCCATTTTTCCCGATTTTCCCAACAGACCCGCCTCCTCAGGGCTATTAAAATCGAGCCCGACACATCTCGGTGAGGATTCTTCAATCTGATTGGGTGAAGAGCCTCACTGTTACTTTCCCTGCTCAGACGCCACAGATCCCCTGTAGAGGGCGCCGTGCTGGATCAGACCAAGTCTCCGCTCAAAAGCCCGCAGAAGCTTTGTGCGCAGTGGTCACCGAGATGAACGGCGAGTGTCGTCCCTTCGCCGCTGACCGCAAAATCCGGGCCATTAATTCTAATCTAAACTACGCAATTAGTTTACACAGGCACAACAAAAAGAAAAACTCTGGTACTGCACCATCAAGGCACATCCTCATATAGGTGATTAGTGCTCACAAGCGTAACTTAATTGTTGCTGCAAGGATTAGCTTCCATAATACTTTAATTCAAAGTTCGCCCATCTCCATCTTAAACAGTTGCGTGTAACATCACAACATTATACTTGTCCAGTTCTCAAAATCTCATCTGCTTATATACTGAGCCATACAGATCAGGAAAGTCCCAATTTCAATCCCTGGTCTGTGGTAAGTTAGCTGGTATTCGCTGGGCTTGTGATAGCAAATCAATTCAAGAGCTAGTGGCAGAGAAGTCCACATTCTGACCACATATAATGTAAAGAATTTTTTCTAACAACGTCATTTATCTATTGCCTTTAATGCGGTGAAACGTCCCTTGGCGCTTCCCGGAGTGTTATGAAACAAAATTTGACAGCCGCCTAAGGAGATTTTAGGACAGATGACCAAAAGCTTGAAAAGAAAAAGAAAGACTTGCATTTCTATAGCGCCTCTCACGGCCACCGGACGCCTCAAAGCGCTTTACAGCCGATGAAGTACTTTTGAAGTGGAGTCACTGTTGTAATGTGGGAAACGCGGCAGCCAATTTGCGCACAGCAAGATCCCAGGCACAGCAAGGTGACAATGACCAGCTAATCTGTTTTTAGTGATGTTGGTTGAGAGATAAATATTGGGCAGGAACACCGGGGAGAACTCCCCTGCTCTTCTTCAAAATAGTGCCGTGGGATCTTTTACGTCCCGAGAGCGCAGACGGGGCCTCGGTTTAACGTCTCATCCGAAAGACGGCACCTCCAACAGTGCAGCACTCCCTCACAACCTTCTGACTCGGAAGCGAATGTGCTACCAACGGAGCCACAGTTGACACTTGGTCAAAGAGGCAAGTTTTAAGGAGCGTCTTAAAAGGTTTTCTTTTTGTGATTATCTTAAATGTGAACCCTCTCACTGACCAATCTATCGCTGTTGCAAGTTGTTAAATACATTACCGTAACAGCAGCAGAATCCATAAATTATTTTAAAAGGGAACTGTTGCTTGAAAAAGATGACTATTAAAGGATATGAGGAGCAAGCAGGAGAGTGGGATTATATAGGGTGGCTCATTTGAAGAAGAACACCAGCACAGAGTTGATGGGCCGAGTGGCCTGTTTCTGTGCTGGAAATATTGGATCATTCTATGAAAAGGCCCGAGTCAAAATACTGCAACAGAAACACAGAACCACCATTTTAGAACATACTGGAGAAAAGCTTTCTCGGATATCAAAGAGAACACTGATAACAAGGCATGAAAAGAAACCAAAAATATGAAGCGAGTCTGTGACAGAAGACAGATTTACGGGGAAAAATCACCCAAGCTGTAATGCAGGGAAATGCTCTTCAAAAGTTAATGAGATTTCCTTATGGTAGAAAACAGGCAATATCCCACTTTGTGTGGAGATTGAACAAAAAGAAAAATGAGATCGTTATCGGACAGTAATGATGATTAAACTATTTCTCATTTTAGGTAGCAAGGTACTCACAATTTGAAATGAAAACAGAACAGGCAAGAACTCTGCTTACCAGCCAGACTCCCATGTCAGCTGCAGGCTCGGAGAACGGCCGCTTGAAGACACGACACATTTTCAGGGCATCGGAGAAGACTTCCGTGACGTTGTTCAAAACTGCCAATATAGCTGCCAGTGGGTAGACACACGAGAAAAGACTGACATAGCCAAACTGCTGAAATAATTCCAAGTAATCATCAAAGGTTCCCTATGAGAGAGAGGGGGGGGGGGGGGAAACAAATGTAAAAACTCTCAATTTTAAAACAAAACACAGCAAAGCAAGAACTGCCAGCCATGGCTCAGTGGGACGCACACTCGCCTCCGAGTCAGAAAGCTGTGGGTTCCAGTCCCACTCCAAAGACTTGTTCACATAATCTAGACTGACACGGAGTGCAGTACTGAGGGATTCCGCTGCACTGTCGGAGGTGCCGTCTTTCAGATGACCTCAGGACATCTCAAAGTGCTTTACAATCACTTTGTAATGTAGGAAAAGCGTCGGCCAATTTGCGCACAGCAAGGTCCCACAAACAGCAAGGGGATAAAATTACCAGATAATCTGTTTTTAGTGATGTTGATTGAGGGATAAATATTGGCCAGGACACCGGGGAGAACTCCCCTGCTCTTCTTTGAAATAGTGCCGTGGGATCTTTTACGTCCACCTGAGAGAGCAGACGGGGCCTCGGTTTAACGTCTCATCCAATAGACGGTACCTCAGACAGTGCAGCACTCAATACAATACAATACAATACAAATCGCTTTATTGGCATGATAAGGTACATCTTATGTTGCCAAAGCATCAAAATACATTTATGGTTGAACACATAAACGCGGTTCCATTCATACAGTGTATAAACAGGTATATCCCTGAGTTTATAAATATACATTCGCCTTGTTTATATATACTCTTGTCTTAGTTTACTGGTTGTCCCTCTGTTCATGGCAAGCTGTAACATAGTGTGCCGCCAGTGTTACACAGCTTCTCTCCTCCCCCAGTAGGAATGGGAGTTTTTGGTTGTCAGTCAGATTTCTGAATTCAGGGCATATTTGTGAGAATCTTTGGTAGAAATTCTCTCTGATGCCCTGATATTTTCCACAGGCTGTGAGGAAGTGCATCTCTGTCTCAACTACTCCCTGACTGCAGTGAGAGCATATCCTGTCTTCTCTTGGCAGCCTGGTCTGCCTTTTTCGATCGCTAGGCTATGTTCGCTAAGTCTGTACCTTGTCAAGGTTCTTCTCAGTTTGTTATCCTTTACCATGGTCAGGTAATCAGCTATGTTGTATTGTCTGTTTAGGGCCAAGTAGCAATTGAGTTTGCTTTGGGTTTTTGTTGTTTCTGCCCAATATGACAGATATTTTTCCTTTTGCTTAGCGACGATTGTGTTGGGTCGAATTCTTTGTGTTACCCTGTCACTGTCCTGGGACTGGTTATTGTTAGTATTGTTATTAGTTACTTTATTGAGTCCCAGGACTAGTTGACTGAGGGTATTCTTCTTTATGGTCAGCTCTTGGCATTTCAGTACTGCAGTGGGAGTGTCAGCCTAGATTTTGTGCTCAAGTCTCTGGAGCGGGACTATGAACCCACAACCTTCTGACTCCGAGGCGAGTGTGCTATCCACTGAGCCACAGCTGACACTTCAAAGATAATATCTTGAAGATAAGACCCGAGGAAGAACGCAGCAGTGCTGGGCATGGGGAATGACATGGGATTATTGAGCAATGAAGCAACAGCTTGGAGGACGAAAGCAGATAGGGTTTCAGAGAATCTTACAGCACAGAAGGAGGCCATTCGGCCTGTTCTGGCTCTTTGAAAGAGCAACTGTACTTCGATCCACACCCCCAGTTTTTGTCCGTAACTCTAAGTTCCTCCACCTCCCCAAGTACTTGTCCGACACCCTTTTAAAATTATTTATGGAATCAACTTCCACACCTTTACAGGTAAAGCGTTCCGGATCCCGACAACGCTCAGTGAAAAAAATTCTCATCGCCAATGTTCCCCGTAGCTTTTTTCTGGGTGCGCGGCTGCATTGCCCATTCACAGTTGAACTTTTCAAAGTAGTTTCTCCAGAACGGCCTTATTTTTCCCTGTCCTCCAATATCCCACACATTTAACTTGAAACCTTGGGACCAGCAGAGAACTGCACAACTGTGCAGTTTATAGAGAGCGTTGCTCGTCTCCCCATTAGATCTTTGCCAATTATTTTAAATCTCGAATCTCTGGCGATTGACCCACTCGCCGGAGGGAATAATTTTTCTCTATCTAGTCTATAAAAACCTCTAATCATCTTGAAAACCTCTATTAAGTCATCTCTTAACCTTCCCCGTTCCAAGGAGAACAATCCTAACTTTTCCAACCTCTCCTCATAACTGAAGCCTCTGTACCCTTTCTAAGGCCATTGCATCTTTCCTGAAGTGTGGTGCCCAGAATTGTCCACAATACTCCAACTGAGGCCTAACCAGCGATTTATAAAGTCCGAGCTTTTATAATCTAGGCCTCTGTTGAAAAACCCAAGTAACCCATATGTTTTTTTAACCACCTTATCAACTTGTCCTGCCACCTTTAAGGATTTGTGTATATGGACACCAAGGTCTCACTGCTCATCTACACTTTTCAAAGCTCAAATCGTGTGGAAAAGATAGAAAGTGCAGCCCATGAGTACCAAAATCTGGCAACCTGGCCTCTGAAGCGCAGATGACTCAGTCCTAGTTGCACTTATATTATTTGCTGGCTTGTCCGGTTTGAATTTTTTGAGTTTCAGGAATTCAAACAGGTCTCGGCATCGGGAACTGAGATATATGCAAATTAATGGGAATCTGGGTTTAAACTCTACATGTGGCCCATGAAATTTAAAGCTTGGCTGCCCCAGGTTTAACAGACGACACAGTGAAAACAATCTACTACCCCTTTCTGATGACCGAGGTTGGTGAAATTTAAATTGGAACACAAAAGGCATATGAATTAGCTTTGACCATAAGCAATCGCATTCCGTCACCACCTATAACCCACAAATTATAGAACCAACGTATTTCAACAAAGTATAGAAGTAAGATTTGTAGGCACCTTACAGCTTGCAGATAAGACTTGTAGTCATCTTGTGGCTTTGAATACTTTATACAAACAGCGCTAAAGGGAGAATGATACTTCCAGATTAAATGTTTGAGTGCTTTTCGGAAGCTATATCTCATTACGAGATGTGCTTGCATGACCTTCGACAAGATTAAGTGTGCTTCGTTTCCCCCCCATTCTATCTGCTTAGTTAATTGCTTAATACTGTGATAATATTTATTCTGGAGCTCACTAGAACTGTCAAATATTTCCTATTGCAAATAATAATGAATCCTGTTGATTTAATCAGACTTTGCTTCTACCCACTGAACTTCACTTAAAAGCTACTACCAACAAATGAAAGAGGCCCGGGGTGCCTGCCAGAAATAGAAGCCAACATATTGAATGTACGTGCTTATTGTTACTTAGGTCACAACAGGTAAACTAGTCTCTGTCTGCTGGCTGCCAGAGTCCTATGTAAACGGAGTACAGTCGTCAGTCTCAAATGCAGTTCCCACTGAGCAATGGACAACAGCACAAACCTCCACCCAATTTGACACCAATTGGTAATCTCGCTGAGAGATCAGGCTGGGCAGCTGAAGTTAAAGCTGGGGAATAGGTGCTCTTCCAAGACTAGGGCTGAGCAACAAGCATTGTAGCAAAGTAGAAATGTGGCTTTGTGCATCTACAAGCCTGCAGCACACACTCGTACTGTAGCCAAAGGGCAGCAATATTATCTACTCTACAGCGGTTACCTGGAATGGTGGCGACTCAGAGCTATGAGACAAAACTGATACCGATAACTATCTGAGAGAAGGTTAAAAGACAGAGGGGGGGGGGAAAGCTGAGAGACAGAGAGCCCAGAGGGAAACGAGAGGGGGGGGGGGGAGCGAGCGGGAGATACGAGAGAGGGAGAGCGCGCGCGAGAGAGGGGGAAAGGGAGAGCGCGCGAGCGCGCGCGAGGTTGAAAGGGAGAGCGCGCGCGCGCGAGGGGGAAAGGGAGAGCGCGCGAGGGGGAAAGGGAGAGCGCGCTCGCGCGAGGGGGAAAGGGAGAGCGCGCGCGCGCGCGAGGGGGAAAGGGAGAGCGCGCGCGCGAGGGGGAAAGGGAGAGCGCGCGCGCGGGGGAAAGGGAGAGCGCGCGCGCGGGGGAAAGGGAGAGCGAGCGCGCGCGAGGGGGAAAGGGAGAGCGCGCGCGCGAGGGGGGAAGGGAGAGCGAGCGAGAGAGAGGGGGGAAGGGAGAGCGAGCGAGAGAGGGGGAAGGGAGAGCGAGCGAGAGAGGGGGGGGAAAAAGGGAGAGCGAGCGAGAGAGGGACCGCGAGGGGGACCGAGAGAGACGAGTGAGTGAGAAACGAGAGGGGGAAACTAGGGAATGAGAAACAGAGAGGGGGGGGGGGGGGGGAGAGCAAATGAGAAACAGAGGGGGGAAAGAGAGGGAATGAGAAACTGAGGGGGTCGAGAGAGGGAATGAGAAACAACAACGGCTTGTATTTATATAGCGCCGTTAATGTAGTAAAACATCCCGGGGGTTGGGTGGGGGGGAAAGAGAGGGAATGAGAGACATACATATTATATACACTATATATTTGTGCATGTAAATAACCTCTCTCTTCAATCAGGAATAGAAAATTCTGCAATAGAACAAATATAAAGCTGCAACAAAGAATAAGCTATGAATAATGGAAACCCGAGACAAAAACATAACTGCAAGATGCTCGATTTCCAATAGTTTCACTGTCATAAATTCATCTTGAGGTTGCTTTGTAGATTCACGTGATGGTTTTTCTAGCTGTTCTAACTGGAAGAGTATTACAAAATATTTAAGACTGACTCCAATTTGACCACAGACATGCTCCGGCAACTGATATGGACCTGGGCCAGAGAAGATTTGCATCCAAGGCGGTAGAGAGCCAAGGTAGTATGAATAACATATCACGCTAAATGCCAGTAATATGGCACTACTGGTTATGATGTCTATGGTTCCATTTAACAACAATGTGGTTCAAGTTACTAATGGAACTGGATTGTTCCAGATCACAATCGTTCAGGTGGAAACAGGTATAAGCTTGGAGCCTGAAGCAATTGACCCAGATATTCTGATCGCAAGCCTCCCGCGGGCGGAGGGCTGCGATCTGAAAAAATCTGCGCCCTGACCTGAGGGGTCCCGGGAGGCGCAGAGTTCCACTGCTGGGCCTCTCCAAACTGCCGGTGCGCATGGCCCACGTATCCCAGAGGCGCAGGTAGTTCCCAGCGTCCCTGGGATCACCTGGGCCATGGGGAGCCAATCAGAGAAGGGAATCTCCCTTCATACACTTGACAGGAAGACCTGAATGGAGATCATCCCCAAAACATAGTAAAACTTCAAATAATTTTTTTAAAATCACATCTTTTAAATGACTTGAAATTACATAAATTAACTATTTTAAACAAAAATTTAAATTTTCGAAAATTTAAATTTAAGTTTTTAACGGGGCTAAAAAATAAACTTACCTTTTTTTAAAGTATTTTTAAATGATAAATCAGTGCAAAAACTTTTTTCAACTCTTATCCTGCTTTTACCAGGTGCAAGAATTTTAAGTGTTTTCTGCGGGCGGAGGGTCTCCAAAAAGCGGAACTTGACAGATCGGAAATGCCGGTTTCCAGCGCATGCCTGAAACCGGCATTTCCGATGTCCCTACGGGTGAGTACACAGCACGTACACACCCGTAGGGCTCGGAATTTCTGGGCTTTCATGTATCCTATACAGGGACCTGGGTGTCCTTGTACACGAATCACAAAGTTAACATGCAGGTACAGAAAGCAATTAGGAAAGCAAATAGTACAGGAAACTTTCGTTTAACCGGAGGTTAAATGTCCGGAAAGCTCTATCTACCAGCAAAATTCAGGAGCCGTTTCTTATAAGTTTTTTTTACTTCTCGTTGCTTTTTTATTCCAGTCAGGCTCTGCAAGGTCTAGCTTAAGCTGTTGCTTAGCTACAGAGATGCTTTTAAGCTGCAGCCGACTGTTTTGAAGCTGTTGCTAAGCAACAGGGTTTGTTGATTCACACGGAGCTGAAAAGCTCCGTATGTTTTAACATTAGCGCTGGTTTCTACGGCAGTTTTGATGGTGCGGCACCAGCTCGGTCCCGTCAGTGCCGGATACCAGAAAGTTTCCTGTATGTTGGCCTTTATTACAAAGAGGATTTGAGTATAAGAGTAAAGACGTCTTACTGCAATTCTATAGGGCCCTGATGAGACCACACCTGTTTTGGTCTCCTTACCCAAGTAAGAATATATACTTGCCTTAGAGGGAGTGCAACGAAGGTTCACCAGACTGGTTTCTGGGATGGGGTGATTGTCCTAGGAGGACAGATTGAGTAGACTAGGCCTATATTCTCTACAGTTTAGAAGAATGAGAGGTGATCTCTTTGAAACATACAAAATTCTTACAGGGCTTGACAGGATAGTTGCAGGGAGGAGGTTTCCCCTGGCTGGGGAGTCTAGAACCAGGGGTCACAGTCTCAGAATAAGGGGCTGGCCATTTAGGACTGAGATGAGGAGAAATTTCTTCACTCAGAGGGTGGTGAATCTTTGGAATTCTCTACCCTAGAGGGCTGTGGAGGCTCAGTCGTTGAGTAGATTCAAGACAGAGATCGAAAGATTTTTGAATATTAAGGGATAGAGGGATAGTGTGGGAAGGTGGAGCTGAAGTGGAAGATCAGCCATGATCTTATTGAATGGCGGAGCAGGCTCAAAGGGCCGACTCCAGCTCCTATTTCTTATGTTCTTATAGCATGGTTAGCTACAAGTCATTCTTAAATAACACACTCTTTGGCTAAACGGTAAAAACTAGCACTGTTGTTATATTACTACAGGTTCTTCTACAAACACTATGATGCACTATCAATTGCTACAAAAGACTGGAGATTGAGAAAGTAATAAACAGGCTTTTATTACCAAAGAACAGAGCATGCCTCTTGTGGTTGCCTGGTATCCAAAAGGGCCGGAGGCTTCTGAGCAGTGACCTTTATACCCAGCCATGAGGGTGGAGCCAGGGGCGGAGTCAGCTGAGGCATGCACAGACAAGTACAACAATATGCAAGAGTGAACAACAGTACTAACAGTGAACAACAGTACTAACAACAGTGGTGAACAACAATACTAACAACAGTGGTTTACCACATTCACCCCTTGTTTAGAATTGAGTCCGGCAGGGTGAAGTGCACTAAAAATTCGTGTACTGAGGTCTATCAGGAGGCCTTGTAAGCCGTCCTGAGCATCGCAGCAGCGGCGGTGATGGTGCAGCATCCAACGGTGAACCCGGTGTCTCGTTCAGAGGAGGTGTAGCAGGTGGCGGACCCTGGGGCTGCTGCATGCCGTCTACAGGGGTCAGAGCATGGGTAATGGGAGGTAGCGATGGTGGTCTCTCAGAGGCACCCGAAGGTGCGGGGACTGTGTCCTGGGGGTAGGCAGGAGTAGCGGTGGGTGGCGAAGAGGGTGTTTCAGGAGCACCTGCAGGTGCGAGGTCTCGAATGGAGACTGTGTCCTCCCGCCCGTCCGGGTACACCACGTAAGCATACTGCAGGTTGGCGTGGAGGAGGCTCACCCTCTCGACCAGGGGGTCTGCCTTATGGGTCCTCACGTGCTTCCGCAGTAGGACGGGACCTGGAGAAGTCAGCCATGTTGGTAGCGAAATCCCCGACGTGGACTTCCTGGGGAAGGAGAACATTCTCTCGTGAGGAGTGGCATTGGTGGGTGTACAGAGCAGCGACCGAATGGAATGGAGCGCCGCAGGGAGGACCTCCTGCCAGCGGGAGGTCGGAAGGCCCTTAGATTTTAAGTTTAAAAGGACTGCCTTCCAGACTGTCGCATTCTCCCTTTCCACCTGGCCGTTACCCCGGGGGTTGTAGCTGGTGGTCCTGCTTGTAGCAATGCCTCTCGCGAGCAGGTACTGCCGAAGTTCGTCGCTCATAAAAGATGAGCCCCTGTCGCTATGGATATAGCTAGGGAAACCGAACAAGGCGAAGAGGTCATTCAGACATTTAATGACCGTGGTACTGGTCATGTACGAGCAAGGGATGGCAAACGGGAAACGGGAGTACTCATCAATTATATTGAGGAAGTACACATTGCGGTGACCCCCGGGTGGCAGAGGTCATTGTGGAGGGTCTGTAGTCTATCAACCTGCGCGTTGGCGCACGTACCACGTGATAGGGCATCTGGGGGCTCATTGAGTTTCCCGGGCCGGTACAAGATATCGTAATTGTAGGTGGAGAGTTCGATTCTCCACCTTAAGATCTTGTCATTCTTGATTTTGCCCCGCTGCTTATTATGAAACATAAAAGCCACTGAACGCTGGTCAGTGAGCAGGGTAAATCGTTTTCCGGCCAGGTAATGCCGCCAATGTCGCACGGCTTCCACAATGGCCTGGGCCTCCTTTTCGACAGAGGAGTGTCGAATCTCGGGGCCCTGGAGGGTCCTTGAGAAAAAGGCCACGGGTCTCCCCGCCTGGTTAAGGGTTGCAGCTAGGGCAAAGTCGGATGCGTCGCTCTCCACTTGAAAAGGGAGGGACTCATCCACAGCGTGCATTGTGGCCTTCGCAATGTCTCCTTTTATGAGAGTGAAGGCTGCACAGGCCTCTGCTGTCAGGGGGAAGGAGGCGGACTTGATGAGGGGTCGGGCTTTATCCGCATAGTTGGGTACCCACTGAGCATAGTAAGAGAAAAACCCCAGGCATCTCTTCAGTGCTTTCTGGCAGTGGGGGAGGGGGAGCTCCATAAGGGGGCGCATTCTATTGGGGTCTGGGCCGATGACTCCGTTCTCCACTACGCAGCCAAGAATAGCGAGGCGCGTAGTACGAAACATACATTTGTCTTTGTTATGAGAGAGATTCAGCGGCTGGGCCGTCCGGAGGAATTTCTCTAGATTAACGTCGTGGTCCTGCTGGTCGTGGCCGCAGATGGTGACGTTGTCTAGATATGGGAAAGTGGCCTGGAGCGCGTTCTGGTCAACCATCCGGTCCATCTCCCGTTGGAAGACAGAAACTCCGTTGGTGACGCCGAAGGGAACTCTGAGAAAGTGATAGAGCCGACCGTCAGCTTCAAAAGCTGTGTACTGGCGGTCCTCAGCCCTGATGGGGAGCTGGTGGTATGCCGACTTCAGATCAATCGTCGAGAACACCCGGTATTGTGCTATCTGATTGACCATGTCAGATATGCGGGGGAGTGGATATGCATCCAGCTGGGTGTAGCGGTTGATCGTCTGGCTGTAGTCAATAACTAGGCGCTGTTTGCCGCCAGCCTTCACCACCACCACTTGTGCTCGCCATGGGCTATTGCTGCTCTCGATAATCCCTTCCTTCAGGAGTCTCGCTACCTCAGATTTAATGAAACCCCTATCCCCGGCACTGTAACGCCTACTTTTGGTAGCGATGGGCTTACAGTCGCGGGTGAGGTTAGCGAACAAGGAGGGGGGGGAGACTTTAAGGGTGGAGAGGCTGCAAATGGCGCGCGGCGGGCGATTTAAAAACTGCTGGCTGCAGACTGTGAGAGGGGGGAGGGGTCCACCATACGCTAAAGTGACACTCTTAAGGTGGCACTGAAAATCCAACCCCAGTAGGACGGCAGCGCAGAGATGGGGCAGGACCAGAAGTTTAAAATTTTTGTATTCAGTACCCTGCACTGAAAAAGTCACCATACAGTAGCCACCGACGTCCGCTGACTGGGCTTTGGAAGCCATAGAGATGCGATGACGCGTCGGCAGGACCGGGAGAGAGTAACTGCGCACCGTGTCGGGGTGTATAAAACTCTCCGTGCTCCCGCTGTCAAAAAGGCAGGTAGTGGCGCGGCCGTTTACCGTAATGTCCATCATGGACCAGGACAGTTGATGCGGGAGAGATTGATCCAGCGTCACGGAAGCCAGCGTATGTTCAAGCGTGTCGATGCGGTCGTCCGATGAGGCGGTGGTGGAGTCCGGGTCCCCCGTAACCGAAGTCGGAGGCGTCCAAGATGGCGGACAAAATGGCGGCGCCCACGGTCCCGATCCCCACGCGGCTGGGGGAGCCCAAGATGGCAGACAAGATGGCTGCGCCCACGGTTCGCACGCAGCGCTGCTGGCGTTAGCGGTCTTCCCTTTGCAGGCGCTAACGTAGTGACCTTTCTTCCCGCAGCCGGAGCAGGTAGCATTCTTCGCGGGGCAGCGTGCTCTAGGGTGTTTAGCTTGGCCACAAAAATAGCATTTTTGTGCCTTGGACATCGCTGCAGCAGTCGGAGGTGGCGGTCCCATGGCCCAAGATTGCGGCGTCCACGGCGCGGGGCGATGAGGGGAGAAAGCGTCCATATTTCTGTGGGCCGCGTCGAGCGAGAGCGCGAGGGACACTGCCTTTGTCAGGTCTATTTCACCCTTCTCCAGCAGCCTCTGCCGGGAGTAGTCGGACCTTAGACCCGCAACGAAAGCGTCTCGTATCAGTCCCTCCACATGTGCCGCGGCCGATACTTCCTTGCAGTCGCAGCCACGTCCGAGTACCCGCAGTGCCCGTAGGAAGGCTTCCACCGATTCCCCGGGCTGCTGTCTGCGAGATCTTAAAAGGTGCCTGGCATAGACCGTGTTAACCGGGCGTGCATACTGCCCTTTCAGTAGGTCGATAGCCGCCGCGTAGGTCGTCGCATCTTGGATTAAAGTATAGACTTGGTGGCTCACCTTCGAGGCCAGGATTTTCAGTTTATTTTCATCAAGAGTCACGGTCGAGGCTTCCAGATACGCCTCAAAGCAACGCAGCCATTGTGCGAATTTAGTCGACGAACCCGCTTCTTGGGGGTCTAGGTCCAGGCATGTTGGTCTGAGGGCTCGCAGCAGCACCTGCTGCTCAGCATTTTGCGCCATCGGTTGATCAGCATCCGCAGCCAACATTTAACTTTGGTAATAAAATTGATGCACTATCAATTGCTACAAAAGACTGGAGATTGAGAAAGTAATAAACAGGCTTTTATTACCAAAGAACAGAGCATGCCTCTTGTGGTTGCCTGGTATCCAAAAGGGCCGGAGGCTTCTGAGCAGCGACCTTTATACCCAGCCATGAGGGTGGAGCCAGGGGCGGAGTCAGCTGAGGCATGCACAGACAAGTACAACAATATGCAAGAGTGAACAACAGTACTAACAGTGAACAACAGTACTAACAACAGTGGTGAACAACAATACTAACAACAGTGGTTTACCACACACTACATATTTCAATACTACACAACGACAGGCCTGCACTGCGACGAGCAGTTATATATCACTTTTAACATAGAAAAAAGTCGCAAGACGTTTCACGGGGGCATGAAGTAAATGGATGTTGAGCCAAAGGAGGAGAGATTAGGAAGGGTGACCAAAAGCTTGGTCAAAGGTCTGGGTTTTTAAAGAGGGTCTTAGAAGAGGATAGTAAGGCAGAATTTAGGGAGGGAATTCCAGCAAGAACATAAGAACATAAGAAGTGGGATAAATAACCAGTTTGTGTGAGCAAGATGGACTGAGCCTCAGTCACAGCAACCAAATTATTTGGCCAGACATAATTTGGCTTCCTCCATAATGCAAAACACTACTGCATGCATCAAGCCATGAGCAGACTCCACCATGAAGATGCACAGCAGTCCTCCAAGTTGCAAAAGCCAAAACAATTCAGCTAAACCTAGTGCCACACTTTGTAGTTGCCTAGATCCAGCAACCCCGTATAGCGATATCTACACTGCTTCTCCAAGCGTCGCGATCTTAAACCAGAGCTAAATAATAGTCTTGCATATTGTGCATGCTTGTGTCTGTAACACCTCGGGCATTACGTTTTTGACAAGCATATTTTTGTGCAACGCTCCACCCAACAGTTTCAAATTTTAGATTTAGAATACGGCCACAAATCAGAACTGAGCAGGTAGGGAACATATAGGAACACTCGTAGGCCCTTCAGCCCATCAAACCTATTCCGCCATACAATTACATAGAATTATATAAAACTAGCTGAAGTGCCCGGCGGTGCCGAGGCTTTTTCGAGGGCATGTTGTTGTTGGAAGAGAGAGAGAGAGCGCGACTGGGGGGTAGAGAGAGAGCGGGTGGGGGGAAGGGAGGGAGGGGGGGAAAGGGGAGGGGGGGGGAAGGGAGGGGGGGGGAAGGGAGGGGGGGGGGAAGGGAGGGGGGGGGGAAGGGAGGGGGGGGGAAGGGAGGGGGGGGGGGAAGGGAGGGGGGGGGGAAGGGAGGGGGGGGAAGGGAGGGGGGGGGAAGGGAGGGGGGGGGAAGGGAGGGGGGGGAAGGGAGGGGGGGGGAAGGGAGGGGGGGGGAAGGGAGGGGGGGGGAAGGGAGGGGGGGGGAAGGGAGGGGGGGGGAAGGGAGGGGGGGGAAGGGAGGGGGGGAAGGGAGGGGGGGGAAGGGAGGGGGGGGAAGGGAGGGGGGGAAGGGAGGGGGGGAAGGGAGGGGGGGAAGGGAGGGGGGGAAGGGAGGGGGGGAAGGGAGGGGGGGAAGGGAGGGGGGGAAGGGAGGGGGGGAAGGGAAGGGGGGGAAGGGAAGGGGGGGAAGGGAAGGGGGGGAAGGGAAGGGGGGGAAGGGAAGGGGGGGAAGGGAAGGGGGGGAAGGGAAGGGGGGAAGGGAGGGGGGGGAAGGGAGGGGGGAAGGGAGGGGGGGAAGGGAAGGGGGGGAAGGGAAGGGGGGGAAGGGAAGGGGGGGAAGGGAAGGGGGGGAAGGGAAGGGGGGGGAAGGGAAGGGGGGGGGAAAGAGGGGGGCGGCGGGGGGGGGGGGGAAGGCGGGGCGGGAAGGGGGGTGGGTCGGCCCAGGCCGAGAGCCCCGCTCTCCGAGCCCCGCCCCCCCCGGCCGAGAGCCCCGCTTTCCGAGCCCCCCCCCCCCCCCCCCGGCCGAGCCCGATTGCGGCTCTGAGAGACGGCCGGCGGCCAAGCCCCGCCCCCCCCCCCCCGACCGAGCCCGAGTGCGGCTCTGAGAGACGGCCGGCGGCCGAGCCCCGCCCCCCCCCCCTCCCGGCCGAGGCCGATTGCGGCTCTGAGAGACGGCCGGCGACCGAGCCCTGCACCCCCCCCCCCCACCCCGAGCGCGGAACAGAGACGCCGCGTCTCACCTGCTCCTGCTGCGCGCGCACCCTGACCCTCGTGGCTGACGCCGTTGCCCTGGGTAACATGACACCGGGGGCGGGGGGGGGGCGGCGTGAGGAGCTTAGCAGAAGCGCAATCACCTAGCTCGGGCCTGGCTGGGCAAGAAAGGCGCAGGCTTTGAGGCCTAAGAAAAAAACGGGGAAAGGTAGGAAAAAGAATGTTCAGGTTAGAGAAAATATTAACAAATGAGTGATTTTTTTAAAAACAATTTAATAAATTCAATTTTATTTTGGTGGAAATGTATATTTGAAAAGAAAGACGCAGAAAGCAGGAAAAAGAATGGAAGCAAGATGGCGGCGACTCACCTCGGTTCAGAACGATAAGGCCCGCCCACACACGCTGTCAGGTCACCAAAGCGTAGGATTGGTCAATCGTCCCGTCACTCGACCGTAGGAGGGCCCGGCCGCACGCGGCAGCAAGCCGCCGTACGATTGGTCGACCTCGAGGTCACTCTGTCGCTAATGAGCGGATAATGAGATGCTAATGAGCGGAATGTTGAAGGTTTTTGGGATACCGCGGGCGCGATTTTAGCCCGGCCGAAACGTAAATACGCTTAAAACCGTCTCGGAAGCGTAAGCTTTCTTTGGAGGTAACGCGCGCGTAGGTACGCCCTGTAACATTCGAGCGCATAGCCTGCCAGACACAGACAGAATGACAGACAGAATGACAGACAGAATGACAGATCGACCGATTTATATATATAGAAGATAGATAGATAGATATACAGTGCAGAAACAGGCCATTCAGCCCAACTAGTCAGCGCTGGTGTTTATACACAAGTCTCCTCCCATTCCATCTGCCTCAGTCATAAAGGCACAGTAGGAGGCCATTCGGCCCATCGAGTCCGTGCCGGCTCTCTGTAGAGCAATCCAGTCAGTCCAATTACCCCGCTCTGTTCCCCGGAGCCCTGCAAGTTTATTTCCCTCAAATGCCTATCCAGTCTCCCCTTGAAAACATTTAGGCCTAGAAATTCGGTGGCGCCCCAAACTGGGCGCCAGAATTACCGCTCCGGGCGGAGCCGCTTGCGCCAGCCCGATATTCAGTTTCAGCACCCCAAACGGAAGCGTGGCGCTGCTCAAGGTGCCCCACGTCCCTCTTGGGGCGCTGAAACTGAATATCGCAGCGCAACGTGCCGCAGCGCCACACGCTGCGGCACTGCAGGCCTTCCTCCCCTTCTTAAAGGGGAGGGGCCTGCACCAGCGCGATCGGGGATCGCGAGTGCCGGCAAAAGAGCCCGGCACCGAGGAGAGGTGCCGGGCTCTTGGGACACAGCCGGCACTGCCCGGGGGGTGGGGGGCGGGCCTCGGGAGGCCAGCGCGAGGTGGTGCTGGCAGGTGGCCAGCAAAAAAAATGGCCGCCCCGCACCTCCCCTTTAATTAGCGCCACTACTGCCGCAGGTCGGCCCCCCTGAACCGGTCGCAGATTGCGACCGGCGTTACAGCGGGGGGCGCGATCCAATATCGCGATCGGGGTGGTAGCGGGGCGCTGCGCACACCGATGACATCATCGGTGGCGGCGCAGCGCTACAGGCTAACGCCGCCATTAGCGCCCCACTAAATTTCAAGGGGGGGGCGTGGCCAGTGGCGCTAAAGCCACTAAGTGCCCTCTCTGGGTGCTAACTGGTGGCGCAGCCCACCGAATTTCTAGGCCTTAGTGTGTCCACTTCCACCGCTTTCGTCGGCAGCGAATTTCAGGTCCTCACCACTCGCTGCTTAAAAAAGTTTTCCCTCACATCCCCCCCTGTATCTCTTGCCCAGAACCTTAAATCTGTGTCCCCTAGTCCTTGCACCATCAACTACTGGGTACAGCCTTTCCCCGTCTAGCCTATCCAAAGCCGTCATAATCTTGTACACCTCTATCAAATCACCCCTCAACCTCCTTTGCTCTAATGAAAACAAATCCAGCTTTTCCAACCTGTCCCTGTAGCTAAGATCCCCCATCCTCAGAACCATTCGGGTAAATCTCCTCTGCACCCTCTCAAGGGCCTTCACATCCTTCCTAAAGTGTGGTGACTAGAACTGGACGCAATACTCCAGTTGTGGCCTAATCTGCTCTTTACAAAAGTAGAGAAGTTATGCTGAACCTTTTATACTCAATACCTATTTATGAAACCCAAGATCCCATATGCTTTGCTAATCACGCTCTCAATATGTCCAGCCACCTTCAGGTACCTATGCACATCAACTCCCAGGTCCCTCCACACTCTTTAAAACTGTGCCATTAAGTGTATATTGCCTCTCCCTGTTCCTTCTGACAAAATGCATCACCTCACACTTCTCTGTATTAAATTCCATCTGCCACTTGTCTGCCCATTCTGCTAGCCTTTCTATACCCTGTTGCAGTCGATTGGTATCATCCTCACCCCCAAGTTTGGTGTTGTTAGGGAATATATATATATATATATTTTATTAATAACATAGATTTTAATATGATTAAAATCTAATGATTTAAAGAAATCAGATTATGCTTAAGCTGACCACATGCCAAAGGATGGTGTGATGTATCAGATCCAATCACAGCTGGTAACGTCACATCGGCTGACTTAAAAACTGAGAACAATGAAAATGCTGATTTAGCTTAAACTGTGAAAGTGCTGATCTTAGCTTAAAACTGAAAGTGATGATTCTGCTTAACTAGAGAACAAAGGAATGATTGATGTATCAGAGATCCAATCAGTGTGATGTAGTTGAACCAACCATAGCTCTGCATGCATGCTGCTGAGCCAATGGTAATAAAGGGGGTGGGTACATCTGCTGCTGTATAAAAACCAGCCATTTTGAATATGATGTTAGTCGGATGAAGGAAGTCAAACAGTGTAAATCAAGTGATGCAATAAATCGACTATTTAAAACTTACCACCGGACTCGCAAACTTTAATTTTAGTGTGTTGACCTCAGATCAGTGTGGTCCACTGAAATTACCTGATCTAACAGGTGTCATCGGCAAATTTAGAAATTCTACTCTGTATTCCAAAAAAAGCAGTGGCCCCAGCACTGACCCTTGGGGAACACCACTATCTACCATCCTCCAGTCTGAAAAACAGCCATTTACCACAACTCGCTGTTTTCTGTCCGTAAGCCAATTCCTTATCCAAGCTGCCACTGACCCACCTATTCCATGAGCCTCAATTTTGTTAACCAGCCTTCTATGTGGTACTTTGTCAAATGCCTTCCTAAAATCCATGTAGACAACATCCATTGTATTCCCTTCATCGATCCTCCCTGTTCATCAAAAAATTCAATTAGATTAGTCAAACACGATCTGCCTTTTACAAATCAGTGTTGGCTCTCCTTAATTAGCTTAAACCTCTTCAAGTGCCCGTTAATTTTTTCCTTGATTATTGTTTCTAAAACTTTACCCACCATTGATGTTAAACTGACCGGCCTGTAGTTACTATGATTGTCCTTGCACCCTTTCTTGAACAATGGTGTCACATTTGCCACTTTCCAATCCTCAGGCACCTCCCCCACATCTGGGGAAGATTGGAAAATTATGGCAAGCCCTTCAGCTATCTCCTCCCCCAATTCCCTTCGCAATCTGGGATGCAAGCCATCTGGACCAGGCGACTTATCCACTCTAAGCATACCCAGTCTTTCTAATACATCCTGTCTATCAATTTTCACCCCTTCCATTGCTTCTACCTTTTGCTTCGATATTTTGTCAGCATCCACCTCCTTAGTAAACACCGATACAAAGTACTCATTGACTATTCTAGCCTTGCCCTGCGCCTCTAAGCATATATCACCTTCTTTGTCCCTAATAGGCCCTACCCCGCCTCTTGCTACCTGCTTACTGTTTACATGCTGGTAGAAGATTTTTGGGTTCCCTTTTATGTTAACCGCCATTCTACTCTCATATTCTCTCTCTGCCAATCTTATTTTCATCTTCTCATCCCCTCTCAACTTACTGTATTTGGTCTGGCTCTCCCTTGAAGAATTCACCTGACATGCATCATACACCCTCTTTTTTTGTTTCATCATCTTCTCTATCTCCCTCGTCATCCAAGGAGCCCTTGCTTTGGTTCCCTTACCCTTCCCCCTTGTTGGAATGTACCTAGCCTGTACTGGGAACATCTCCTTAAAAATCACCCATTGTTCCGTCACAGTTTTTCCCGTCAGTCTTTGGTTCCATTTTACCCTGGCTAGATCCTTTCACATCCCATTGAAGTTAACTCTATTCCAGTTTAGAAGTTCCACTCTAGATAATTCCTTGCTCCTCTCCATTGCTAATCTAAATCTTATGATATAATGATCACTCGTACCCAAATGGTCTCCCACAGACACTTGGTCGACCTGGCCCACCTCATTCCCCAGCACCGGATCCAGCAATGCCTCCTTCCGAGTTGGGCCATCTCAGCCTTTCAGCTTACCTTTCTATTTCCTTTTCTCTCATGTACTCATCTAGTTTCCTTTTGAAGGCATCTAAGCTATTTGCCTCAACCACTTCCTGTGGTAGCGAGTCACATATGTTGTTTTAACATAGTTTATAGATAAGTTTATGAAATTAGATCATGGTTGATCTATATCTCAACTCCATCTGCCTGCTTTGGTTCCGTAACCCTTAATATCCTTTGCCGAACAAAAATCTATCAATCTCAGTTTTGAAATTTTCAATCGACCCCCAGACTCGACAGCTTTTTGGGGGAAAGCGAGTTGCAGATTTCCACTACACTTTGTGTGAAGTGCTCCTGACATCACCCCTGAACGACCTGGCTCTAATTTTAAGTTTATACCCCTGTTATTCTGGACTCCCCTTACCAGAAGGAATAGCTCCTCTCTATCTACCTTATCAAACAGCATAAAGAAAGGTAAGCCAATCCAAAATACTGTCTTGGTTTCTCTACTAACCTGATGACTTACTGCTAGAAATGTGCTTTGTAACATAAAAAATGTACAAATTTATCAAGAAAACTTGCCTATGCAAAACAAAATTCTGATCCCAAGACCATCCCAGGCCAGGGGACTTCTCTTCCCAACGCTCCCGGATTCCAGGGCTCCTCTTCCAGTGATCTTGGATTCCAAGACTCACCATGAAGTAAGATCACGGGAAGTCTGCTCGTAAAACCTTGCATCTAGCGCACACTCCCTGTCACGTTTTTGTCATCACGCTTTCATTTATTTGGTTGGCTCAAAAGTAAAAATTCAAGTCAGAACTGAAGAAGTTGGGAACAAAAGAGAAGTGAAGAGATATTAAGAGGTATTCAAAACGAGACGAGATGGTGATAGGACTAGTGGAGACAAAAGACGGCTCTAGATTAGGTGTGAAATGCGCTGGCAGAATGGGAGACATGATCTTACTGTTCTATTCAAGTATTTATCCAATTTTCCCTTAAAAAGGTGCAATGGTCTCTGCCTCAACTACTTCCTGTGGCAAAGCATTCCTTGCTCCAGCACCTAGTGTACAGAAATTTCTCCGAACCGCTTTCCTCACTTAGTTCCAATTTTTAATTGACGAAGCCTTGTCAATGACCCCCCTCATCACCAGAGAAAACAGTCCCTCCCTACTCACCCCATCAAAACCCTTGATAATTTCAACACTTTCCATTAAACCTCCTCTTAGCCTTCCTTGCTCAGCAGTAGAAATAGTTCCATTATCTCAAGTCTCTCCTCAGAACGGTAATTTCCCATCCCTGGCATCAGGGTGAAATTATGCTGTACACTTCCTATAATGGGGCTCCCAAAACTACACTCAGTACTTTAACTATGCCTTTATATAAATTTATTATCATTGCTGCTTTGCTCTTAGATAGTCTAACCCCATTTATAAAACCCAAAAAGCTATTGGCCTTTTTATTTTAAGGCTTTATCTACCAGCGCACTCACTTTTTCACCCCGGATCTCTGGTCTTTCAGCATCTTTGCATTGAGCACTCGTTTTCCTCACACTCCTTTGCTTTGAAGTGTATCTGCACTTGTCTGCCCATCCCGCTGACCTATCTCCTCCTGAAGTCATTTACAGCCCTGTTTGCCAAAGGGTTTCCAAGAAGTTGGAGCTTGCAGCTTCCTACATGCTTGATACAGGTATCTAAAACTGAACCGAACGGCTTCAACACAGTGCTACCGAGTGGACGCGATCAATAACCAACAATATAACGTTTGAGGGATTGCACCATGCTCGGGTGTACAAAACCCAGCCTCGTTAAGCTCGCCCCAAGACAAAAATCGGAATTCAATCTTACGAGTCCCGGATCAGTCCGGGGCTGAAGACATTTTTTTAAAGGTTCGAAGGGTTCTGATGTAGTGGCATTGCAGCCTGGTTCATTTCACTCTGGTCAACCTTACTACTGTAATCGAAACTCACCAAATACATGTCCATTTCTCCTTCCAGCTTGATTTGATCAGTTAATGGAAGTCCTTTTTCTGTAGTTGATATATTAAGCTTCTGCTTGATCTTCTTGTTGCGACATTTTTGAAGCCAGTAAGGAAGCAAGGATTCCACAAACTGGTTGAGTATTTGTGAGGTGATGAGTAAGGCAGCCAGATTCTAGCACAAGAGCACAAAACAAAATCGGGCATGTTACGCATTATTTCTTTTCTTTTTTAAATGCAGAAGTTTAAGATTTTTATTTCTTCTCATCAAGCTTTCTCCCTTCAACCCCTGAAGGAGTCAGTTCAAAAGACACTCGGCAACCTTGTGTACCTTGCCCAAGTGGCCAATATTCATATGAGCTTCAGCAGTGAATGGCTGAAAACTACTTCTGCATGGAGGACTTCACAACAACGCCCCACACCATCTTCATCACAGAGTCACACAGCACAGAGGAGGCCATTTGGCCCATCGTGCCTGTGCCGGCTCTTTGAAAGAGCTATCCAATTAGTCCCCCCCCCCCTACTCTTTTCCCATAGTGCAGCAAATATTGCTCTCTCAAGTATTTATCCAATTCCCTTTTTGAAAGTTATTATTGAATCTGCTTCCACCGCCCTTTCAGGCAGCGCATTCCAGATCACAACAACTCGCTGTGTAAAAAAAATTCTCATCTCCCCCTGGTTTCTTTTTGAACAATTATCTTAAATCTGTGTCCTCCAGTTACCGTCCCTCCTGCCAGTGGAAACAGTTTCTCTCCATTTACTATAACAAAACGTTTCATAATTTTGAACACCTCTATTAAATCTCCCCATAACCTTCTCTGCCCCAAGGAGAACAATCTCAGCTTCTCCAGTCTCTCCAGATAACTGAAGTCCCTCATCCCTGGTACCATTCTAGTGAATCTCCTCTGCACCCTCTCCAAGGCCTCGTCATCCTTCCTAAAGTGTGGCGCCCAGAATTGGACACAATCCTCCAGCTGGGGCTTAACCAGTGATTTATAAAAAAAGGTTCAGCTTAACTTCCTTGCTTTTGCACTCTGTGCCTCTATTTATAAAGCCCAGGATCACACATGCTTTCTTAACTTGTCCTGCCATCGTCAATGATTTGTGTATGTGAACCTTCAGGTCTCTCTCCGTTCCTGCATTCCCTTTAAAACTGTACCAGACTTCAAGCACACTTCAGCAGTCAGAAGCTGAAACGTTAGCCTATTTTCTTTAGCCGAGGCATAGAATATAAGAGCAGGGAGGTTATGATGGAGCTGTACAAAACGCTAGTTAGGCCACAGCTGGAATACTGTGTGCAGTTCTGGTCACCGCACTATAGGAAGGATGTGATTGCATTGGAGAGAGTGCAGAGGAGATTCACCAGGATGTTACCTGGGCTGGAGCGCTTCAGCTATGAAGAGAGACTGGACAGGCTGGGGTTGTTTTCCTTAGAGCAGAGAAGGCTGAGGGGGGACCTGATTGAGGTGTACAAAATTATGAGGGGCATAGATAGGGTAGATAGAAAGGAACTTTTCCCCTTAGTAGAGGGGTCAATAACCAGGGGGCATAGTTTCAAGGTAAGGGGCAGGAGGTTTAGAGGGGATTTGAGGAAAAACTTTTTCACCCAGAGGGTGGTTGGAATCTGGAACTCACTGCCTGAAAGGGTGGTAGAGGCAGGAACCCTCACAACATTCAAGAAGCATTTAGATGAGCACTTGAAATACCATAGCATACAAGGCTACGGACCAAGTGCTGGAAAATGGGATTAGAATAGACAGGGCTTGACGGCCGGCGCGGACACGATGGGCCGAAGGGCCTCTTTCTGTGCTGTATAACTCTATGACTATGAATGCAGAGGCATTGAAGTCATCCAGGTAGGATCAGCTAAATTAGTCCAGACCAAGAGTTAAACCCAAGAGCTTTCCGCTCTGTAAGGCTGACTTACAAACTGGATAAACTTGCTGCGCCTTCAAGGGAGATCTAACTTTATCATTATCATTTCAAACATTGAATTGCTTGCTCTCATGTCATTATTATCTGAGTTAGAGATTAGATTTACTACTGTTAATGATAGCGAATTTCAAACAGTTACCAGCCAGTGCAAACATTAAGGGCTGCAGCAGGAACAACATACCATTATAACAACAACAACTTGATTTTATATAGCACCTTTAACGTAGTAAAACGTTCCAAGGCGCTGCACAGGAGCATTTTAAGACAAAAAAAATTTGACGCCGATCCACATAAGGATATATTAGGACAGGTGACCAAAAGCTTGGTCAAAGAGGTAGGTTTTAAGGAGCGTCTTAAAGGAGGAAAGAGAGGTAGCGAGGCGGAGAGGTTTAGGCAGGGAATTCCAGAGCTTAGGGCCTCGGCAACAGAAGGCACGGCCACCAATGGTTGAGTGATTATAATCAGGGATGCTCAAGAGGGCAGAATTAGAGGAGCGCAGATATCTCGGGGGGGGTTGTGGGGCTGAAGGAGATTACAGAGATAGGGAGGGCTGAGGCTATGGAGTGATTTGAAAACAAGGATGAGAATTTTGAAATCGAGGTGCTGCTTAACCGGGAGCCAATGTAGGTCAGCGAGCACAGGGGTGATGGGCGAACGGGACTTGGTGTGAGTTAGGACACAGGCAGCCAAGTTTTGGATGACCTCAAGTTTACGTAGGGTGGAATGTGGGAGACCAGCCAGGTGTGTGCTGGAATAGTCAAGTTTAGAGATAACAAAGACATGGGTGAGAGTTTCAGCAGCGGATGAGCTGAGGCAAGGGTGGAGACAGGCGATGTTACGGAGGTGGAAGTAGGCGGTCTTTGTTATGCTGCGGATATGTGGTCAGAAGCTCATTTCAGGGTCAAATATGACACCAAGGTTGCGAACAGTGTGGTTCAGCCTCAGACAGATATTAGGGAGAGGGATGGAGTCAGTGGCTAGGGAATGGAGTTTGTGGCAGGGACCGAAAACAATGGCTTCGGTCTTCCCAATATTTAATTGGAGAAAATTTTTGCTCATCTAGAACTGTATGTTGGACAAGCAGTCTGACAATTTAGACACCATGGAGGGGTCAAGAGAAGAGGTGGTGAGGTAGAGCTGGGTGTCATCAGGGTACATGTGGAAACTGCCGCTGAGTTTTCGGATGATGTCGCCAAGGGGCAACATGTAGATGAGAAATAGGCGGGGCCAAGGATAGATCCTTGGACACCAGAGGTAATGCTGCGGGAGCGGAAAGAGGAGCCGTTGCAGGTGATTCATTGGTTACGATTAGATAGATAAGAATGGAACCAGGCGAGTGCAGTCCCACCCAGCTGGACGACGGTGGAGAGGCGTTGGAGAAGGATGGAGTGGTCAACCGTGTCAAAGGCTGCAGACAAGTCAAGAAGGACGAGGAGGGATAGTTTACCTTTGTCACAGCCACAAAGGATGTCATTTGTGACTTTGATGAGAGCCGTTTCGGTACTGTGGCAGGGGCGGAATATTATACAGCACTTTTCATATAATTAAATGCTTCAGGACATTTTATGTGGAGAGCAGGAAGTGGGAGAAAGGTTAGGGGGAAGTGAATGAAAGAATGGTCAAAGAGGTATCTTTTATGGGGATTTTTTTTTTTTAAAGGCAGGGAGAGCGACAGAGAGCAGAGGGGGTTTAGGGAAAGAATTGGAGTGAAATGTCTGGTGGCTTAAAGCTCAGGCACGATGCTAGATCGGAGTCAGAAGAGTTGAAGGGCGCAACCTGGGACAAGGAGCTGCATGAAAGGTTTGAAGTTTAGCTCATGCTTGAACACAGGAAAAAGACTTGCACCTTTCACAACCTCAGGACGTCCCAAAGCGCTTTACAGCAAATGAAGTACTTTTGAAGCATTGTCACTGTTGTAATGTAGGAAACGCGGCAGCCAATTTGCACACAGCAAGCTCCCACAAACAGCAATGTGATAATGACAAAGAAATTCTGTTTTTTTTTATAAAAGTGATGTTGATTGAGGGATAAATGTTGGCCAGGACACTGAAGTTGTTCACAGTTGAGTTCAGAGAGAGAGCATCTGGGTGAGAATACAAGTTGGCATCTGAGCACAAAGTTTCAGATTAATTCCTGCTCTCATCAGTGGTGCGCTCATAAAAGCGCTGCTCATCCAGGACTGGATGTCAGACATCCAGTCAAACAACAAGGTGACATTTGTGGATCAAGGGCTGTAGTGTAACGGTGGAGTTGGACATCAATGGCACACATAAAGGAAGCCGAGATCATATTTGTGGACAATTCTACCAGTGGACATCATATAGATAAGGAACAGAAAGGGGCCGAGGAGAAAAACCTACTGGGGGAGATGCACTAAGTACCCTAGGACAGTCATTTACCCATTTGGATAATGGACATGTCGGGCTAGAAATTCATCCTGGGCGGTGGCGAAAAGTGGGCGGTATCGGATCGGCCGCCCGTTATACACAGTGGCTGATATTCAGTTCTACTGCAGTCAATGAAACTGAATATCAGCCACTGCGTATAATGGGCAGCCGATCCGAGACTGCCCGTTCCGATACCACCCGCGACAAATTTCTAGGCCGTAGTACCTTAAAGAGCGAATACAAAGCATAAACAAATGCTCGTGTCCTGGTGAATTTCACGTTGAATGAAACAGTCTGGGGGAACAATTTGGTTGCTTTGCGCCTCCCGTTAGTGCCCCAAGAGGACGCTAATGGGGCGCAAAGCAACTAGCACCCGGGCTCGGCAATGTTTGCACCGCTCACGAAATTGACCAGACATTTTGCGGCGGCGCTAAACACTACCGCCACGATCTCCTGCACCGGCAAATTGTGACGTCAGTCGAGCGTGCAACGCCCCGGACCAGATATTGAGTGGCGCCCCCTGCCTTTTCGCCTACTGCTAGCAACGACAGGTTGAGGGGAACATTTTGCAGTTGGGAAGGGACTAGGGGAGCGCTATATAAAGGCGACTGCTTCCTTTCCTTTTTTTGTCAGCGACATTTTTGCACCACACATTCTGAGAGAGAGACACACTTCTGGAGCGATTCATCGCTTTGTGGAGGAGTTTTGGATACTGAGCAGCACTTTGCAGATTGATTTTGATTTGACCTTCCTTGCATCGATTTAGAAGAGACTATGGGGGCTGCACTCTGAGCTCTTTCCTTGGGCCTCGCCATTGTTCTTTCCAGCAGATTTGATGTACAGGTCTCTCCAGGCTCAGATTCAAGACTGCAATGAGCAGGGTGTGGATGGAGAGCAAGATCGACCCTCCCTTTTAAGAACTGGCCGGCACCAGTGTGTCTGTGTTCCATTGCTGACTGACATCACGAGCTTCGCCAGTGCTCTGAGGTAGCGCCTCGCTCCTCTGCGTTAGCGCCTTAAGGGAGGTGTGTAGCGCCTGATTTAGCGCTCCAATCACCTCCAAGGGCGATAGAAGCCAAGTTTGCAGTCGGAGGCGATAATTAGCACCAGGCGCTAAACTTTGCGCCCGGCCGATAATCGCGCCCCAAACGGGGCAATACCGAATTTCTCCCCCCATTGCGTTTAAAAGTTGTTGCTCCATTTCCTGTGGCTACGTTGAATGTCCCATTGGCAGAGTACCCCCCACGGTTACCATAGTGACTGCTGTATCGCCTTGTTTAATGTACCATGGTTCCATTCTGTTTAATTGGAACATCTTGTTTGATATTTTTAGCAGCTTTTAGCAAAATGCTGCAAAATTAAGGGGGCTTTACAAAATACTTCTTCCCCCTCTATCAGTGACAGTCAACAGACAAATTAGTCAAGGCACTTAAATTTCAAAATCTTTTACCTGTCGCAGAAGTTTCATATCCTGAAGAACAAATGCGATGTAGAAGAGGGATGCAAAACAGTTGATGAAATTGAACTGGAAAACAGAAACATATATGTGTAAGGAAATTGTTAAGACAAGATTTTAAATGGATAACAAAATCCCAACATGCAATGTTAGTGTCCTTAAAAAAGCTCTTCAGGTCACTGGTGTTGTTTTGTTGGTATTTACTTCAGTAGTTTTTAGGTTAACACGAGTTAGCTTCAGTCATGAAATTTCTAACACAATTATAAACAACATTTAATATTTTCAGATTCTCTCATTGAAACATATAAAATTCTTACAGAGCTTGACAGGGTAGAAGCGGGGAGGATGTTTCCCCTGGCTGGAGAGTCTAGAACCAGGAGTCACAGTCTCAGAATAAGGGGTCAGCCATGAGGTGAGGAGAAATTTCTTCACTCAAAAGATTGTGAATCTTTGGAATTCTCTACCCCCGGAGGCTGTGGAGGCTCAGTCGTTGAGTATATTCAAGACAGAGAGCGATTGAGTTTCAGATACTAAGGGAATCAAGGGATTAGGGGATAGTGCGGGATGGTGGAGTTGAGGTAAAAGATCGGCCACGATCTTATTGAATGGCGGAGCTGGCTCGAAGGGCCGAATGGCCTACTCTTGCTCCTATTTCTTATTTTCCTTTGCTCTCCCACTACAAGACTTGCCAAGTCACCCATTTATGCAGCAAAGGTGGGCAGGTATCTTATTCCAAGGTCGTTGGATAGCTAGCTGGCTTCAAGAACAGAAAGCAGAGAGTAGGGGTAAAGAGTAGCTATTCAGAGTGGCAGAAGGTGGGAAGTGGTGTTCCACAAGGATCAGTGCTGGGACCACTGCTGTTCACAATTTATATTAACGACTTAGACCTTGGAATCAAAAAACACAATTTCTAAATTTGCGAACGACACCAAATTGGGGGGGAAAGCCAATACCGAGGAGGACTGCAACAAATTACAAGACGACATGAATAAACTTGCAGAATAGGCATATAATTGGCAAATGAAGTTCAACACAGATAAATGTGAGGTATTACATTTTGGTAAGAAAAATAGGGAGGTCACATATTACTTGGAAAATAAGAATCTAAATGGGGTAGAGGAACAAAGGGATCTCGGAGTACAAATACACAAATCACTAAAAGTATCGACACAGGTTAACAAGACCATTAAAAAAAGCAAACCAACAGTAGGGTTTATTTCTAGAGGGATAGAATTGAAAAGTAGGGAAGTTATGCTAAACTTGTATCGAACCCTGGTTAAACCACACTTAACTGCGTACAGTTCTGGTCGCCATATTATAAAAAGGATATAGAGGCACTGGAGAGGGTGCAGAGAAGATTTACAAGGATGATACCAGAAATGCGAGGGTATACTTATCAGGAAAGGGTGAACAGGCTGGGTCTCTTTTCTCTTGAAAAAAGAGGGGTGACCTAATAGAGGTCTTTAAAATTATGAAAGGTTTTGATAGAGTGGATACAGAGAGAATGTTTCCACTTGTGGGGAAGAGCATAACTAGAGGCCATCAATATAAGATAGTCACCAAGAAATCCAATAGGGAATTCAGAAGAAACTTCTTTACCCAGAGAGTGGTGAGAATGTGGAACTCGCTGCCACAGGGAGTGGTTGAGGCGAATAGTATAGATGCATTTAAAGGGCGATTAGATAAGCAGATGAGGGAGAAGGGAATAGAGGGTTATGCTGACAGGGTTAGATGAGGAAAGACAGGAGGAGGCTCGAGTGGAGCATAAACACCGGCATAGACTGGTTGGGCTGAATGGCCTGTTTCTGTGCTATGCAATGGTCTTTAACCAGGTGGCTGATTCCCCCATGAGGTGGTGCCTGGCTGTCATTAGTAAAACAGGACAACTATCTTCCCCATTTACACTCACCTCCCTCTTCTCCCCTCTCCTCCGGGTTTTACTAGTACCTCCCCATAGCCATGTCCTTTTCCCCAATTTATTTCACTTTTCCCCCCTCCTCTATGCATCAATGGCTGACAACCCCTCAGTACTCAAATAATGTTACCATTCTTCACTTGCGAGTCCAGCAAACGTCTGCAGGCTGTTTGACTGTGGGAGCCGTCATCCCATCCGAGACCAATTCTGCCCTCACTCAATGTTGAGGCATGATCACTATAAAGCAAAGCGTGCCAAATAGATTTGGGAGCAGGAACCCTGGTTATCTATTCCGCCCCACGCCCCCACCATTCAATTAGATCATGGCTGATCTGTATCTTAACTCTATCCACCTAGCTTGGCTCCATATCTTTTTATACCCTTAACTAGCAAAAATCTATCGATCACCGATTTAAAATTAATTGACCCCCAGCATCAACTGTTTGTTGTGGGAGAGAGTTCGACACTTCTACCGCCCTTTGCATGAAGAAGTGTTTCCTAACGTCTCTCCTGAATGGTATGGCTCTGATATTAAAGTTACGTCCCCTTGTCCTAGGCTCCCCCACCAGCGGAAATAATTTCCCTCTATCTACCCTATCAATTACTTTCAAAATCCTAAAAGCCTCAAATCAAATAGGGGATCTCATTGAAACGTATAAAATTCTGACCGGGCTCGACAGACTGGATGCAGGGAGGATGTTTCCCCTGGCTGGGGGGGTCTAGAACGAGGGGTCACAGTCTCAGGATATGGGGTAGGACATTTAGGACTGAGGTGAGGAGAAATTTCTTCACTCAGAGGGTGGTGAACCTGTGGAATTCTCTACCACAGAAGGCTGTGGAGGCCAAGTCACTGAATATATTTAAGAAGGAGATAGATAGATTTCTAGACACAAAAGGCATCAAGGGGTATGGGGAGAGAGCAGGAATATGGTATTGAGATCGAGGCTCAGCCATGATCATATTGAATGGCGGAGCAGGCTCGAAGGGCCGAATGGCCTACTTCTGCTTATATTTTTCTATGTTTCTAAATCACCCCTTAACCTTCGGTATTCCAGGGAATACAAGTTCATGTAATCTCTCCTCATAATCTAACCCTTGGGAGCCCTGGGTCTTTCGTACACTGTGGGTGACATTTGATTAAATGTAGCACAGTTTTATTAAACTTTCTACAGCTCAACATTAAAAATATTATTTCACATTTATAGAAGAACAAACTTACCACCAACACTTTCAGAACTAAATGATTCTGATACGACGACTCAAGCCTGTGGTTTTCTGCAGCACAAAATATGTACAACAATCAATTGATAAGACAAATAAGGGGCATTGTTTAAAAAAGAGAAAACCAAGAATAGAAAATTGTTGAAATATATTTTTTACTGAAGAAAAAATTGCACAGAATTAAATAAAATATACAGCACAAAAACAGGCCATTCGGCCCAACCAGCCTGTGCTAGTGTTTATACTCCGAGTCTCCCGCCCCCATTCTATCGGCCTCATCTCAGCCTTTCGGCATATCTTTCTACCCCCTGGAGCTGGAGCATTTTATTTAAAATGTTAACGTATGCAAATTGACGGAGTGGAATGGACAATTTTAAAGATCAAGAAGTCTAAGTCATTAGATCAAATGTATGGAAGAGGTGGCATGCATCCAGATAGTAATACCTCACTCCAGAAGGCACACGACCTGACGAGCTCTGTCAATTTGTTGACTTTAAATATATAGTTGTAACACGAAAGACATAAATAACACCTCTTGTTGTCAAGCTTCGGTTCTTTAGTCAACTCCATGACTGAACTGCAATTTGCATTATCCAAATACAACATTGCACCTTAAAGGCAAGGGACAGATCTATTGTTTCATCTGAACGCCCTGTTGCTCAAACAGCAAGAAACACATTGCAAGAAAAGGGTTTATTAATCATAGAATAGTACAGCACAGAAGGAGGCCATTCGGCCCTTTGAGTCTGTGCCGGCTCTTTCGAAGATCAGTCCAGTTAGTCCCACTCCCCCACTCTTTCCCCATATCCCTGCAATTTTTTTCTCTTCAAGTATTTATCCAATTCCCTTTTGAAGGCTACTATTGAATCTGTATCCACCACCCTATCAGGCAGTGCATTCCAAATCCTAACTACTTGTTGCGTAAAAAAGTTTTTCCTCATGTTCTTTTGCCAATCACCTTAAATCTGTGCCCTCTCATTATTGACCCTTCAGCCATTGGAAATGGTTTCTCTTTATTTACTCTATCTAAACCGTTCATAATTTGAAACGCCTCTATCAAATCTCCTCTTAGCCTTCTCTGCTCTAAGGAGAACAACCCCAGCTTCTCCAGTCTATCCACGTAACTGTAACCCCTCAGCCCTGGAACCATTCTAGTAAATCTCTTCTGCACCCACTCCAAAGCCTTCACGTCCTTCCTAAAGTGCGGTGCCCAGACTTGGACACAATACTCCAGCTGGGGCCGAACTAGTGTTTTATATCGGTTTAGCATAACCTCCTAGCTTTTGTACTCGAAGGGGGAAATTGTTACCTAAAAACATGAGTGAGTTTGGGAGCGGGTGATGGTTACATAGAAACATAGAAGATAGGAGCAGGAGTAGGCCATTCGGCCCTTCGAGCCTGCTCCGCCATTCAACGAGATCATGGCTGATCATCCAAACCCTAACACCCGGTCCCTACACCAACAGCCATCCCAAAAGGGATGAAACTGGCAGTGGGTCTGGAAGCCGGCTCGGACCCACTGACTTCCGCGTTTAACTGCAGCGCTTTCGGCTGCGTGCGAGAAACCCCCACGAGGCGCAGGCTGGGCAATTGAAAGATGTTAAAAAGCAATTAGGAGCTGTTTTAACTGCAGATTTGAGCTTCAACTTTTGAGTGCACAGGTTTCCCAGACTTCCTGGAACTCGCCAGTGAAAGCAAGGCAAGACTAAACGACAGGCGAACAGTCCCATAGGTACTCGGACCTCACACCTGCTTCCTTGCCTAAGTGAAAGGCTTTTGGAGAGGGTGCTTTCACTACCTTGCAGCTGATGTCCACTACTTTGGAGGTCATTCTGCTACCTTGGACTTTTGTGAATCTGAGCTACACTTTCCATCTGTCAGGCATCAGTTCAGCATGGGTGCCGCTTATGCGGCTTTACCTCGGACCTCAGAGGAGGAGCAGCAACAGCAGTAGGAGAAGCACCAGCAGGAGCAGCAGCAGCCTTCGCCCCATCGACCTGCCACTCCACAGGAGAGAAGTGATGAGCATAGGGGTGCAGCTCGCAGGAGGCGATACCTCCAACACAAGGTATATAGGCAGAGGATCAACTTCCTGGACATGTTGGGACACCAGTGCCTCAGGAGGCTCAGCATATCGCATCAGGTGGTCGCAGACATTTGCAGCCTCCTGGAAGAGGAGCTCCTGCCTGGTGGACACGCTTTGCCAGTGGCCATCAAAGTCACCACCATCCTCAATTTCTTTGCCTCATAGAAACATAGAAGAAAAGGAGCAGGGGTAGGCCATTCGGCCCTTCAAGCCTGCTCCGCCATTCAATATGATCATGGCTGATCCTCTATCTCAATTGATTGATTGGCACCACATCCACCACATTAAACATTCACTCCCTCAACCACCGGCGTACCGTGGCTGCAGTGAGTACCATCTACAAGATGCACTGCAGCAAGTCACCTAGGCTTCTTCGGCAGCACCTCCCAAACCTGCAACCTCTTCCACCTAGAAGGACAAGGACAGCAGGCGCATGGGAACACCACCACCTCCAAGTTCCCCTCCAAGTCACACACCATCCTGACTTAGAAGTATATCGCCGATCCTTCATCGTCACTGGGTCAAAATCCTGGAACACCCTACCAAACAGCACTGTGGGAGTACCTTCACCACACGGACTGCAGCGGTTCAAGAAGGCGGCTCAGCACCATCTTCTCAAGGGGCAATTAGGGATGGGTAATAAATGCTGACCTCATCAGCGACGGTAACATCCCATAAGCGAATTTAAAGAAATACCATATTTCCGCTCTCTCCCCATACCCCTTGATGCCATTTGTGTCTAGAAATCTATCTATCTCCTTCTTAAATATATTCAGTAACTTGGCCTCCACAGCCTTCTGTGGTAGAGAATTCCACAGGTTCACCACCCTCCGAGTGAAGAAATTTCTCCTCATCTCAGTCCTAAATGTCCTACCCCGTATCCTGAGACTGTGACCCCTCGTTTTAAACCCCCCAGCCAGGGGAAACATTCTCCCTGCATCCAGTCTGTCTAGCCCGGTCAGAATTTTATACGTTTCAATGAGATCCCCTCTCATTCTTCTAAACTCTAGTGAATAGAGGCCTAGTCGACCCAATCTCTCCTCATATGACAGTCCTGCCATCCCAGGAATCAGTCTGGTGAACCTTCGCTGCACTCCCTCTTTGGCAAGTATATCCTTTCTGAGGTAAGGAGACCAAAACTGCACACAGTACTCCAGGTGTGGTCTCACCAAGGCCCTGTATAACTGTAGTAAGACATCCTTGCTCCTGTACTCAAATCCTCTTGCAATGAAGGCCAACATACCATTTGCCTTCCTAACTGCTTGCTGCACCTGCATGTTTGCTTTCAGTGACTGGTGTACAAGGACACCCAGGTTCCTTTGTACATCAGCATTCCCAATCTATCACCATTTAAATAATACTCTACCTTCCTGTTTTTCCTACCGAAGTGGATAACCACGTTATACTGCATCTGCCATGTATTTGCCCACTCACTCAACTTGTTTAAATCGCCTTGAAGCCTCTTTGCATCCTCCTCACAACTCACAATCCCACCTAGTTTTGGGTCGTCAGCAAACTTGGAAATATTACATTTGGTTCCCTCATCCAAATCATTGATAAGTATTGTGAATAGCTGAGGCCCAAGCACCGATCCCTGCGGTACCCCACTAGTCACCGCCTGCCACCCCGAAAAAGACCCATTTATTCCTACTCTCAGTTTCCTGTCTGTTAACCAATTTTCAATCCATGCCAATATATTACCCCCAATCCCATGTGCTTTAATTTTGCACACTAACCTCTTATGTGGGACTTTATCAAAGGCCTTCGGAAAATCCAAATACACCACATCAACTGGTTCTCCCTTATCTATTCTACCAGTTACATCCTCAAAAAACTCCAGTAGGTTTGTCAAACACGATTTCCCCTTCATAAATCCATGTTGACTTTGTCTAATCCCGTTGATATTTTCTAAGTGTCCTGTTATCACATCCTTTATAATAGACTCTAGCATTTTCCCTACTACTGATGTTAGGCTAACCTAGTTCCCTGTTTTCTCTCTGCCTCCTTTTTTAAATAGTGGGGTTACATTTGCCACCCTCCAATTTGCAGGAAGTGTTCCATAATCTATAGAATTTTGGAAGATGACAACCAATGCATCCACTATTTCCATGGCTACCTCTTTTAGTACTCTGGGATGCAGATTATCAGGCCCTGGGGATTTATCGGTTTTCAGTCCCATTAATTTCTCCAGCACTATTTTTTCAACTAATACTAATTTCCTTTAATTCCTCCTTCTCACTTCTTGTGGAATAGTCTATTGTATAATTTTTGTAGCATGCTGATTTAGTATCTTGCTCTAAGTTGCTGCTTCTATGTATAATTTAACCAGTCAATAAATCTGACCAAACAGTTTAGCCTGTATGTAGATTAGTGGAGTGGGACATTAAAAATGTGAAGTAGTACATTTTGGGAAAAACAACAGAGAGAAATATACCTAAAGGGCAAAATTCATAATGGAGTCATGGAGCAGACACAAAAATCTCTAAGTGCTGCAGTACAGCTAAAAACAGCCATAAAAAGGCAAATGGTGTTGGTTTTATACTTGTGGCACTGAATATAAAGTCAAGGCAGAAATGTTGCTTTTGTGTAAAACATTGGTTAGACCACAGCTGGAGTAGTGGATGCAGTCCTAGGAAGGATAGTAAAACAATTAACGGATACAGGAAAGCATCATTCTAGTGAATCAAGGGATGATCAATGTAGTTACAGGAAACTTTGGTTTATCCGGAGGTTAACTGTCCGGAATGCTCGAGCCACTGGCAAAAATCAGGAGCCGTTTCGTTAGGTTTTTTTTCTTTTCGCTGCTTTTTTTTTTCCACCAGTCAGGCTCTGCAAGGTCTCACTGAAGCTGTTGCTAAGCTACAGAGACGCTTGCAAGGTACGGCCGACTGTTTAGAAGCACAACAGGGCTTGTTGCCAGATACGGAGCTCCGTATGTTTCAACATTAGCGCTGGTTTGTCCGGCAGTTTTGATGGGACGGCAACAGCTCGGTCCCGTCGGTGCCGGATAGCACAAAGTTTCCTGTATGAAGAAAAAAAAGGTTAATGGGAATCTAATAGAGGTTTTAAAAATTATGAAAAGTTTTGAAAGGTTAAAAGATTGTTTCCATTAACTGGTGAGACTGAAGATTATCACTAGAATGAAGGGGAAATTTAGAAGAAATGTTTTCACACATAGGGTTATTAAAACACCGAATGCTCTACTGGAAGCAGCTATTGAGGCAGAGACTGTAATCATTTAAAAAGGGAATTGGGTAAGTATTTGAAAATGAAGAATATAAAGGGTAAGGGCAGGGAAATAGGATTTGAGCCCAAGCTGAAAGCTGGCGCAGGTACAATGGAATGATTCATCACCTCCTTTTGTGCTGTAATTTCTATGATTAGGTTAACTCTTTGGAAAATGTTTCCACGCTTGCTAAGTTTTCGTTATTCTACAACTGATGCCACAGCAAGCTGACCAGCTCAGAGTCTTGGTGATTAAGCTGACCAGAAGCCCAGAGTCTTGGTGATTGCCGAGTCGGCAAACAACTTATGTTTCTCCAATGTTTTTACATACACTTCTCTCCCCAGTCCAAAAGTGTGAAAGGTGGGCGTGCAAACTTAAATTGGAAACTTGGCAAACAAAAGTGAATCTCCCTCCAAAAATGTTCTCACCACCAAATCAGAAGTCACAATCATAGAATGATACAGCACAGGAGGAGGCCATTCGGCCCATTGAGCCTGTCCTGGCTCTTTGAAAGAGCTCCCCAATTAGTCCCACTAACCCCCTGCCCTTTCCACATAACACTGCAAATTTTTCCTTTTCAAGTACTTATCCCATTCCCTTTTGTAAGTTACTATTGAATCTGATTCCTCTGCACGTTCAGGCAGTGCATTCCAGATCGTAACAACTCGCTGGGTTAAAAAAAAGTCTCCTCATCTCGCCTCTGGTTCTTTTGCCAATCACCTTAAATAGAACTCACTAGTTCAGTTATTCTTTGATTGCACATTTAAAAAAAATTAACTCAATCTTGACTGGAACTCAAGTGACCTCACCATTGAGACCGATGTGTACGTACCCCATGAAGTTAAATATTCGGCAGCATATCTGTAGATGCGATTCATGATTTCAATAACTACACTGTAAATGACACTGGGGAAAAATAGCAAAGCACCGCTGAAGATTGACTGATCCTCTTCATTATAGGCGATGGCCTGTTCCTCCATTTGAAAGTAGATCATCATAACAAAAAGGCAGGTGTAGAGGCTCATGCATACAAAGGGTAAGGAAACCAGGTAGATGCGCAACTGCCTCAAGTAGGTAGGGTATGTGGGCTCCTTTCTGCCCGTTGCTGGATTCAGTCCCAACTTCCCGTGAAAACCAGGCCGGGGTTCTTCAAACTCTCTCTTCATTATCAGCGTCCCCCATTTATAGGAAAGTTTGGCGCAGCAACGCTTCCAGACTTCCAGGACAATGGTTGACCACAGGAGGTTGAAAGTGGCAAACACGATGTACTTGTCGTAATCTTCCCATGCAAAGAGATAGTAAGGCACTCCAATTATAGCCATGGGAAACAAAGCAAAGGTGAAGTACTCTAAAAAGGCAAAATAGAGTGCAATATTCTGTCCAAAGTATTTCTGGATTTCATCTACGAGAGAGAGAGAAAAAAAATAGAATGACTAACCATTAAAAACAGACGATTCACAATTTTGAAACGTACTGATAGAAGTCAAGACTTATATAAATTGGTGAACAAAATATCTGAGGTTCAGCCCCAGTACTGTGGATGCTCCCGCAGACACAATGGCCACTAACACACATGCACAATTTCCTAAATATTTACTAGCAGATCTCTTGTGGTATTGCTCGTGGCCAGTCACTTGTTTTCTAACAAGGATGATGTGCCATGTAAATCAGAATGCATTAAAGGGTAAACTGATTTACAATGACTAAGTCAAACTGCGCTCTTATTGCATGATATTCTCCAATCTTTAACTGGTATTTTGGGAATCAAATTACCCAACTTTTTCCATTCTTCTGTGATGCGTATCACAGAAATTTGCATATAGTTTTGCTTACGGTTAAGTATAAGGGACAGGAAGTGCAACGGATAGGTGGTGTGCACAATAGCACGATTTGTAGATTATTTTATATACACTAGCAGATCTCCCGTGGTGTTGCTCACTATTAGTTGAAGGATTTGCTGTTATATAACCAGACTGTATGCCTTGCAATGTACAGGAAACTCTCTTAACCGGCATCTAAATATCCGGAAATCTCTCTTAACCGGCAAAATTCAGGAGTAGGTTCAGGTAAGTTTTACTATATATTAGTGGCCGTGTAACCGGGGTTCCTGGATCTGTGGCCATGTAACCGGGACTCCTGCACAAGTGCAGTGTAACCGGGGCTCCTGGATCTGTGGCCATGCAACAGGGACTCCTGGATCTGTGGCCGTGTAACCGGGGCTCCTGCACCTGTGGCCGTGTAACCGGGACTCCTGCACCTGTGGCCGTGTACGGGGCTCTCGTACCTTGGTAACTATACCTCACTGTAATCCAGACTTTTTGATCAACCGGCACCACGCCGGTCCCGGATAAAAAAAAGTTTCCTGTAGAATAAGTGAGATTACATCAACTGTGACCAAAGGTAGGCAAATGCCGTAAAAGGGCATTTAATGTGTAGGTTATAGCCATCAGGAAAGACTGAACAGGCTGGGGCTCTTTTCTGTGACTGAGAGGTGACCTGATAGAGGTCATTAAGGTTATGAAAGGGGTTTGATAGGGTAGACGTGGGGGGGTGGGGGGGGGGGGGGGGGGGGGGGGAGACCAAAACTAGGGCCATAAATACAAGTTATTCACCAATAAATCCAGTAGGGAATTCAGGAGGAACTTCTTCACCCAGAGAGTGGTTAGAATCTGGAACTCGCTACCACAGGGAGTGGTTGAGGCAAATAGCATAGATGCATTTAAGGGGAAGCTAGATAAGTGAGGAAGAAACAAACATAAGGTTATGCTGATAGAGATAAACAAAGTAGGGTAGGGGGAGGCTTGTGTGGAGCATAAACACCAGCAGTGTAATGAACTTACATCCAACCCCTGGCTGTGCTGGGAAACCAACAGCAAAATGCCACCTGCCACCATTGGGCCTCTTGGCTCTGTGGACACCTCACCCACTTGCTTGCTGTGGGTCTCCGTGCCTACCAACCCTTCACCCACTGGCCACTGTCACCCCACTGAGAATATGGCTCCTCAAGCTCCATCCAAGCACACGGCCGCTCTCCCCAACTGAGCTTCCAATACTGAGCCAGAAACAGACTCTGAGTTCTTTAAGGAAAGGTGGGCGGGTGCATCACGCTCATCGGCCTACCGCTCCAAATAATGGGAAGAGAAAGGGCCCGAGGGGAAGCCAGGTTGTGTATGCCTCAGTTCAAAAAAATGTCTTTTTATTTTAATTAAGCCTCTGTGAAGCATCTTGGGATGTTTTACGATGTTAAAAGGCATTAAATAACTTTTCAGTGCTGTCACCAACTGTTTGTTCTCTCCACCCGCCCACCTTTCATTAAAGAACTTCCTGCACACCTTTCATTAAAGAACTTCCTGCACTTTGGGGGTAATCGAGGACTTGTGCAGGCCACCAGCAGCCTCTCCCGAACATGCCCCTTCTCGCTCCCATCAGGTACCCTAGACTGGCCATAGAACCTGGTTGTAAGCTGATTAAATTTGGCAGATAGAGTTTTATTTTTTAAAAAGCAGCATGCGGTTTAATCAGCTGATTCACCTGCTGTGCTTTTTACATCATCTTTCTGTTTTTTAAGAACATAAGAAATAGGAGCAGGGGTAGGCCATTCTGCCCCTCGAGCCCGCTCCACCATTCGATAAGATCATGGCTGATCTTCGACCTCAACTTCACTTTCCCACCCTAGCCCCAGATCATCTTAGTGTCCAAAAATCGATCGATCACAGTCCTGAATATACTCAATGACTGAGGATCCACTGCCCTCTGGTAGAGATTTTAAAAAATTTAAACATCTCAGTGAAGAAATCTCTCCTCATCTCATTCCTAAATGGCCGACCCCTTATCCGGAGACTATGACCCCTGGTTCTAGACTCTCCAGTCAGGGGAAACAGCCTTGCAGCATCTACCCTGTCAAGCCCTATAAGAATTTTATACATTTCAATGCGATCACCTCTCATTCTTCTAAATTCCAGAGAATAAAGGCCTATTCTACTCAATCTCTCCTCATAAGACAGCCCTCTCATCCCAGGAATCAATCTAGTGAACCTTTGTTGCACCGTCTCCAAGGCAAGTATATCCTTCCCTATGTAAGGAAACCAAAACTGTACAAAGTACTCCAGGTGTGGACTCACCAAAGCCCTATATAATTGCAGAAAGACTTCCTTACTCTTATACGCCAACCCCCTTGCAATAAAGGCCAACATACCATTTGCCTTCCTAATTGCTTGCTGTACCTGCATGTTAACTTTCTGTGATTTGTGTACAAGAGCGCCCAAATCCCTCTGAATGACAACATTATTAGTCTCTCACCACTTAAAAAATATTTTCCTTTTCTATTCTTCCTTTCAAGTCAATGACTTCACATTTCCCCACATTATACTCCATCTGCCACCTTCTTGCCCAATTACTTAACCGGTCTATATCCCTTTGCAGCCTCTTTGCATCCTCCTCACACAGCTTTTTTGTTTCAGATTTTCAGTATTTTTCTTTTCACTTACTACTATGCCCGGAAAGCCCTGCAGCGGGTAGTCAAAACTGCCCAACGCATTACCGGCACCCGGCTACCGACCATAGAACACATATACCAGAAACGCTGTTTACAGAGGTCACGGACCATCATCAAAGACCCTACCCACCCCAGCCACAGTCTGTTCGCCCTCCTGCCATCTGGGAGACGCTACAGATGCATTCGCACCCGTACGACCAGATTTAGGAACAGCTTCTTTCCCAGGGCTGTCATCCTACTGAACTCCACAAATAAACTCCAAAGCCGGCACATCTGCCAATGCACTTTATTATGGTTATGTTTATGTTAATGTATTACAAGCCAAATGTATGTTGAACGTTTAAATGTCTTAATCTAAATGTACACTCTCGGGAGCCGCAAGCCTACATCTCGTTGTACTGCACTTGTGCACTAACAATGACAATAAAAGTTGATTTGATTTGATTTGTATTTCCAGACTGGTTTGAATGCTCTGTAGCATTCCCACAGGCTCCATATGGAGAGGTCTTAAACCAATCTGACACGGTTTAAATGAGAAGCATCTCAAGTGAAGTAACAGAGGAACTGTTCACATTTCTTACACCACTGAAAACTGGCCTCCCTGACATACATAGCAAATATGGAAAAAAATTAAAAGACTTGCATTTATACAGCGCCTTTTCTCAACCTCAGGACATCTCAAAGCGCTTTACAGCCAACAAAGTACTTTTGAGGTGTAGTCACTGTTGTAATGTAGGAAACATGACAGCCAGTATGCGCACAGCAAGGTCCCACAAACAGCAACGTGATAATTACCAGACAATTTTTTTTATTTTTTATTTTTTATAAAGTGCTGTTGATTGAGGGATAAATATGGGCCAGGACACCAGGGATAATTCCCCTGCTTTTCTTCAAATTAGTGCCATGGGATCTTTTACGTCCACCCTTAAAAAGGCAGACTGGGCCTCGGTTTTACGCCTCATCCGAAAGTTGGCACCTCCGACAGTGCAGCACTCCCTCAGCACTGCACTGGAGCGTCAGCCTAGATCTTTATGCTCGAGTCTCTGCAGTGGGACTTGAACCCACAACCTTCTGACGCAGACACAACCCACAACCTTCAGACACTGAGTCACGGCCGACGGCAAATATTCCATTGGCACTTGTCAACCCATATTAGGAGTATACAACTCAGTAGACCAAGACTTTGGCTGAGTTTTGTAAAAAAGACATGAAGCAGCTTGTTTGTTGAAGCAACAGGGGCCAGGACACACTCGTGTCTCAACAAACTCATGCCTGGCAGGCCCGATCCCCCCCCCCTTTATACAAGCAGTCACTTGTGAACATAAATAATCAGTCCTCATTGTAAAAGTTGCAAAGAGAGTTGGTTTGCTATTGCACGCGTAGAGGAGTCCGTTCATGGCCAACTTTATGCACGTGAAAATTCTGTGAAAACAATTTCCAGGATATACGTTTCGCTTTTACAGACTGACAGCACAAATAGAACATTTTAAAGGTGGATTGCATTCCCATTCTCTTCCTAAATTCCATCAAGGAGGGAATCTCTCCCTCAAAAATAATTACTTCTGTAAATCATTTTAATGCACGTCAGATGCCACCGTATTTTGTCCAGTGTCTTAAAACTTTAAATATCAGCAATGTGATTGTGTTTTGTTTAAACTTGATTACACAGGGGGTAAAAGCTGCACAGGAAGGCTATTACACATAGAAAAACACATAGAATGGATATGGTTAGAACAGATATTTGGATTACATCACAATATATATATATAAATGATCTAGACGAGGGAACTAGATGTAATATCTCCAAGTTTGCAGACGACACAAAGCTGGGTGGGCGTGTGTGCTGTGAGGAGGATGCTGAGAAACTCCAGTATGATTTGGACAGGTTGGGTGATTGGGCAGAAGCATGGCAGATGCAGTATATTGTGGATAAATGCGAGGTTATCCACTTTGGTGTCAAAAACAGGAAGGCAGATTATTATCTGAACGGCAATAGATTGGGAGAAGGGGAAGTGCAACGAGACCTGGGTATCCTTGTGCACCAGTCACTGAAGGGAAGTATGCAGGTGCAGCAGGTGGTTAAGAAGGCAAATGGTATGTTGGCCTTCATAGCGAGAGGGTTTGAGTACAAGAACAAGGATGTCTTGCTGCAGTTGTACAGGGCCTTGGTGAGACCACACCTTGAGTATTGTGTGCAGTTTTGGTCGCCTTATCTGAGGAAGGATGTTCTTGCCATGGAGGGAGTGCAGCAAAGATTCACCAGACTGATACCTGGGATGGCAGGAATGACGTATGAGGAGAGATTGGGTCGCTGGAGTTTAGAAGAATGAGAGGGGATCTCATTGAAACTTATAAAATTCTAACAGGACTGGACAGACTAGATGCAGGAAGGATGTTCCCGATGGCCAGGGAGTCCAGAACCAGGGGTCACAGTCTAAGGATAAGGAGTAAGCCATTTAGGACAGAGATGAGGAGGAATTTCTTCATCCAGAGAGTGGTGAACCTGTGGAATTCTCTACTACAGAAGGCAGTGGAGGCCAATTCATTAAATATATTTCAAGGAGTTGGATATATTTCTTAAGGCTCAAAGGATCAAGGGATATGGGGAGAAGGCAGGGACAGGGTACTGAAATTGGATGATCAGCCATGATCTCATTGAATGGCGGAGCAGGCTCGAGGGGCTGAATGGCCTACTCCTATCTTCTATGTTTCTATGTTTCGATGCATCACCCGAACTTGATATACTGTAATATTCTCCATTACTGTTCACCTTTAAAAAGCAAAATACCTTTAATGATATTTACTGTCAATCTAGCAATAATTTGTATAGACACATAACTAGTATTTAAAATACTCATTATTTCAGATTTGAAGGGCAAACTATTTCTTTTCCTACATTACAACAGTGACTACACTTCAAAAAGTACTTCATTGGCTGTAAAGCGCTTTGGGACGTCCCGAGGCTGTGAATGCGATAAATGACCAGAGGTAATTCTGAGGGAGGAGAAGCCATTAATGGAGTTGAGCCGATTGTAAGCGAACAGGCAGGAAAGGAAACATGCACGGGCAGTCTCTCGGAGATGAACTATGAAGGAGAATGGGGTGATTGACTGGTTTTGTACACTGCAGTGGTCGATGAGGAGGAATAAAATGCCATGGTCGCGGTAACTGAGAACAGATCAAATGGAAATCACCTCCCCAAAAGCTATCTGAGCAAACCTTTCAGAGGGTGTAACCCCCCCTCCCCCCTTCAGAGGCAATCTCCCCCTCCAAGCCCTCCACTCCACAGAGGCACTTTCCCTCTCCCCTTCCACTTCACTGTGTACTCTTCCCATTCAACCCCCTCTAGTCCAGAGAAACTCTTCCCCTCCAATCCCCCACTTCATTTAAACACTACCGCCCTAATGCGGTGCCGGCTGCATCTCCTACTGGACAGTGCTGCTTTGTTCGGACGATGTACTCTGTGCTGCAAGCGGGAATTTCTGATGACGAGACCAAGGGGTAGATTTTCCTGGAGCCGTCAGGCGGGGTTTCAGGCGTGTAGGGTGGGGGGGGGGGGGGGGGGGAAATCCCGAATTCGGGGGTCCTGACACCATCCCGCCCAAAACCCGCCTCCACGTAAGTTTCAGGTAGTTAACAGGCAGTTTTTAGCCTAATCCCTATTTTGAGGGGTGTCGTGTGGGATTCCCGATGGCTCCAAACCACGCCAGGTTAGAGTCATCGGGCCGTCGGGTTGATGGACTTGGAGGGGTCGCGATGTTGGTGTTCAGGTGAGTGATGGGTGCATGAGTGCAAAGGTAAGTGTGTTTGGTGTGTCTAAAGTGTATAAAGAAGTTTAAATTACCTGTACTTACCTTAACAGCCTTTCTTCCTGTAGGCGTCGGGAGCGCATCACTCAGCCGGCACTGAAAGCAAAATGGCTGCGAGCTGTCAAAAGTGACAGCCTTCAGCTTTCATTGCCGGTGACAGTTCTAACTGAGTCTGTGGAGAAGGACTCAGGTTAGAAGTCAGACTGTCAGTGTTTGACAGCTTCAAACAGCTGTGAAACACTGATATTTCATCTGCCAAGACCTCTTGACAGATGAAATTTCAGTCTGTGACGTCACCTGTTGCCGGGTGGCCCTTAATTGGCCTGCTGAGCCCGCTGGTCGGGCTTAACAAGGTCAATCAAGGGAAAATCGCGTGGATTGGCCGAACGTCGACGTAGGCGGGACTAAAACCCCGAAAGTTGTAGTCCCGCCTCCTTCCCGACAGCTTTAGGAAAATCGACCCCCCCAAGACACTCCAGTTGCAGCCCAGTCCCAAATGAAGGGGGAGGTCAGTACTGACATCACTGCGTCAGTAAATGAGTTGTAGACGGACGGGACTTGTGGCAGGACTCACAGCAAACAGTCTATTTTACAGCAAACAAAGTCCATTTACTCAGCAAACTGCAAACAGAGTCTATTTAAAACAGAGTCGCTGCAAAATTATTCCTTTTGTTTTAGAATGGCCAGTGAGGAGGCCCCTCAGTTTATGCTCAGCAGCTGGGAAATGGGCTCTGGGCAATCATTCCAGGTACTGGGAAGAGGAACGCAGCGAGCTGTTGTGATCTGGAACGCGCTGCCTGAAAGGGCGGTGGAAGCAGATTCAATAGTAACTTTCCAAAGGGGAATTGGATAAATACTTGATGGGGAAAAATTTGCAGGGCGATGGGGAAAGAGCAGGGGGGAAGTGGGATTAATTGCACAGCTCTTTCAAAGAGCCGGCACAGACACGATGGGCCGAATGTCCTCCTTCTGTGCTCCATCATTCTATTATTCTAACTACAGCAAACATAACTCATGACCGAAAGTACAGCAACATCTCCTGATAAAAAAGGGGGAATTCTCCAGAAACTGCAGTGAGTGGAGCAAAGTCACATACAAGTGATTTGTATAAAATCAATCCCAGCAGTGAAAAAGAACATCAGTGAACAGAGGCACAGTAATTCCTGGCCAGATGCCCAAGGGCAGAAAATCAGCTGCTCCAGCACAAAGGTGTGATGGCTGATTCACTGCCCCAGGGAACAAATACCACGCACACACTTAACATGCATCTGGCTGCAACGCTGATTGTACTGGATGGCGTTATGACAGATGCAAATAAGGGTTTGACGGCTTACCTCATTTATTGACTTACCGAGAGGCTGAAAGGCAAACTTTATCCGCCTATACCAGAGGAAGCTGAGCTCTTTCAGTTCTGCCGTGTCATGTAGTGGATAGAGCTGAATTAGAAGTCCACTGGTTTGCAAACGGCGAACTAGATGAAAACACACATTGTTCTTAATATGTGATTATTTCTTTCACAGGTTGTCACCCAAAAGCCTCAACGTGTGAAAAATGGGGCAAATACACAAAACATTGATAAGGAACGTTCAAGGTTGACTGCAGCGAAAAACTAACAGTTCTGTCTTACCATAGTCATAACCCCAAGGGGAACAAATGAAGTTACTTACAAAAGATCCCTGCTCCGTGCAGTTCTACATACAAGGGAGTGTATACAGGAAACTTTGGTTTATCCGGAGGTTAACTGTCCGGAATGCTCGAGCTACCGGCAAAATTCAGGAGTCGGTTCAGTAAGTTTTTTTTCTTTTCGTTGCTTTTTTTTCCACTAGTCAGGCTCTGCAAGGTCTAGCTAAAGCTGTTGCTTAGCTGGAGACGCTTGCAAGGTACGGCCCACTGTTTAGAAGCTGTAAGCAACAGGGTTTGTTGCTAGATACGGAGCTCAAAAGCTTCCGTATGTTTTAACATTAGCGCTGGTTTGTCCGGCAGTTTTGATGGGACAGCAACAGCTCGGTCCCGTCGGTGCCGGAGATCACAAAGTTTCCTGTAAAACCTTGCGGTTGAAGGACTTGCTAAAATTAGAGGTCATACAGGACCTGGAACAAAATCACCAATTTTGCACGGAGTTGTTCACAAGTCTAACAACAAGCAGCAAAAGCCTTTGACACAAAATACTGGGTCTAGTTGCACGATGTAACGCTTTGTTGGGGTGCCATCCTGCAGCTGTGCAGGAACCAACGCTACCTGGTACCTTCAACCACCTTAGGAGCCATCACTCACTGGTAAATCCTCAGAGTACCCTCTTTAAGACAAATTTCTTCACTCAGAAGTTTATGAATCTTTGGAATTCTCTAACCCAGAGGGCTATGGATGCTCAGTCATTGAGTATATTCAAGAGTGAGAGAGAGAGAGCGATAGATCTTTGGACATTAAAGGGAATCAAGGGATATGGGGATCGTGCGGGAAGGTGGTGTTGAGGTAAAAGATCAACCATGATCTGATTGAATGGCGGAGCAGACTCGAGAGGCCATATGACATACTCCTGCTCTGAATTCTTACGTTCTTAAGCCAAGAAGGGAGATTACACAAACTGGGATTCTTTTCACTAGAACGGAGGCGATTTGATAGAGGGGTCCAAAATTACAAGGTATTTTAATAAAGGTAAAATTGGGGAAAAACCATTTCCATTGGTTGGTGAGTTAGTAACTAGAGGACATAAATTTAAGAACACAAAGAGCAAAGGGAGAGGTTAGCTTAGGAACAGGAGTCGGCCATTCAGCCCCTCGAGCCTGCTCCGCCATTCAATGAGATCATGGCTGATCTGACTTCTTTTTAATGCAAAAGCTTGTTAGGACATATTCATAGAATCATAGAGCACAGGAGGAGGCCATTCAGCCCATCGAGTCTGCACTGGCTCTTTTGGAGAGCAGGGCAGAAAACAGCAAGGTCAATAGAAACCCTGAACTATACAGCCAGAACAGCAGAGTACATCAAAGGAAGCCAAGATCAAACTTGTCTGATGCTCTGATCAGAACACACTTTCAGTGCTGTGTCACATTCTTACCATCAAAATCATAGCACTTTCAGAGAACTAGAACGATGGACCGAATGGTGCTGTAAAATTCTAACGCTCTAGGATTAGTAACTTAGCAACAGAGTTTTGCTCGGTTTGGATAAGAAGAAGTTGGTCTTCTGTTCAATGGGTACAAGTTCATTTTTCCAATTGAAAAGGTCAGGAAACATCCACCAGGTTAATTCCACCTGTCTGTTGCTGGCATTATCTCATGTGCAAGTGGGCCTAGACCAGATACATCCTCCAGCACTTATTCTCCAGTAACCCAATGGGGAAACCTTGCCCCACTGCTCCAGCTGAGATCACCTAACGTTGCAGACTTGGGGATCAAACCTGGAACCTCTCTGGGCAGCATGGCTAAGAGATGAAACCTTTGCTATCCGAGTGTCTCAGAGCTTTTACCTTTGAGCGCTGGGCCATAGAAACACTAAGAACATAACAAATAAGAGCAGAAGTTGACCATACGGCCACTCGAGTCTGCTCCGCCATTCAATAAGATCGTCGACCTCAACTCCACTTTCCCGCCCGATCTCCATATCCCTTGATTCCCCTAGAGTCCAAAAATCTATCGATCTCAGCCTTGAATATACTCAGTGACTCAGTATTCACAGCCCTCTGGGGCAGAGAATTCCAAAGATTCACAACTCCCTGAGTGAAGAAATTCCTCCTCATCTCAGTCTTAAATGGCCGTCCCTTTATCCTGAGACTGTGCCCCCTAGTTCTAGACACTCCAGCCAGGGGAAACAACCTCTCAGCATCTACCCTGTCAATCCCCTTCAGAATCTTGTATGTTTCAATGAGATCACCTCTCATTCTTCTAAACTCCAGAGAGTATAGGCCCATTCTACACAATCTCTCATCATAGGACAGCCCTCTCATCCCAGGAATCAATCCAGTGAACCTTCGTTGCACCGCCTCCAAGGCAAGTATATCCTTCCTTAGATAAGGAGACCAAAACTGTGCACAGTACTCCAGGTGTGGTCTCACCAAGGCCCTGTACAATTGTAGCAAGACTTCCTTACTCTTGTACTCCAACCCCCTCACAATAAAGACCAACATGCCATTTGCCTTCCTTATTGCTTGCTGTACCTGCATGCTAGCTTTCTGTGTTTCTTGCACGAGGACACCCAAGTCTCTCTGAACACCAACATTTGAAAGTTTCTCACCATTTTAAAAATATTGTTTTTCTATTCTTCCTACCAAAGTGAATAACCTCACATTTCCCCACATTATACTCCATCTGCCACCTTACTGCCCACTCACTTAGTCTCTCTATATCCCTTTGCAGGCTCTGTGTTCTCATAGCTTACTGTCCCACCTAGCTTTGTTTCATCAGCAAACTTGGATACATTACACTCAGTCCCTTCATCTAGATCATTAATATAGATTGTAAATAGCTGAGGCCCCAACACTGATCCTTGCGGCACCCCACTCGTTACAGCCTGCCAACCTGAAAAAATCCGTTTCTCCCTACTCTGTTTTCTGGCCGTTAACCAATCCTCTATCCATGCTTCAATATTACCCTCAACCCCATGAGCCCTAATCTTGTGTAATAACCTTTTATGTGGCACCTTATCAAATGCCTCCATGACTGAATAGGATTCCCCTTTGAATTTACTGTCAATAACTTGTTCAATTGCCACCCACCCCCCCCAAGCAGAAGCACAAAAATCTAGGCTGACACTCCAGTGCAGTGCTGAGGGAGTGATGCACTGTCGGAGGTGCCGTCTTTCGGATGAGACAAACTGCGTCTCCCTCTCTCCCTGGACGTAAAAGATCCCATGGCACTATTTCAAAGACCTTTTCAATTGGAAAAATGAACTTGTACCCGTTGAACAGAAGACCAACTTCTTATTATCCAAACCAAGCAAAACTCTGTTGTTAAGTTACTAATCCTAGAATGTTAGAATTTTACAGCACCTTAACAAGGTGTTGCAGTGGGAACCCGCATGGGCCCTAGCTATGCCTGCCTTTTTGTGGAGTATGTGGAACATTCTTTGCAGTCCTACTCAGGTCCCCTCCCTCACCTCTTTTGATGACTGTATTGGTGCCATTTTCTGCTCTTGCCCTGAACTAGAAAACTTCATTCACTTTGCTTCCAATTTCCACCCTTCCCTCACCTTCACATGGTCCATTCCCGACTCTTCCCTTCCCTTCCTCAACTTCTCCATCTCCATTTCTGGGGTTAGGCTATTGACAAAGTTGACACTGTAAGCCCACTGACTCCCACAGCTACCTGGACTACACTTCCTCCCACCTAGCTTCCTGTAAGGACTCTATTCCATTCTCCCAGTTTCTCCATCTCCGCCGCATCTGTTCTGACAATGCCACCTTCCATACTAGTGCTTCCGATAGATCTTCCATTTTCCTCAACCGAGGATTTCCCGCGACCATGTCCGTTCCATTTCCCGCACTTCTGCTCTCACCCCTTCTCCCTCCCAGAACCACGATAGGGTTCCCCTTGTCCACATCTTTCACCCCACCAGCTTCCACATTCAACGAATCAACCTCCGCCATTTCTGCCACTTCCAGCATGATCCCATCACCAAACACATCTTCCCCTCCCCCCTCCCCCCCCTTTCAGCATTCCGAAGGGATCGCTCCCTCCGTGACACCCTGATCCACTCCTCTATCATCCCCAACATCCCTTCCCTTTCCCACATCACCTTACCGTGCATGCGCAGGAGATGCAACACCTTTTACCTCCTCCCTTCCCACTGTCCAGGGCCCCAAACACTCCTTCCAGGTGAAACAGCGATTTACTTGTACTTCTCACAATCTAGTATACTGTATTCGCTGCTCACGATGCGGTCTCCTCTACATTGGGGAGACCAAACGCAGATTGGGTGACCGCTTTGCGGAACACCTCCGTTCAGTCCATAAGCACGACCCCGAGCTTCCGGTCACCTGTCACTTTAACTCTCCGCTCCACTCCCACTCTGATCTCTCTGTCCTCAGCCTCTTACACTGTTCCAATGAGCTCAGCGCAAGCTCGAGAAACCTTACCCAAGGAAGGATATACTTGCCATAGAGGGAGAGCAACAAAGGTTCACCAGACTGATTCCTGGGATGGGGGGATTGTCCTATGAGGAGAGACTGAGTAGACTAGGCCTATATTCTCTAGAGTTTAGAAGAATGAGAGGTGATCTTACTGAAACATACAAAAGGCTCGACAGGGTAGATGCAGGGAGGATGTTTCCCCTGGCTGGGGAGTCTAGAACCAGGGGCCACAGTCTCAGAATAAGGGGTCGGCCATTTAGGACTGAGATGAGGAGAAATTTCTTCACTCACAGGGTGGTGAATCTTTGGAATTCTCTACCCCAGAGGGCTGTGGAGGCTCAGTTGTTGAGTATATTCAAGACAAAGATCGATAGATTTTTGAATATTAAGGGATCAAGGGATATGGGGATTGTGTAGGAAAGTGGAGATGAGGTAGAAGATCAGCCATTCAGACAAGTCATTCTTAAATAACACACTCTTTGGCTAAACGGTAAAAAACTAGCACTGTTGTTATATTACTACAGGTTCGTCTACAACTACTACATATTTCAATACTACACAACGACAGGCTTGCACTGCACTGCGACGAGCAGTTATATAGCATATTAATATAGAAAAGTCACAAGGCGTTTCACGGGGGCATGAAGTAAATGGATGTTGAGCCAAAGGAGGAGAGATTAGGAAGGGTGACCAAAAGCTTGGTAAAAGATGTGGATTTTTAAAGAGGGTCTTAGAAGAGGATAATAAGTGGAGGCGCAGCAGAATTTAGGGAGGGAATTCCAGCGAGTGGGATAAATAACCAGTTTGTGTGAACAAGATGGACTGAGCCTCAGTCACAGCAACCAAATTATTTGGCCAGACATAACATGACATTCTGGCTTCCTCCAAAATGCAAAGCACTACTGCATGCATCAAACCATGAGCAGACTCCACCATGAAGATGCACAGCAGTCCTCCAAGTTGCAAAAGCCAAAACAATTCAGCTAAACCTAGTGCCACACTTTGTAGTTGCCTAGATCCAGCAACCCCGTATTGCGGTATCTACGCTGCTTCTCCAAGCATAGCGATCTTAAACCAGAGCTAAATAAATAATAGTCTTGCATATTGTGCATGCCTGTGTCTGTAACACCTCGGGCATTACGTTTTTGACAAGCAAATTTTTGTGCAACGCTCCACCTAACAGTTTCAAATTTTAGATTTAGAATACGACCACAAATCAGAACTGAACCGGTAGGGAACATATATCAATTAGCTAATAGCAAGCAGGAATCAACAGCAAAGTTCCCAAAAAATGGGCAGTCAGTAACACCTAGCAAATTAAAAAACATAGGAACACTCGTAGGCCATTCAGCCCCTCAAACCTGTTCCACCATTCAATTACATAGAATTATATAAAATATGCAGCGCAGAAACAGGCCATTCAGCCCAACTAGTTTGTGCTGGGGTTTACACACGAGTCTCCTCCCATTCCATCTGCCTCATCTCAGCTTTTCAGCATATCTTTTTATTATCTTGAGTATATTCAAGACAGAGATCGATAGATTTTTGAATATTAAGGGAATCAAGGGGCGTGGGGATAGTGCAGGAAAGTGGAGATGAGGTAGAAGATCAGCTATGAATGGTGGAGCAGGCTCGAAGGGCCAAATGGCCTACTCCTGCTCCTATTTCTTATGTTCTTATGAACAGCACCTCATCTTTCGATTAGGCACTTTACAGCCTTCTGGACTCAACATCGAGTTCAACAATTTCAGACCAGAACCTCAGCCCCTATATATTTTTTTCTTTTTTCCCTCTCACATGGCAGCCGTTGATGATTCTGCCATTGCCATTTACATCTCATCTCGAGTCATCTTTTGTTTCTTAAGTTGTCCCATTACCATCTCCTATTGCCTTGCACCATCATCCCTTTTGTCTTTTAATCTCTCCTGCCTTCCACCCTATCACAGACCTTCCCTTTTGTTCTTTCCTCCCCTCCTCCCATTCCCCGCCCCTGCACTTGCTTAAAAACCTGTGACCTCTCTAACTTTTTCCAGTTCTGACGAAAGGTCATTGACCGGAAACGTTAACTCTGTTTCTCTCTCAACAGCTGCTGCCTTACCTGCTGAGTGTTTTCAGCATTTTCTGTTTTTATTGCGTATTCGCTTTATTCTACCTGAAAACAACATTCTGATCAGAGTCACTGGTTTAGAATGACTGAATAAGTGTCATTGTTATATGGGTTTCAGGAGATTCTCACCAGTGTCTTGGAGACTGCATTCCAGGATTCAGCCATTTTCGTGTGACCCCCCCCCAAAACGATCATGCCTTACAGCAGCACGTCGTTTTGTCACCTTACTATTACTTTTCCATTTTCCTGATCAAGAGTAATCAGAAGCTTCGTAAATTTGAGGAACTTACTGATCGATTTCCCAGGATACAGCTTCACTTGCGGATGACCAGGGACCGAGGTCTCATTTATCGCCCTCAGATTTTCTAATTCACGCTTGATAACGTACTGCCGTTCTGCCATGGTCAGAAAATCGTCGTCATCTGAAAACAACAACTCTCATTTATACAGCACCTTTAACGCAGTCAAACGTCCCAAGGCGCTTCGCAGGAGCGATAACAAACAACATTTGATACCGAGCCACTCTAGGAGATATTAGGACAGGTGGAGGTAGGTTTTAAGAAGCATCTGAAAAGGAAGATGAAGAAGTGGAGTCAGAGCAGTTTAGGGAGGGAATTCCAGCGCCTGGGCAGCTGAAGGCACGGCTGCTAATGGCGGGGCGATGAAAACCAGGGATGCACAAGAGGCCAGAATTGGAGGAACGCAGAGATCGCAAAGGGCTGGAGGAGGCTACAGAGATAGGATGGGGGAGAGGTCATGGAGGGATCTGAAAACAAGGATGCGAATTTTAAAAATCGAGGCATTGCTGGACCGGGAGCCAATGTAGATCAGCGAGCACAGGGGTGATGGGTGAACGGGACTGGTTAGGACACGGGGCAGCAGAGTTTTGGATGAGCTCAAGTTTACGGAGGGTGCAAGATGGTAGGCCAGCCAGGACAGCTTTGGAATAGTTGAGCCAAAGCAAGATAGTTCATAAGTGAACATATAGACCCCAGTCTGTATCGAGTTAGCCAATCTCAGCTGGGGCACTACAAATATCTTCAGCACCCCAGGTTAGGGATGGGATCATGGACCCAGGTTCATATACCGTTCCAACAATCTTCTGGAAGTGCATGTGTGGGCATCGGATGAAGACAGGATTGGGTTTGCCTGTGATAACAAATGTGGTTACGGTTAAGGTTCACTCGTGAACTGTGGTCATCTGAGTGAGGTAGCTGTGGGCGTGAAGCAGTATCCAAACAGGAAATAGACTTTTATTAAATGGTATTCTAGGATTTTTACTGGTGTTTTGGGGATTGAATTTTCAACTCACTCCTTCATTCGGAGAAAACTGTAAATGAGTGGCCTTTATATATTTTACATAGCTTCTTCTGCTTGAATAATTCATTTATATCTCTGACTATTTTTAAAGCTGAGATTGCAAATCAAGATGGTATAAAAGATGTACCAATTGGAAGCACGTAGCTGGTATTTAGAAATACTAGGGTGAAATTAAGTTTAGTCGCTCTTGGGAAATGGTCCCTGGCTTCAATAGCCCTGGGGATGTTCCTGGGGATAGGCAGAACTGGCTTGGGGGTCCTGAAGTTTGACAATATTACAGTGGGGCTACTGGTGTTTAGCAGCATGGGGGGGGGGGGGGGGGGGCAGGATGGAGAATTGGCTGATACAGAGAGTCACTGTGAAGGAGAAACCTGGGGTTTGGCACAACTGGGGGCTGAATGTAAAGTTTGGCTCACTAGTGGAATTCCGAATGCCTGTCGGCAGTTAGGGGTGGGGTAGGGTATGAACCCGGCAGCACTGGGGAGGCTGGGTGGGGGGGGGGGGGGGGGGGGGAGGGGGAAGAAATTCCACATATGCTGCACTGATTTGCAACTTTCTGAGGGATCACTGCAAGCACCGAATATGTATACGCCTGTGTATATAACTGTCTCTGACAGCTATAAGATAGCATAATCATTCAATTACTATCAACATTTTCTAACCATCAACATGAAACAAGCAATAATCCGACTGTTCTAACCGTCCAGGTGATTGATACCCAGGTGAAATAATCAGAGCGTGTGCTTCGAAATTCAACTTGAAAAAAATAAATGAACTCAGTTACAATGAGGAAAGACACTGGGCTGGATTTTCATTCAGGAGTTGGGTTGGAGGCGGGACAACAACTTTCGGGGTTGTAGTCCCGCCTCCATCGAGATGCGGCCAATCCACTCGATTTTAACTTGATTGACCTTGTTGAGCCCGCCCAGCGGGCTCAGCAGGCCAATTAAGGGCCACCCAGCAACAGGTGATGTCACAGACTGAAATTTCATCTGTCAAGAGGATTTGACTTGATGTTTTTGCCCTGAGCAGTGACTTTGAGATGAATCTCGATTGCGCAGTCTACGTACGTGCACAGTGCCTCATGCCTCAGGATACATCAATACTGTCCAGTCAGCAATACTGATATAACAATGCAATATTTTTCTTTAGCTTCTAAATGTTTCTCCTCATTTTTTCAAAATTATTTGGAGCTAGATTGCAAATTTGATCATCTTAAAATATATGTATATAATGCATTTAGCGGAGAGATACAGCGGGCAGGATTTTCATTGGGCCGTGGAGTCGGAATTGGAGGCGTGTGGGGGGTTAAAATCCCGAAATCAGGGGTCCCGACCCCATCCCGCACCCAAACCCGCCTCCATGCCAGTTTTAAAGGAGGCGGGTACCCGCCCCGCACTGGGACCTGCCTACCCGAGGTGGGAAGGGATTAGTGCCAATTAACTGCCTGTTAACAGGTAGTTAACAGGCAGTTTTTAGCCTAATCCCTATTTTGAAGGCTGAAGTGTGGGATTCCCGGCGGCTCCAAACCACACCAAGTTAGAGGAGGCAGGCCGTCGGGTTGAAGGACTTGGAGGGGGTCGAAATGTCGGTATTCAGGTGAGTGGTGTGTGTGCATGAGTGCAAAGGTAAGTGTGTTTGGTGTGTCTAAAGTGATTAAAGAAGTTTTCTTACCTTTTCAGCCTTCCTTCCTTCAGGTCCCGGGAATCCCTCATCTCACCGGCACAGAAAGCAGAATGGCTGCGAACTGTCAAAAGTGACAGCCTTCAGCTTTCTGTGCCGGTGAGATTTCTAACTGAGTCTGTGGAGAAGGACTCAGGTTTTTGGCTTTTGGGCGAGGCGAGGTTGAGGCCTTTAAGTTAAACTTTAATGAAGGCATTAAAAGACACAAAAGGCAATTTAATGGATAACTTTAATTGTCTATTTTGAAATATCTAATTTTTTGACATTTTTGTTTGCTCAATCCCTTATTTTGGACATTTGAAAATTCAGTTACTGAGGAAAAAAAATAATTGGCAAAGGAATTTTCTTTCCAGAAAGTATTCAGAGATTTGTGGGAATCCAATAGGCAGACTGTGCAATCAGTGATGAGTTTAGAACAGCAAAACCCATTGTAAAGATATAGACATGAAGGAAGGTACTACTATCTAGACTTATACTAGGGTCTCAGATGTTCTCTTCTAGTCCTGCGGTTACAAATGGAGTCCAATTGGACGACAATATGCACTCTACACAGTGACCATGTATGAAATGATGCTTCTACTTTTCAGCCGCAAAACAAAATGTTGAATGGAAGTCTAGCTTTGGATAAAGTGGAGCTGACTCCTATACTTGCTGACTGTACTTGCCATGCTGTGGCTGATGCCCAGACCACTTTAAACAGCTGGAAAGCTGCCATAGCATCGTAAGAGCAGCCATGGTCAGTGCTCGCTCTCTTCAGTACCAATCTCCCAGTCCACCACTTTATGCTCACGTGCAAGACAACTATTCTACATTAACTCCCAAACTGTGGCAGAAATTTCTCCCTGAAACACAACTATAAGCATTACATTTTATTAACCTGTACCAATAATTAACATCTGAATTTAAAATGAATTTAACCGCTTGCTATGTCATCAATTCACTAAAACAGAGTGTAGCCACTAGAATTCAGTAACTGCTAGAGGCCATCGACACTGGCTGGATATTAACTGTCTTGCTGCAGAACATGCTGTGGACGGAGTGCTCTGCAACATTCCAAATAATTTGCTGCTAATGAAATAGTTCATGATAAACTTACCTGAAAAATCTTTGTAGTCTTCCTTGTTCTGGTAAGTAAATGCTCTCATTGATCCATCCTGATACTCCTTAACGAAACCCAAGGATTCCGCTCCCAGCAGTAACCTTCTCCAAGATGCTCCGACAAGATATACTTGGGAGTTTTCAACCTGGCCTTCCAAAGGTCGAATACTCAAGTGGGCTCCTTTAAAATAAATGGGTGAATCCGTTAATATATTAGAGGCTGTAAGATGGGCAGCCAACCATCTTTGATTACACCAGTGCCACTTTATTGGGGGTTATGAGAACTACAACATACTAATTATATTGTATTTGATTTTAATGTAGAAGAGCAGGTACAGAACATACACAAACGCAATACTGGCATTGCTCATAGCTCATTACAGCATATTAATTATAGAGACTGGCGCATGACACCAGGAAACACACAATGAATTATATAATACTTCCAGATCTCCCGTAGTGGTACTCGTGGTTAGTCTGAGATTTTTGCAAGAAGGAGGACTCTTGCTCATCAACAATGGGGGTGGCCCTGGGATCTGGCAAAACTGGGGCGGGGCTCGCAAGAGTGTAGAATTATTGAGAGGTCCCAGAGTTCCGGGAACACTGGAGGGGGAGGTTCAGGGAACACTGGGGCAGGTCCTGGGATCTGGGAAGTATGATCTCCGGGTCTGGGAGCATTGGGTAATGTCCTGGTATCGAGAAGCACTGGAAATATGGTCTGGGCAGTTGTGAGCACGGAGAAGGGGCTCCCAGGAGGGATCTGCAGCTCCAGCACTGGGTTTCAGAGCACTGGGGGGGGGGGGGGGGGGAAATGGAGAATACAGGAAACTCTTTGGTATCCGGCACTGATGGGACCGGGATGGTGCCGGTTGATTAAAAATTCTGGATAACGGAGAGGTGTCTCTACCGAGGCTATTTTTAACAAACAAAAATAAAAAAATCAAGTAATGTGCAGTATAATTGGGTACTCACCTACAGAATGGTGTGTTAAATGGATGGTGGAAGATGCTTGATTAAGTACAGTACTGCCAGTTGAGGGTAATCCATAACTCTTTAATTACTTAACAGTAAAACAAAACTTATTAAATGACTGCATACTGTAGTTTTCGGAGTGAGAATTTTGCCGGTTATTAGAGAATTCTGGATATTTGGGTGCCGTTTAAACGAGAGTTTCCTGTAGTTTGGCAGTATTGGGGGGAGCCGAGCTGGGCTCCGCAGCCTTGTGGGGAAGGGCTGGCAGAAGAACAGGACCAGAACTGCCACAGGCCCCTTTCAGACTGTAATGCACTGCCCCCCACACCGTTTCCATTAATCAGTCTCCTCCCCCAACCTGTCCACAGCCCTTTTTGCCTCCCCCTCAGATAACCCCAGACCACCATCATTTACCCCATCGTCAGCCACTGCCTGTCCTTCCATTCCCACTTTAAAATGTGGTGTGTGTGGATTTCCCTCCACCTTCCCTTTGTTCTGTTCTTGGGTTTTTTTTTTTAAAATGCTGTTCATCTTTAGTTTCTTCAAATTCTAAATAAGGGCCCACAGACACATCCAAAATCGTAACAACATGCATTTATATAGCGCCTTTAACGTAGTAAAACGTCCCAGGGCACTTCACAGGAGCGAGTACCAAACAAAATTTGACAACTCTCTTCTCTCCACAGATACTAACTGATCTGCTGAGTGTTTCCAGCATTTTCACTCTTCAAATCGTGACTGGTGAACTCGGGATTTTTGCAATCGTCTCAAATTTTAGTTGAGCTCCTGGATTTTGTTTAAAAAAATCTATGAAACAAACTGAGCACATTCCAGACCTAAAATTCCCTTCAGTTATGTACCATCAAAATGTATATACACTCAGTAATAACTAAGTAAATTAATTCATTAATTCAGACAGTATAATGGATATGCATGTGCATCATACTCACCGCCCAAGTGCTTCCTGTCTTTGATTCTTTGAACGAGCCATTCTATTGCATCTCCGCTGGTATCTTTGGCCAGCTCGAGTATCACTAGTGGCGTGAAAGTAATTTCAGTGTCCTCAGAAACAGAGCCGATTCTTTTCATCCTCGTAGCACTTTCTGCAACAGGTAAATAATGGCCGTAGAATGGTTAAAAACAGCAGTTACAGCTGTTCTAACAGCAGCCGATTCCCCAGAGGTAGAGGTTTGAACTCCAGCTCGGATTGTTATCTTAATTTAGCTGCTCTCCACTCGGACATTTTTTTTGGGTGGCAACCAGACGAAACACCTCAAAGTGGCTGATGAGAGAGGGAAAGGGGGAGAGAAAAAGTAAGTCGGCATGGAATGGTCATCATTTTTTGCATTCAAATCATCCTCCATTATTCACTGCACTGCAGGTGGGGAGACACCCTTAAGGCAGTTTAGAATCATAGAATGATACAGCACAGAAGGAGGCCATTCAGCCCATTGTCCCTGTGCCGGCTCTTTGGTACAGCTATCCAATTAATCCCACTGCGCTGCTCTTTCCCCATAGCCTGGTAATTTGTTTTCCTTTTCAAGTATTTATTCAATTCTCTTTTGACTGTTAGTATTGAATTTGCTTCCACCACCCTTTCAGGCAGTGCGTTCCAAAACATATCAACTCGCTGCATAAAAAAATGTTTCCTCGTGTCGTCTCTGGTTCTTTTACCAATCACCATCATCCGTGTCCTCTGGTTACCGACCCTTCCACCACTGGAAACAGTTTCTCCTTATTTACTCGATCAAAACCCTTCATGATTTTGAACACCTCTATCAAATCTCCTCTTAACCTTCTCTGCTCTAAAGGAGAACAACCCCAGCTTCTCCAGTCTCTCCACACAACTGAAGTCCTCATCCATGGTACCATTCTGGTAAATCTCCTCCGCACCCTCTCTAAGGCCTTGACATCCTTCCTAAAGTGTGGTGCTCCGAAGTGAACACAATTCTCTAGTTTTGATTCTATCTTTTTTAAATTCATTCATGGGATGTGGGCGTCGCTGGCAAGGCCAGCATTTATTGCCCATCCCTAATTGCCCTTGAGAAGGTGGTGGTGAGCTGCCTTCTTGAACCGCTGCAGTCCGTGTGGTGAGGGTACTCCCACAGTGCTGTTAGGGAGGGAGTTCCAGGATTTTGACCCAGTGACCATAAAGAAACAGCCGATATATTTCCAAGTCAGGATGGTGTGTGACCTGGAGGAGAACGTGAAGGTAATGGTGTTCCCATGTGCCTGCTGCCTTTTTCCTGCCTGTTTAGCTCTGAACCCAAAAGTACAAAGCAACAATGGAGGCTCCCCAAGATTAAGGCCCCCCGGACAGAGTGAATGCACAGAGGATGTTACCAACTCTGAGCCAAAACCAAGGCAACCAGTAACTTAAAAATCATAAAAACCAGAGTTCAAAAAGGAAAGTATTTTAATCTGGTTTAAAGCTAAATTGAAAATAGCTAGCTACTTCACATTAACCTCTTCCCTTCTCAGGGCCTGCGAGATGGATTCATGGGACTGTAGTGTATGGAGTATGCGTATCTTTCATACAAAGAAAGATAACTCTACCAGCTATCTTTCTTATCTATATCCTGCACACACTGTAGAAGCATACCAAAACAGTACAACATAAGGAGGGCTCCTGTCCATGAACCATAACACCAGCTGTCAAAACCAATCTTCTAAAGCCACTGAGCGATGCTACAATACAGCTCCCTGGCTCTTCTTCCCATGGGATCTTTTACGTCCACCTGAGGGGCCAGACAGGGGCCTCAGTTTAATGTCTCATCCGAAAGATGGCACCTCTGACAGTGTAGCACTCCCTCAGTACTGCACTCTGAGTGTTAGCCTAGATTTTGTCTCTGATGTGGGACTTGGACCCACGACCTTCTGACTCAGAAGTGAGAGTGCTACCCACTGAGCCACGTTATTTACTGAGACACATTAATTAATAGGTTAATTATTACCCTCTGCTACAGATTTCAGACCTGTCCTAGATATAGTCTCTCAGGTTCAGCATCACCAGTCACTTCTGTCATCCCTAAAATCAGGAATATGCTTTTACTGCCCAATATCTAGTGTGCCTGGGGCAGTAACATTAGGACTCCTCATTGTGCGTACTGGATTCTGCGATCTCACATGTGCCCCACAAATAGTTTTCCTATCTTTCAGAAGAAAGACTGATGAGAACACTAGTGAGATGAGGCTAACTTTAAACCAGCAAACTATCCTTTCAACGCAGGCCTACCTCACCTTACCAGTTAATATCACTGAACTGGTTGGTGCTAAGTTAGAAAGTGAGGCCTCTTTAACTCTCTCTCTGACTGTTGCAAACTCAAACCGGCTGCTGGTTTGCTATTTTTCCCCCACACAGGGAGACAGAGAGACAAAAAGTTAACCTCGGCCCTCTGTGACAAGGACTGGCTTATCGAATTGCCAATCAAAATCACCAATTTAAACAAGGAATCCCCACAATTTAGCCAGGCCTCCTGCTGTGCTCAAGGAATGGCAAACATTTTAACATTACAGGTGGATCACAGAAACAAGGAGTAGCCCGTTCAACCTGTTCCGCCATTCAATCAGATCATGGCTGATCTGTACCTTAACTCTAGCTACCCACCATGGTTCAGTAGCCTTTAAAAAGCCGAACAAAAAATAATAATTTCAATTAGATCATTTGTTTCCAGAACTTTGAAATTAACGTGTGTGTCAATAGCTGTTATTACCTGCACATCAATAAAACATTAATTGAAAAAAGTGACTTGAAAATTATAATTCTGAAAATCAAACTGAACCAGAAAATGCTGGACCCACACAACGGACAGGTCAACTATCTCAAGGAGGTGGCGGATGATTATCATTACCTCAAACTAATCTGGTATGCAAGAAACAGAATTCTGTGAAGTATGGTTTCCATTTAATCTGGTACGCCAGCTAATGGACCTAAATCTGAGTTAACTCTTCACTTAAATTCACAGAAGCATCAAAATATAAATTAACCCCAAAATCACTTCCCAACCAAACAGGTAAAAGTCTTGAAATGTGATCTCCACTTATACTATTTCCAAAACTCTTCTACAGCGCGTAGTTTGGTACTTTCATTATGAAATGAATTTGTTTTGTCAAATTGACCCCAGCTAGTGTAAGAGTGTGGTTATAGAAACATAGAAGATAGGAGCAGGAGTCGGCCATTCGGCCCCTCGAGCCTGCTCCGCCATTCAATGAGATCATGGCTGATCATCCAAATTCAGAAGCCTGTCCCTGCTTTCTCCCCATAGCCCTTTAGCCTTAAGAAATATATCTAACTCCTTTTTGAATATATTTAATGAATTGGCCTCAACTGCCTTCTGTGGTAGAGAATTCCACAGGTTCACCACTCTCTGGGTGAAGAAATTCCTCCTCATCTCTGTCCTAAATGGCTTACCCCTTATCTTTAGACTGTGACCCCTGGTTCTGGACTCCCCCGCCATCGGGAACATCCTTCCTGCATCTAGTCTGTCTAGTCCTGTTAGAATTTTATAAGTTTCAATGAGATCCCCTCTCATTCTTCTAAACTCCAGCGAGTATAAGCCCAATCGACCTAATCTCTCCTCATACGTCATTCCTGCCATCCCAGGTATCAGTCTGGTGAATCTTCGCTGCACTCCCTCCATGGCAAGAACATCCTTCCTCAGAGAAGGCGACCAAAACTGCACACAATACTCAAGGCGCGGTCTCACCAAGGCCCTGTACAACTGCAGCAAGACATCCTTGTTCTTGTACTCGAACCCTCTCGCTACGAAGGCCAACATACCACTTGCCTTCTTAACCGCCTGCTGCACCTGCATGCTTACCTTCAGCGACTGGTGCACAAGGACACCCAGGTCTCGTTGCACTTCCCCTTCTCCCAATCTATTGCCATTCAGATAATAATCTGCCTTCCTGTTTTTGACACCAAATTGCACTATCTTGCACTAAATTGTTGCAATCAACAGTGATATAATCTTAAAATGTAATTAATTTTAAAGCAGTATTGTACGAAGAGTTCTCAGTAACTAACAACTACTAATACATTCCTGTTGGTAGTTAAACAGGGTTTGGTCTTTTAATTTTAGTAAGAGGCAGGTTTCATAGAATGATACAGCACAGAAGGAGGCCATTCGGCCCATTGTGTCTGTGCTGACTCTTTGGTAGAGCTATCCAATTAATCTCACTCCCCTGCTCTTCCCCATAGCTCTGCAATATTTTTCCCTTCAAGTAATTATCCAATTCCCTTTTGAATGGTACTATTGAATCGGCTTCCTTTCAGGCACTGCATTCCAGATCATAACAATTCGCTGTGTAAAAGAAGTTTCCTCCTGACGCCTCTGGTTCTTTTGCCAATCACCTTAAATCTGTGTCCTCTGGTTACTGACCAGTGGAAACAGTTTTATATTGGATGTTTCAGCGTGAACCAAATCACTAAATAAATATGTAAATTATTTTCCCTCAGCATGCTTTGTTCCTTCTGAAACACCATGTCCAAACAAAAGTTGGAATTACTCGAACCTCTAGGTTAATATGAATCAAAATCAGGACTGATGCTCCTTGTATCTTCCTATTTGATACCTTTTGAGGTTCCTTCTTGAGCTTTGGTGAGACCACACCTTGAGTATTGTGTGCAGTTTTGGTCGCCTTATCTGAGGAAGGATGTTCTTGCCATGGAGGGAGTGCAGCGAAGATTCACCAGGCTGATACCTGGGATGGCAGGAATGACGTATGAGGAGAGATTGGGTCGATTGGGCTTGTACTCGCTGGAGTTTAGAAGAATGAGAGGGGGTTTCATTGAAACTTATAAAATTCTAAAAGGACTAGACAGACTAGATGCAGGAAGGATGTTCCCAATGGCGGGGGAGTCCAGAACCAGGGGTCACAGTCTAAGGATAAGGGGTAAGCCATTTAGGACAGAGATGAGGAGGAATTTCTTCACCCAGAGAGTGGTGAACCTGTGGAATTCTCTACCACAGAAGGCAGTAGAGGCCAATTCATTAAATATATTCAAGAAGGAGTTGGATATATTTCTTAAGGCTAAAGGGATCAAGGGATATGGGGAGAAAGCAGGGACAGGGTACTGAATTTGGATGATCAGCCATGATCGCATTGAATGGCGGAGCAGGCTCGAGGGGCCGAATGGCCTACTCCTGCTCCTATCTTCTATGTTTCTATGGCCATTCAGGGCACCCACTGCCACGTACACCAATTAACCCATAGCTTAAGATGGCAAGCACACAAGTTCCCCAGGCAAGTGAGCAACAATAACAACTTGCATTTGTACAGCATAGAAACAGTCTTCCAATGCACTTCATAGAGGCACAAGGAAAAAATGGATGCTGAGCCAAAGAAAGTGTGTGTGGGGGGGCTGACCAAAAGCTTGAAGAGGTGGGTTTTAAGGAGGGTCAAAAGAAGAGGGAGGTGGAGAAACAATAGGGGTTCAGGGAGGGAATTCAAGAGCTTGGGGCCTAGGCAGCTGAAGGCACGGCTGCCAATGGTGGGGCAAAGGGAGGGGGTCTGCACAAGAAGCCAGAGTCAGAGGAATGGAGAGTTTGTAGAGCTGGAGGAGATTTCAGATACAGTGAGAGGCAAAGGCACAAACAGATTTAAGCACAAGGATAAGAATTTTAAATTGGAGGCGTGGGGGACTGGGAATCAATGTACATCATGGAGGACGGGGTGTTGGGCGACTAGGACTTGGTACAGGATAGGATACAGGCAGTAGAGTTTTGATTAAGCTTAAGTTTACAGAGGGTGGACGATGAGAGGCCAGCCCTGTAGGGTAGTGGGACAGTAGAGTCTGGAGGTGAAAAAGGCACAGGTGAGGGTTTCAGCAACACATGGATGAGGCAGGCGTGAAGGCGGGCGATGATGCCAGCTTGAAAGAGAGGGGGACAGTCATAGCGAGAGACATAAAAATAGACTGTAAAAGCTTCTATAGGTATTTAAAACAGAAAAGATCAGCAAAAGTAAATATGGATCCCTTACAGTCTGAGACAGGAGAAGTTATAATGGGGAATATGGAAATGGCAGAGAAATTAAACAAATACTATTAGGGAAGAAGACACTAAAATCTTCCTGGAAATAGTGGAGAGCCAAGGCTCTAGCGAGAATGAGGAACTAAAAGAAATTAGTATTAGTAAAAAAAAAAAAGTACTGGAGAAATGAATGGGACTGAAAGCCGATAAATCCCCTGGACCTGATGGCCTACATCCTAGAGTTTTGAAAAAGGTGGCTATAGAGATAGTGGATACACTGGTTGCCATTTCCCAAAATTCCATAGATTCTAGAATGGTTCCCGCGCATTTGAAGTTGCAAATGTAACCCCGATTTAATAAAGGAGGGAGAGAGAAAAAAAGGGGAACTACAGACCAGTTAGCCTGACATCAGTAGTAGGGAAAATGCTAGAATCTATTATTAAGGACGTCATAACCGGGCACTTAGAAAATAATAATAGGATTGGGCAGAGTCAACACGGATTTATGAAAGGGAAATCGTGTTTGACAAAGTTTTTTGAGGTTGTATCTAGCAGAATAGATAAGGGGGAAACCAGTGGATGTGGTGTATTTGGATTTTCAGAAGGCATTTGATAAGGTGCCACACAAGGTCATTAAACAAAATTAGGGCTCATGAGATTGGGGGTAATATACTAGCATGGATTGAGGATTGGTTAACGGACAGAAAACAGATAGTAGGAATAAACAGGTCATTTCCGGGTTGGCAGGCTGTAACTAGTGGTTTCCGCAAGGATCAGTGCTTGGGCCTCAGCTATTCACAATCCACATCAATGATTTGGATGAGGGGACCAAATGTAATATATCCAAGTCTGCTGATGATACAAAGCTGGGTGGGAATGGAAGTTGCGAGGAGGATGCAAGGAAGCTTCAAGGGGATATAAACAGGCTAAATGAGTGGGCAAGAGCACAGCAAATGGACAATATGGAGAAATGTGAAGTTATCCACTTTGGTAGGAAAAATAGAAAAGCAGAGTATTTTTAAATGGTGAGAGATTGGGAAATGTTGGTGTTAAAAAGAACCTGGGTGTCCTTGTACACAAATCACAAAGTTAACATGCAGGTACAGCAAGCAATTAGGAAAGCAAATGGTATCTTGGCCTTTATTACAAGAGGATTTGCGTATAAGAGTAAAGACATCTTACTGCAATTATATAGGGTCCTGGTGAGACCACACCTGGAGTATTGTGTACAGTTTTGGTCTCCTTACCCAAGGAAGGATATACGTTCCATAGAGGGAGTGCAACAAAGGTTCACCAGACTGGTTCCTGGGAGGGGGGGGGGATTGTCCTATGAGGAGAGATTGAGTAGACTAGGCCTATATTCTCTCGAGTTTAGAAGAATGAGAGGTGATCTCATTGACACATACAAAATTCTTACAAGTCTTGACAGGGTAGATACAGGGAGGATGTTTCCCCTGGCTGGGGAGTCTAGAACCAGGGATCACAGTCTCAGAATAAGGGGTCAGCCATTTAGAACTGAGATAAGAACATTTTTCACTCAGAGGTTGTTGAATCTTTGTAATTCTCTACCCCAGAGGGCTGTGGAGGTTCAGTCGTTGAGTATATTCAAGTCAGAGATCGATAGATTTTTGAATATTAAGGGAATCAAGGGATATGGGGATAGTGCAGGAAAGTGGAGATGAGGTAGAAGATTAGCCATGATCTTACAGAATGGCAGAGCAGGCTCAAAGGGCCAAATGGCCTACTCCTGCTTCTACTTCTTATGTTCTTCGTTTCTGAGGGGAGGGAGGGAACCATTTACAATGTCAACTATGATGGGGGCCAGGAAGAGAAGTTGAATGGTCAACAATTTAGTGGGAATGGAGTCAACAGAGCAGGCAGTGGCTCTTGTGAACAAGGCGAGGTTGGAGAGGAGATGGAAGAGAAATGCGTGGGTTTAGGGTTAGAGCAGTCAGAGGATGTCTGTCATTTGTGACTTTGATTTGGTCTGTTTCAGTGATGTGGCGGGAGCAGAAACCTGATCAGGGTGTTGCGGGAAAGATGGGCTCGGACTGGGGACGCAGCAACATTCAAGCAGTGAGGGAGCTCTACATTCCTTGGAGATGCCACCTTTCACTTGGACAGAGGCCCACCGGCCCACCCCCCTGCCTGTTAAAGTGAACAGCAAGATCCCACAGCATTTTCTGAAAGAGAACAGGGTGTTGCCCACCAGTGCCTTTGGCCAACATTTCATTCTTCAATCAACCTCATAGGATCGGGCCCTGCATCCCCTTGCTGTTTGCGGGCCTTGGCCAGACTGCCCGCTGCATTTGCCCACATCCCTTGTGGCCATCCCAGTGGAAGGTGCAGGCTCAGGCCGGTCAGCTCCCCAGCCCCAGGGCAGGCCGGTGCTGAGCGGCCTCCTAGGCCACACTCTCCACCGCTGGGAGGGCGGACTCCAGCTAGGCTGCTCTTTACTCACCGGATCACCACAGGCTCAGTCCTGAGCTCAGCTCCAGCACTCAGACCGGGCAAAGGGTGGAGATAGGCGGGACCTTCCGATCCGGGCCCGCCCAGCCGGCCGCCCGTCACTCATCGCCCGCCACGCCCCTTCGTACGTCACTAGCCCCGCAGCGCGCGCCTCCTCCCCCCAGGCAACAGACTGAGAACCACGTGTCACCTTCTGCCTCAACACTGGCGCTAATGAATGGGCTCCCACTGGTGCTAATGAATGGGCTCCACTGGTGCTAATGAATGGGCTCCCACTGGTGCGAATGAATGGGCTCCCACTGGTGCGAATGAATGGGCTCCCACTGGTGCGAATGAATGGGCTCCACTGGTGCTAATGAATGGGCTCCACTGGTGCTAATGAATGGGCTCCACTGGTGCTAATGAATGAGCTCCACTGGTGCTAATGAATGGGCTCCCACTGGTGCTAATGAATGGGCTCCCACTGGTGCTAATGAATGGGCTCCACTGGTGCTAATGAATGGGCTCCCACTGGTGCTAATGAATGGGCTCCACTGGTGCTAATGAATGGGCTCCCACTGGTGCTAATGAATGGGCTCCCACTGGTGCGAATGAATGGGCTCCCACTGGTGCGAATGAATGGGCTCCACTGGTGCTAATGAATGGGCTCCACTGGTGCTAATGAATGGGCTCCACTGGTGCGAATGAATGGGCTCCACTGGTGCTAATGAATGAGCTCCACTGGTGCTAATGAATGGGCTCCCACTGGTGCTAATGAATGGGCTCCACTGGTGCGAATGAATGGGCTCCACTGGTGCGAATGAATGGGCTCCACTGGTGCTAATGAATGGGCTCCCACTGGTGCTAATGAATGGGCTCCCACTGGTCCTAATGAATGGGCTCCCACTGGTCCTAATGAATGGGCTCCCACTGGTGCTAATGAATGGGCTCCCGCTGGTGCTAATGAATGGACTCCCACTGGTGCTAATGAATGGGCTCCCGCTGGTGCTAATGAATGGGCTCCACTGGTGCTAATGAATGGGCTCCCGCTGGTGCTAATGAATGGGCTCCCGCTGGTGCTAATGAATGGGCTCCACTGGTGCGAATGAATGGGCTCCACTGGTGCTAATGAATGGGCTCCACTGGTGCTAATGAATGGGCTCCCACTGGTGCTAATGAATGGGCTCCACTGGTGCGAATGAATGGGCTCCACTGGTGCTAATGAATGGGGTCCACTGGTGCTAATGAATGGGCTCCCACTGGTGCTAATGAATGGGCTCCCACTGGTGCTAATGAATGGGCTCCCACTGGTGCTAATGAATGGGCTCCCACTGGTGCTAATGAATGGGCTCCACTGGTGTTAATGAATGGGCTCCACTGGTGTTAATGAATGGGCTCCCGCTGGTGCTATTGAATGGACTCCACTGGTCCTAATGAATGGGCTCCACTGGTGCTAATGAATGGGCTCCACTGGTGCTAATGAATGGGCTCCCACTGGTGCTAATGAATGGGCTCCACTGGTGTTAATGAATGGGCTCCACTGGTGTTAATGAATGGGCTCCCGCTGGTGCTATTGAATGGGCTCCACTGGTCCTAATGAATGGGCTCCACTGTTGCTAATGAATGGGCTCCACTGGTGCTAATGAATGGGCTCCCACTGGTGCTAATGAATGGGCTCCACTGGTGCTAATGAATGGGCTCCCGCTGGTGCTATTGAATGGGCTCCACTGGTCCTAATGAATGGGCTCCACTGGTGCTAATGAATGGGCTCCCACTGGTGCGAATGAATGGGCTCCACTGGTACTAATGAATGGGCTCCACTGGTGCTAATGAATGGGCTCCCACTGGTGCTAATGAATGGACTCCACTGGTGCTAATGAATGGGCTCCCACTGGTGCTAATGAATGGGCCCCACTGGTGCTAATGAATGGGCTCCACTGGTCCTAATGAATGGGCTCCCACTGATGCTAATGAATGGGCTCCCACTGGTGCTAATGAATGGGCTCCCACTGGTGCTAATGAATGGACTCCACTGGTGCTAATGAATGGGCTCCCACTGATGCTAATGAATGGGCCCCACTGGTGCTAATGAATGGGCTCCACTGGTGCTAATGAATGGGCTCCCACTGGTGCTAATGAATGGGCTCCCACTGGTGCTAATGAATGGACTCCCACTGGTGCTAATGAATGGGCTCCCACTGGTGCTAATGAATGGGCTCCCACTGGTGCTAATGAATGGGCTCCACTGGTGCTAATGAATGGGCTCCCACTGGTGCTAATGAATGGGCTCCCGCTGGTGCTAATGAATGGGCTCCCGCTGGTGCTAATGAATGGGCTCCCGCTGGTCCTAATGAACGGGCTCCCACTGGTGCTAATGAATGGGCTCCCGCTGGTCCTAATGAATGGGCTCCCGCTGGTCCTAATGAACGGGCTCCCGCTGGTCCTAATGAACGGGCTCCCGCTGGTCCTAATGAACGGGCTCCCGCTGGTCCTAATGAACGGGCTCCCGCTGGTGCTAATGCAGGGACTTCGCCGGTGCTAATGCATAGGCTACACTTGTGCTAATGCATCAGCTCACCCTGCTGCGAATACATTGGCTCTGCCGGTGCTAATGCATGGGTCTGCATCAACATTTCTGTTAGCACCACATCACAGCATCTCCATTTATATCTGCATCTGGAGCATTGGCTCATCAAAGTTCCATGCATGAGGTTTGCCAATTCAATATAGTCCAAACCGCTGAGACTCATAAACAATTATGGGAAGTCACAGTAACAACCAAAGTGAGGGCTAATTCTTAGGGGCATTATTCCACACATCCCAGCAATAGGTTTTTCTGCCATCATTCCTGTTTTCAGTACTCAAGAATCTGATACTTTCTGGTAGATTTAAAGACTTGCATTTATATAGCGCCTTTCGCGACCTCAGGACATCTCAAAGTTCTTTACAGCCAATGAAGTACTTTTGAAGTGTAGTCGCTGTTGTAAATGTAGGAAATGAGGCGGCCAATTTGCACACAGCAAGCTCCCACAAAACAGCAATGTGATAATCTGTTTTAGTGATGTTAGGTAGATAGGTCCAGGAAAGCAAAGGGGGCATAAAAATATATTTCTAAACTATGTTATTAAAACCATGGTCTTCTGATTAAAATATTGTGCCATTTCTTCAAAGCAACACGATTACAGTTGCACAAGAGACATTTGCAAAGACTGATTTGGTGCTGTGAGAGGGGTGGAAGCCTGATTGGACAGGTTCATGCAGAGTTTCTATTGAGATGGGGGGCTGGGAGACAACAGTGCAGTCAAAGGCCTTGGAGAGGAAAGGAAAGTTGGATGTGGGGCAATAATTAGAGAGAACAGATGGGTCAGAGTGTTTTTTTTTTAAAGGAGGGGACGATGATGGTGATTTTGAAGAGGGTGAAGCATGAGGGAAGGAAACGACTGATGATGTCAGCTCGCACGGGGACCAGGAAAGGACGTTGAATGAGCAGGAGTTGAGTGGAAGGGGAATCAAGAGAGAACATGGTGGAGCTCAAGGTTGAAATGAGGTTGGAGAAAGCGAGGATGGAGAAACTGACAAAAAAGGCGATGGCCCGTAATTTCCGATAGGAGGCTTCCTGCGTGCAGATGCTTCCGGAAAAAAATTTACGCCCTTACCCGAGGGCTCCCGAGGTCCGGACACTTCTGCTCCTGGGCCTCTCTGTTGTGTTTTGAGTTTTGCTTCAATTAAGTTTGTCCCAGTTCCCGGGTGTTACCTGAAGGGGGTGCTGGGGGGCTCGGTTTTACTTTGTCTTTCACTTTCAGTTTAGGGTTCTGCCATGCAGACAATGTGCTGTAATGTCCACCCATTTACTCAGTAAATAGTAAAAGGTACATTCCGTCTCCTCTATTCATTACTGTTCGGTCAAATTGCAATACTGGCGACGAGGCGGCTGTTGAACTCTCTAGAAGGACGGAGATAGACATGCGAACCTACAGCCGTGATATTGGAAATTGCGACGAGCGGGCCACTCAGCTAGCAACATCAACGGCATTTTGATAGTTGGCTAGCTGCGACGTAGACGGTGGACAGAGTATTGTGCGGGCCAGGCAACTACCGTGAGTGTAGCTACCATAACTCTGGCCGGAGGAGAAAAATAATTTTAAAAAAAAAGAAAAAAGTCCGTGGATCTTAAAGGGACAGTGCACATTAAAACTATGACGACCTTGGGACGTATTGAAGAGTTCTCTGGGGATAAGGACAGTTCATGGGAGGAATACGCAGAAAGACTGGGGTGTTTCTTTGAGGCCAATAATATTGACAAAGAAGAGAAGAAGCGCTCAGTGTTGCTAAGTGTATGTGGAGCTGCTACTTACTCCGTCCTGCGTTCATTGGTGGCTCCTCGTAAACCTAGTGAGGTGGATTATGCTGATTTGATTGAGAAGCTACGTCTGGTGGCCGGGGTTGGACTGAGATGTGGAGGAGGTGGTAAAGAGCTGTGAGACATGTCAGCTGACTCGCCATAGCCCATCCAAGGCTCCCCTTCACCCCTGGGAGTGGACCACTCGTAAATGGTCAAGACTCCACATTGACTTTGCAGGGCCATTTCAGGGGAAGGTCTTTTTGATAGTGGTGGATTCTCATTCGAAATGGCTGGAGGTGGCTATCATGAGCTCCATGATATCCAGTGCAGTGATCAATGCGTTGCGTTTGCTGTTTGCCACACATGGAGTCCCCGACGTGCTGGTTTTGGACAATGGAGCAGCCTTCACGTCAGCGGAGTTCAAGGCTTTTGCAGGCAGAAATTGGATCCGCCACGTGACCACAGCGCCCTATCACCCCTCCTCTAACGGGCAGGCAGAGAGGATGGTGCAAACCACAAAAGAGGCACTGGTGAGGATATCGGTGGGGGACTGGCAAACCAGATTGGCCAGGTTCCTGTTATCACAGCATACCACACCAAACTCAGCAACGGGGAAGAGTCCTGCCGAGATGCTGATGGGTCGCCGGCTGGCAACTGCACTGGACCGGCTACACCCGGACTACAGGGATGAGATGCACACAAAGCAAGAAGAGCTGGCTAAGAAGCACCAGGGCACCGCCAGGCAGTTCGAGCCATCAGAGACTGTGTTTGCCCATTGCTATGCAGGAGGAGACAAATGGATGCCTGCCGTGGTGGAGCAGGCCACGGGTCCCCTGTCGTACAGCGTCCGTACACCTGATGGCCAGCTGCACAGACGCCATGTAGACCAGCTACGGGGCCGTACTCCGGTGAGAGTAACAGAGACGTCACACGCTAGGTCATTGTCTCCGCCACCTCTGCCAGGCAGTAACGGCCTGCTTCCTGCAACAATGACGGAAGCCACATCGACAGAAGGTGTCACGGAGTCATCAGCCACGAAGGAAGGTTTTCCTGCGGCTAGCAGTGGCACCCCGACTATGCCTGTCCAGCGGCGCTCAAGTCGGGTTAGATTCCATCCCAGACGCCTGGAGGACTAAGGGGTTTTATCTGGGGGAAAGGAGTGTTGTGTTTTGAGTTTTGCTTCAATGAAGTTTGTCCCAGTTCCCGGGTGTTACCTGAAGGGGGTGCTGGGGGGCTCGGTTTTACTTTGTCTTTCACTTTCGGGTTCTGCCTTGCAGACAATGTGCTGTAATGTCCACCCATTTATTCATTACTGTTCGGTCAAGATGCAATACTCTCCACAGTCGAAATCCGCAGGGCCCAGGATTCCCAGGGGCGCATGGGGTTCGCAAGTAGGAGAAGGGAATCCCCCTTCATACTTTTGACAGATAGACCTGTCAAATATATGAATGGAGATCACCCCAAAAACACAACAAAACATTAAACACATTTTTTTAAATCACGTTTTTAAAATGAGTTAAAATTACATTAAATTAAATATTTTAAACAAAAATATAATTTTTTGAAAAAACAATTAAAGTTTTTTACGGGACTAAAAATAAACTTACCTTTTTTAAAAGTATTTTTAAGTTACTGCCTTACGCCTGCTTTTACCAGGCGTAGGATTTTTAAGTGTTTTCAGTGGGTGGAGGTTCTGCAGAAAGCGGAACTCTCCATCCGCAGAGTCCCTTCTCCAGGGTAGGCGTCCGATCTGTCAAGAGGATTCGCTTCGCATGCCTGAAACCGGCATGTCTGATGTCCCTACGGATGTGTACACAGCGCGTACACGCCTGTAGGCATCGGAAAATATGGGCCAATATGTAGGAATGGAGTGCGCAGGAGAGGTTCAGGGCAGGGAGCAAGGAGGAGAAGAAGCGGCTTTGTAGATAGTCTTGACACGTACGAACACATGAAATTGTCGGGCAGGTAAAGATCAGCAGGACCATCAAGCCTGCCCCACACCATGATGGTCAGACCATCATGACTAAACACTTCTCCCCTCCCCGCACCCCCGCAGCCATGTAATCTCCTGGGAGAGGCAGAAAAACAGAGGAAAAAACCCAGGGCCAAAAAGGGGAAAAAATACTCTGGAAATCAGGCGATCGAAAGAGATCACAGGGACCAAGTGTTATCTATGAAGACACTGACCTACATGATGCGATCTGTTCCCCAGTCAGGAACCGGTCCAGCTCCTTCTTGTAGGCAGAGAGTCAGCACCCATCACACCAGCTGGCAACACATTCCAGAGGCTCGCTACTCTCATGAAAAAGAAAACCCGCCCAACATCCAGTCTATTCCTACTAATCTTCTTCTGCTTCTTCTTAGGCAGTCCCTCGGAACCGAAGATGACTTGCTTCCCCATTAAAAACGAGTTCTCAGGAGACTGATGAGTCCAATGCGGGACCTACAGTCTCTGTCACAGGTGGGGCAGACGGTGGTTGAAGGGGCAGGTGGGTGGGGTGCTTGGGTTGACGTGCGCTCCTTGCGCTTGGCTTCCGCTTGCTCCCGGCGAAGAGACTCGAGGTGTTTGGCGCCTTCCCGGATGCTTCTCCTCCACTTTGTACGGTCTTGGGCCAGGGATTCCCAGGTGTCGGTGGGGATGTTGCACTTTTTCAAGGAGGCTTTCAGGGTGTCCTTGAAGCGTTTCCTCTGCCCACCTGGGGCTCTCTTGCATAGTTTAACATTGATGTTTGATGTGAAGAAGTTTCCTGAGAACTCTAGTGCCATCCCATGGACTATTACACTCTGCTGTACCTCCTGGTACTCAGGACTGTGGATGTTTGCTGTGTTGAGTCTTTCTCCGCCCCTCACCCCAACCAGCCCCCAGCTGACTGATATGAATAATCTGATCACCCCTTCAGTCATTGGGACTCTGATGCTTACAAAGCTGTATAATTGTCTGCTCATTCGCCCAACAGCTTCAGGTTCTTTCTGGTCAAACAACCATGGCCCTGAAATTAGGATCAGGAGCTTGCCGCGCGTGCAAGCCCCTGATGTGCACTTACCCAGCGCGCTGACATTTCAATCCTGGCCCGCATTGCATTTCCTCTCACTGGCCCGCCTGAGGTCCTGTCGCGCTGTGCGTGCGTGACCCAGCGGCATACTTAGTGCGATGAGCTGGCTGGGATCACGTGAGCACAGGGCAACCAATGGGAGGTTGCAAAAGTTCATTCATGAGTTTGATAGTAAGGGCTGTCAAACTCATGAAAACTCCTGGCCCCAAAACACTACTTAAACTTGAAAGAAAATTTAAAAAAAACATTGCACTACTTAAATGAACCATAAATAACTGTAAAAAACTATTTTAAACAATAATTTTAAAATTTGAAAAAAATTATATAAAAAATCAGGGCTAAAACTAAACTTACCTTACTGTAAATTCTTTAAAAATAATAAACCTGTGGAAATTTTTTTTATAAATTGTATTAATAGACCACTTACCTGTAAAACTAAGTACTTACGTGTGGTTTTTCAATGCGTAAAAACCGGAGGCCTTTACACATGCGCAACTCTCTAAAAATAAAGGAAATCACTAAGTGATCAGCCACTCTGTCCTTAATTATAGATTCCAATAACTTCCCCACAAAGGAAATCCAAGTCGAACGCGCAGACTCCTGCCCGCACGCGTTCAGCCTCTTAACCCCTTGGGTCAGAGGAGAGGAGAGGAAATGTCGGTTTTCCCCGCATGCGCTGTGCATGCTGAAAACCGGCAATTCCTCCGAGCACACGCGTCCGTACTCACGCGTTGGGAGAGGAATTACTGGGCCCATATCTTTATATCATGAAACTGCTTCCAGAAATCCAGCTCTCAGCATTGGCTGACAAAAAAAAATTATAATCTTTTACATTTTCATGTTGCAGTCTTAATTTCCATATTCTTCCCCCTAAGTCAGAGGCAAGTTCTGACGAAAGGTCATCGACCTGAAATGTTAACTCTGTTTCTCTCTTCACAGGTGCTGCCTGACCTGCTGAGTTTCTCCAGCATTTTCTCTTTTTATTAGAGGCAAATTATAGGTCTGCCCTACTTGCTTGAAGTTACTCTGCTTCCAAGTGATGGACACAACCTAGCTTGGTGCCTGGGTTACATGCCTGGCTGGAGGATCCAAGCAAAGAATCTAGCTATAAAAATTGGACCAGATGAATGGAAATCCTTGAGAGATGAAAAAGTTCAGTGGCAGGAGAAAGGTGAAGCCCATCAGTGTGTGAATATTGAAAATCTAGAATATTGTTCAAGGCGAAATACAAATCACACAGCTTCCCCATGCAATTAGAAGTGATGGTCTCAATGGGCTTTTAGGGGAAACGGATTGGCAATATTTTAAAATATCAATCTTTTGTGTAAAATGAATGGCCCCCCCTCCGGTATATCTGCAGAGCTGGAGCATCTCTGCGGATTCAGGGTGTCTCGCTGGTATCTCTGATGGGCTGGGATATCTTCTTATATCTGTGGAGAGGAGGTGGGGTAGCCTTATTGATTAAAACATTAGTAGGGGAAGATACAGGTGAGGGAAAATAATCAGCAGAGACTCTATGGTTAGAACTGAGGAAAACAGAGGACTTGCAACTGTAATGGGAGTTGTCTACAGACCTCCTGATAACAGCAATGAAGTGCCAGCGTGTATTAATTCAAGGATTAGAGAGGCTTGTAGCAAAAGCAAAGTTGTTTTAATGTGAGATGTTAATTTTCATATAGATTGTAAAGAGCAGAGTAGCTCAAGTCAGAAAGGTAGTGAATTTCTTGAGTGCATTCAAGATAGTTTTCTGGAGCAGTATGTTCTAGAACCAACAAGAGGGCAGGCCATATTAGATTTAGTAATGAGTAATGAGCCAGACTTAGTTAAGAATCTAACAGTAAGGGGACATTTATCAAACAGTGATCATAATATGATTGAATTCAATGTTAGGTTTGAAAAGGAAAAACTTAACACAGTTATTAAGATTCTAGATTTTGGTAAGGTTAACTTTAATGGGATGAAGACAGCAAACTGGTCAAAACTGTTATCGGGTAAAACTACAGATGAATAGTGGGAGGTGTTCAAAAAAGAATTTAGCTTAATACAGGACCCTTGTGAATCTTTGGAATTCTCTACCCCAGAGAGCTGTGGATGCTCAGTCATTGAGCATATTCATAATCATAATCATAATCAACTTTATTGTCATTGTTAGTGCACAAGTGCAGTACAACGAAATGTAGGCTTGCGGCTCCCGAGAGTGTACATTTAGATTAAGACATTTAAACATTCAACATACATTTGGCTTGTAATACATTAACATAAATGTTGTGTATGTAGCTTTAAGGGAATAACTGGTCTCAGACTGCAGTACCGGCAGTGACCACCCCTGTATAAAAGGCCCTAGCAGGCTTCTGTAGTTTCAGTTTCCAGGTTGTCTCCATTCAGTAAAGACTTGTTATAATCAACTCCTGCAGTCCGTGTCTCAATTATACACGGACATAATACTGGCGACGAGTAAGAAACAAACTTACCTGCAACTCGGCAGCACCTCAGACGACGTTATTGAAGGTCGGAGCCAGAAGAAAGAAAAAAAGAATAATCCAAAGAAACTCGAGAAACGGGCGTCGACCGTGGGCAACCGCCCTCCAAATCATCGAATTGAAAAATTGCAGGAGAGACTGTCGAGAGCCAGGCTTGGTTCTCCAGTCTGTGGTTTCCCAGCTAATCGGGCTGGTGGCAGGTAGTGCACTGATCCTTCCTGGGCTGCGGCGGGCTAGAGCTCGATCGGGTGGCTCTGCAACGGGGCCGGGCAGCGAGTCGAGAAGCAAAGAGAGAGAGGGTGGAGCACACAGGGCGCGGCCGGTGTTTCGAAGCCGGGCAGCGTTCGGACCTAAGAAGAGGGAGGGAAGTGTCCCAGAGGGTCCGCTCCACGACGGGAACGGTTCTTCAATTAGCGGAGCAAATATTGAAGCGCGATAGAAAAATAAAAATACCGCGGAGAGCGGCGTTGGCAGCAGCAATCGGGGAGGCGCGAAGACCATAGGGCGTCGCCATTACAGCATAGTAAAATAAATATAATCGCCAGCAACAGCGTTGGCAGCAGCGGCAGCAGCGGGAAAGCGCGGGAGGCGCCATCTTAACTCGGCGGGGAAGAAGGAAAAGCACGGGAGGCGCCATCTTAGATTTTCAAGATGCCAAAGACTGGCGATATCACTGCCTTCGATAATGCAATAGAAGACTGGACCACGCATGTGGAAAGAGTCGAGGTATATTGCGAGGCAAACGAAATAGCCGATGAGAAAAAGGCATCGGTATTGCTAAATTTAATGGGCGCAAGAACATACGGCCTATTGTGGGACTTGATTACTCCAGCCAAACCGAAGGCGAAGAGTTTTAACGAAATTGTTGCTATCCTACAGGAACACCTAAATCCTACACCGCTGCTGGTAGCAGAAAGATTTAAATTCCACAGGAGAAATCAGCATAAAAATGAGAGCAATGCTGATTACCTTACGGAACTACGCAAGCTATCAAAGCACTGCCAGTTCGGAGCAGGACTGGCAGATACCTTACGGGACAAATTTGTCTGTGGACTCCTGAGTGAAGGAACACAGAAGAGGTTACTCTCAGAGAAAGAGCTGACGCTAGATAAGGCTTTCAGCGTGGCAGTGTCGTACGAAGCAGCAGCAAGGGGAGCTGCGGAAATACAACAAAAGCCACAGGAATACGGCACCCACGAAATGACACGGGGATTTGCAAAATGTTATCGCTGCAGCAGAACAAACCATGACCAGAAGGACTGCTGGTCCAAGGACAAAATATGCAGGCAATGCGGAAAGATGGGACACATTGCACGAGTTTGCAGGTCTGGGAAGAAGACCAACGACAACAAAAAGGCTACTAAGGAACATTACAGGAAAGTACAAAAGATGACGGACAGTAGTTCCGAAGACCAGATGAGCGATAGTGAATCCGGGAACAAGAGACTAAGCTGTCTCAAACTTCACAACGTAATCGCAAAAGAGGATCACCGAACCATTTGGGTCACCCTCACGATAGCAGGGTCCCAAGTCAAAATGGAATGGGATACAGGATCAGCTCTAACCGTCATGAATCGACGAGACTACGAGCGGCTATTCTCACACATACCCTTGAGAGAGACATCCATTGTCTTGAGGACGTATACGGGGCAAAAAGTATACCCCAGAGGAAAAATAAGGGTGCCTGTCGAATACAATGGCAAGAAAATACGGAAATTGTATCTCTACATTCTGCAAGATGGTAGACCACCGTTATTGGGACGTGAATGGATCAGAAAGATAAGTTTAGACTGGCACTCCATTCAGGCACTGACGGTGGCTGGTAAAAAGGATGACGACGTCACTCCTGGACGATTGTCAACAATCTTAGCTGACGCCAAAGAGGTATTTCAACAAGAACTGGGCACTCTTAAAGACGTAACCGCCTCGATAAAAATAGAGGAGAATGCAATTCCCAAGTTTTTCAAAGCAAGACCGGTACCATATGCAATTCGCCCAGCCGTCGAGGCAGAGCTGGAGAATCTGGAGAATGCAGGCGTGTTATCTAAGGTAGACTGGAGCGAGTGGGCAACACCCATCGTTCCTGTCATGAAAAAAACGTTAAACAATAAGTCTGAGGAGCCAAGGAAGGTTCGCATCTGTGGGGACTTCAAGGTGACGGTGAAACCAGTCCTTCACACAGTACAATATCCTCTTCCAAGGATAGAAGATATCTTCGCCTCACTATCTGGAGGGAAGCGTTTTACAAAAATTGACCTAGCACAAGCATATTTGCAGATGGAGGTTGAAGAATCCTCTAGGAAGTATCTCACGATAAACACTCACAAAGGTCTTTACCAGTATAATCGACTGGTATTTGGAGTAGCATCAGCTCCGGCGATATGGCAAAGAGCGATGGAACAAGTCCTGCAAGGGATTCCGGGGACTCAGTGTTACTTGGACGACATCCTAGTGACAGGTGAAGATGACAGTGAACACCTTGCCAACCTAGAGCAGGTGCTTACTAGACTACGTGAACATGGGCTACGAGCCAATCGCCCCAAGTGCAAGTTTTTTAAGAAACAGATATCATATTGTGGCCACGTGATTGATGAAGAGGGGTTGCATAAGTCCCCTGACAAAATTGAAGCGGTAGTTAAGGCTCCAGCGCCTGAAAATGTGTCGCAACTGAGGTCATTCCTCGGATTGGTGAATTACTACCATAAGTTTTTGCCGAATTTGTCCACAATTCTGCATCCACTGAACGCCCTACTACGAACGGGAGTAGCATGGAAATGGAGCGATGAATGCAAGCGGGCCTTCAGAAGAGTAAGGACCTAATCACTTCAAGAGAAGTATTGGCTCACTACAACCCATCACTACCGATAAGATTGGCGTGTGATGCGTCTCCCTACGGCATTGGGGCGGTACTGTCACATAAATTCCTTGATGGTTCAGAGAGGCCGATAGCTTTTGCGTCACGCTCGTTAACTTCAGCTGAGCGTAACTACGCCCAGATTGACAGAGGCCCTCAGCCTAGTGTGGGGGGTGAAGAAGTTCAATCACTACCTGCACGGTCAGAAATTTACTCTACTAACTGATCATCAACCTCTCGTCTCCATTTTCAACCCTCAGAAGGGCATACCGATAATGACGGCACAACGGCTACAGAGGTGGTCCCTTTTCCTAGGGGCTCACCAATATGACATCGAGTACAAAGGAACTAAACAGCATGGGAATGCTGATGGATTGTCGCGCCTACCATTGCCGACGGTGGAAGAAGAACTGGCAGTGGATCCAGTGGAGTTATTCCACTCGACTATAGTCGAATGTCTCCCTGTGACGAAGGCAAACATAGAAAAGGAAACACGAAATGACCCGACACTCTCCTGGGTCTATGATTTAACGGTGAAGGGATGGCCAGCACATGGCGAACCACTGCTGCCAGCATTCTCGCCGAGAAGAGAACAGCTGTCAGTGTGCAGAGGAACCTTGATGTGTGGATCCAGAGTAGTAATTCCACCCAAATTGAAGGATAGAGTGCTCAATGAGCTTCATGGGGGTCATCTGGGAGGGGTAAAAATGAAGAACTTAGCCAGAGCATTTGTGTGGTGGCCGGGAATCGATAGAGAAATCGAAGAGATGACCAAGAGCTGTACAGGATGCCAGAAGGTCCAAAACGCCCCACCACAAGCCCCTCTACATCCATGGGAGTGGCCCTCATCTCCATGGCAAAGGGTGCACATTGATTTTGCTGGTCCCTTTATGGACTCGATGTTTTTAATTGCGGTGGATGCACATTCAAAGTGGCCAGAGGTAATAAAAATGTCCTCAACCACCACAGAAAAAACTATCACAGTCTTACGAACCATATTCGCCAGGAATGGGCTGCCTGAACAGATTTGCTCTGACAATGGACCACAGTTTGTGTCTGAAGAGTTCCGGAGGTTCTTAAAGAACAATGGTGTTAAGCATTACACATCCGCCCCATATCATCCAGCCACTAATGGATTGGCCGAGAGGTTTGTTCAAACATTCAAGAAGGTTATCAAGGCAATGTGTAATGAAGATGTATCCCTACAACACAAGGTGGATAACTTCTTGTTTGCCTACCGGAATGAGACACATGCGGTTACCAACCAAACTCCAGCCATGATGTTCTTCAATCGAAGACTACGATGCTGCTTGGATTTGGTTACGCCAAACGTCAGAAGAGATGTGGAGAACAGGCAGTTTCAGAATATGAATGAAAGGCCGACCAGGAGTTTTAAGATAGGTCAACCAGTTTTGGCCCGGGACTACCGCACAGAGAAATGGCAGCCAGGAACGATCTGTACACGGCAAGGACCTCTAATGTATACCGTGGACATTGGGGAGAGCATTGTAAGACGCCATGCTGACCAGATTCTAGAGTCACTGGAAAACGTCAACTCCACACCATGATCTGATACACCTGACGATGAAACCGAAGTACCAATTGCATCTACCGCAGAATCGGTGATATTGGAAGCAGACGAACCAAACAACGACATTGATCCCGACTCAACCTTGCCAGAAGAACCTGATATCCCAAAGAGGCGTTATCCAGACAGAATCAGGAAGCCTCCTCAAAGACTGAACTTATAATTGCTTAACTTCAACCAATGTATCTAGCAACCGTAATTGTAATTGTAATTAGTTATTATTTAGTTGTTAAATGAATGTTATGTACTGTTTATCTAAAAGGGGAGGAATTGTTGTGTATGTACCTTTAAGGGAATAACTGGTCTCAGACTGCAGTACCGGCAGTGACCACCCCTGTATTACCGGCACCCGGCTACCGACCATAGAGCACATACAGCAGGCTTCTGTAGTTTCAGTTTCCAGGTTGTCTCCATTCAGTAAAGACTTGTTATAATCAACTCCTGCAGTCCGTGTCTCAATTATACACGGACATAATAATAAACATAACCATAATAAAGTGCATTGGCAGATGTGCAGGCTTTAGAGTTTATTTGTGGAGTTCAGTAGGATGACGGCCCTGGGAAAGAAGCTGTTCCTAAATCTGGTCGTATGGGTGTGAATGCATCTGTAGCGTCTCCCAGATGGCAGGAGGGCGAACAGACTGTGGCTGGGGTGGGTAGGGTCTTTGATGATGGACCGTGACCTCCGTAAACAGCGTTTCTGGTATATGTGCTCTATGGTCGGTAGCCGGGTGCCGGTAATGCGTTGGGCAGTTTTGACTACCCGCTGCAGGGCTTTCCGGTCATAGTAGCTACAGCTGCCATACCATACTGTGATACAGTTTGTCAGGATGCTCTCTATTGTGCAGCGGTAAAAGTTAGAGAGGATCAGGGGTGACAGGTTACATCCCTTCAGCCTCCTTAGGAAATATAGGCGCTGCTGGGCCTTCTTCACCAGAGAGGAGGTATTGAGGGACCAGGAGAGGTCTTCTGTGATGTGGACTCCGAGGAACTTAAAGCTGTCCACCCTTTCCACCATAGCCCCATTGATGTGGATGGGGGTGTGACTTCCGCCTTTAGACTTCCTGAAGTCCACAATGATTTCTTTGGTTTTCTTGATGTTAAGGGCCAGGTTGTTATTGGCGCACCACTTCACGAGATGCTGGACCTCCTCCCTGTAGGCTGACTCATCGTTGTTGGTGATCTGGCCTACTACCGTGGTATCATCCGCAAACTTGATGATGGTGTTGGAACCATGAACAGCCACACAGTCGTGGGTGAAGAGGGAATAGAGGAGGGGGCTCAGCACACATCCTTGTGCAGAGGTCGATAAATTTTTGGGAACGAAGGGAATTAAGGGATGTGGGGATAGTGCGGGAAGGTGGAGTTGAGGTCGAAGATCAGCCATGATCTTGTTGAATGGCGGAGCAGGCTCGAAGGGCCAAATGGTCTACTCCTGCTCTTATTTCTTATGTTCTTATGTTCTAAGGGGGAAAGAGCTCTAATTACCAAATAAAACAGACATGGTCGACAAAAAGAGGTGAGAGATAAAATAAAACTAAAGGAAAGAGCATATAAAAGTGCAAAGATTAGTGTAAATCCATGGGACTGGGAGAGATGTAAAGAAAAGCAAAGGAAGACAAAAAAGATAGTAAAAACTGTAACAAGGGAATATGAAAAAAATCTTGCGAGGAGTTAAGGTTAACAGAAAACGTTTTTACAATTATATTAGAAGAAAAAGGGTAGTCAAGGGTAATGTGATCCCTTTAAAAACAGCTGGGGGTAATATTGCAAATGAAAATAAGGAAATGGCAGACTTGCTGAATAATTACTTTTTGTCAGTCTTGTAGTGTATGTGCCTTTAAGTCAGAACTACTTTTACAGCTCCTGTATACTGTAGTACCGGCAGTGACCACACCGGTATATAAGCTTTGCGCATGCCTCTGTACCCCAAGTCTTGAGACAACCTTCCTCCAGTAAAGACCTGTTTATTGTTGATGTACAGCATCCGTGTGATTATTTAATAACAGCATATCCTCTGAATCATGGATCCAACAGTGGCGACGAGTGTTGATTCGAATCTACCTGCAACACAAAAAAAAAGTCGAGGCCAGGAACACGGGCGTCGACCACGAGCAACCGCCCAGCCATCAGGCAGAGATTGAACTTTGCAGGGGAGGCTGTGGAGAGCCGGGCTTGGTTCCCCAGCCACGACGAGCAGCAAGAGACCGACGACAGGTCCAGCGCAGACCCTTCCCGAGCAGCGGCGGCTGGAGCCGACCGACTGCGGAGAGAAAGCCGAGCAGCGTCGACGGGGTAAGACAGAGGGTGAAGAGCGCAGGGCGCAGCCGGGGGTTGAACACCGAGCGGCGTCGAGAAAAAAACAAACCGGAGAGAGGGTAAAGAAACAGCCGGGTTCCAGACTGAGCGGCGTCGAAAAATATAAAAAGAACGCGCAGAGCACAGCCAGGGCTCACGGGCTGAACAGGGTCCGCGGGGCGAAGAAAGGGGAGCGCGGGAGACGCCATTGAGCCGCAGAGAAGGAAGAGCGCGGGAGACGCCATTTTTAGAAGCCGCAGCGGAGAAGAAGGGCGAGCGCGGGAAGGAAGGAAAGCGCGGGAGACGCCATTTTGTGCCAGCGGAGAAGAAGGGGAAGCGCGGGAGGCGCCATTTTTGACAGTTAACTCACACCCAAGGATGCCAAAGAGTGGCAGTATCTCTACGTTCGACAATGAAGTCGAAGATTGGGCGACATATGTGGAACGTATTGAGGTGTACTGCAGGGCGAATGAAGTGCCAGATGCTAATAAAGCACTGGTTCTGTTAAATTCCATGGGTGCAAAAACTTATGGGTTACTGCGAAATCTAATAACCCCAGAGAAGCCGGTAAACAAGAATTTTGAAAGCATAGTAGAAATCCTACAGGACCACTTAAACCCCACACCGCTGCTGATAGCAGAACGATTTAAGTTCCATAAAAGGAACCAACACAAAGACGAAAGCAATGCTGAGTACCTAACGGAACTGCGCAAGCTATCGAAACACTGCCAGTTTGGAGCGGGACTAGCAGATACGTTAAGGGACAAGTTTGTGTGTGGGCTACAGAGTGAAGGAACCCAGAAACGGCTTCTGTCGGAAAAGGATCTTACGCTGGACAAAGCTTTCAGTATGGCAGTATCACACGAAGCAGCTGCGAGGGGCACTGCAGAGATACATAGAAACATAGAAACATAGAGATAGGAACAGGAGTAGGCCATTCGGCCCTTCGAGCCTGCTCCGCCATTCAATGAGATCATGGCTGATCTTCGTCTGAGATCATAGCTGATCTTACCAGTTCAGTACCCCGTCCCCGCCTTTTCTCCGTAACCCTTAATCCCCTTAGCCTTCAGAAATATATCCAATTCTCTCTTGAAAATATTTATTGAATTAGCCTTCACAGCCCTCTGTGGCAGGGAATTCCACAGGCTCACCACTCTTTGAGTGAAGAAATTCTTCCTCATCTCTGTTTTAAATGATTTGCCCGCTATTTTTAGACTGTGGCCCCTGGTTCTGTGCTCCCCGGCCATTGGAAACATTCTCTCTGAATTCAGCCTGTCCAGGCCTGCCATAATTTTATATGTTTCGATGAGATCCCCTCTCAATCTTCTAAACTCCAGTGAGTACAAGCCCAAACTATTTAATCTCTCTTCGTAGGTCATTCCCGCCATTCCAGGTATCAGCCTGGTGAATCGCCGTTGCACTCTTTCCATGGCAAGAACATCCTTCCGCAGATGGGGCGACCAAAACTGTACACAATACTCCAGATGCGGTCTCACCAGCACCTTGTACAGCTGTAGTAAGGTATCCCTATTCCTATACTCGAACCCCCTTGATATGAAGGCCAACATACCATTTGCCTTCTTAATCGCCTGTTGCACCTGCATGCTCTCCTTCAGTGACTGGTGCACAAGAACACCCAGGTCCCTCTGCACTTCCCCATCTCCCAATCTATTGCCATTTAGATAATAATCTACCCTCTTGTTTTTACCCCCAAAGTGGATAACCTCGCATTTATCCACATTATAGTGCATCTGCCACGTATCCGCCCATTCCCCCAACCTGTCCAAATCACACTGTAGCCTCCTGACATCCTCATCAGAGCCCACCCCTCCTCCTAGTTTAGTGTCGTCAGCGAATTTGGAAATATTGCATCCAATTCCCTGATCCAGATCATTTATATATATTGTGAACAGCTGGGGTCCCAGGACAGATCCTTGCGGCACCCCGCTGGTCACTGCCTGCCACTCCGAAAACGAGCCGTTTATTCCAACTCTCTGTTTTCTATCCGCCAGCCAGTTCTCTATCCACGTTAATACTTTGCCCCCAATCCCATGAGCCTTAATTTTGCATGATAATCTTTTGTGTGAATACAACGGAGACCGCAAGAATATGGCACCAATGAAATGTCCTATGGAACAGGGAAGTGCTATCGCTGCGGCAGAACAACACATGACCAGAAAGATTGTTGGTTCAAGGACCAAGTGTGCAGACAGTGTGGGAAAGCAGGACACATAGCAAGAGTCTGCAGGTCTGGGAAGAAAACCAACAGTAAGAAATCTCCACAGGAGAAGTACAAAAAGGTACACCAGGTGATGGACAGTGGTTCAGACGAACAGAAAAGTGACACAGACTCCGGAAGCAAGGAGCTGGGTTGTCTGAAACTACATAAGGTAACTGAAATGGAGGATCACCAGACTATCTGGGTTACACTCAAGATAGACAGAGTCCAAGTGAAAATGGAATTGGACACAGGGTCAGCTCTAACAGTCATAAATCAAAGAGACTACAAGCGGCTATTTTCACACATACCCTTGAAAGCTACAGAGATTGTCTTGAAGACGTATACGGGGCAAAAAGTCTACCCCAAAGGAAAAATAAGGGTGAAAGTGACATATAAAGGCCAGGAAATACCTAAAATGGATATATATGTATTGCCAGATGGAGGACCACCACTGCTAGGACGTGAATGGATCCGGAAGATACAATTAGATTGGCATTCCATACAGGCACTGAAGGTTGAGGCCAAAAAGGATGACGACGTCACACCTGGACGACTGTCAAAAATGCTAACTGACGCAAAAGAAGTGTTCCAGGAGGGACTAGGAACACTAAAAGGAATAACAGCAACGATTAAAATAGAGGAAAATGCTTGCCCAAAGTTTCTGAAGGACAGACCAGTGCCTTATGCGATCAGACCAGCTGTTGAAGCAGAGCTGGAAGGGTTGGAACGTTCAGGAGTACTGTCCAAAGTGGACTGGAGCGAGTGGGCTACACCCATCATTCCTGTAATGAAGAGGCCGTTGAGTAATACGCCTGGGGAACCAAAGAAGGTCCGCATCTGTGGGGATTTTAAGGTGACAGTGAACCCAGTCCTTCACACGGTACAATATCCGCTTCCACGAATTGAGGATATTTTCGCCTCGCTATCTGGAGGTAAACGCTTCACCAAAATTGATCTAGCCCAGGCGTACTTGCAAATGGAGGTAGAAGAAGCTTCGAAACAATACCTTACGATCAACACTCATAAAGGTCTCTATCAATACAACCGGCTGGTGTTTGGAGTAGCATCAGCTCCGGCTATTTGGCAAAGGGCAATGGATCAAGTCCTGCAAGGGATTCCAGGGACCCAGTGCTATTTGGACGACATCTTGGTCACGGGCGAAAATGACGGTGATCACCTCGCCAACTTGGAGAAGGTGCTCACCAGATTAAAGGAGTATGGGCTACGAGCTAATCGCCACAAGTGCGAGTTTTTCCAGAAACAGATCTCGTATTGTGGCCACGTCATCGATGAAGAGGGGTTACATAAGTCCCCTGACAAGATTGAGGCAGTAGTCAAGGCTCCAGCACCGGAAAATGTGTCACAACTGAGGTTGTTCCTCGGGCTGGTAAACTACTACCACAAGTTCTTACCAAATTTGTCTACGGTATTACACCCACTGAACACCCTACTGCAAACAGGGGCACCATGGAAGTGGGATGACGAACGTAGACGAGCTTTCCAGAAGTGTAAAGAATTGATCACATCAAAAGAGGTGTTGGCCCATTTCAACCCAGCACTACCAATTCGTTTGGCATGTGATGCATCACCCTATGGTATTGGAGCGGTGCTGTCGCACAAATTCCCAGACGGGTTGGAGAGGCCAGTAGCCTTTGCGTCTCAGTCACTAACCTCAGCCAAGCGCAACTACGCCCAGATTGACAGGGAGGCCCTCAGCCTAGTATGGGGAGTAAAAAAATTCAACCACTATCTGCATGGGCAGAAGTTCACCTTGCTGACTGACCACCAACCACTTGTCTCCATCTTTAATCCTAAGAAGGGCGTTCCAGTGATGACTGCACAGCGGTTACAAAGATGGTCCCTGCTTCTAGGGGCGAATCAATATGAAATAGAATATAAAGGCACGAAACAGCATGGGAACGCTGATGGGCTATCGCGCCTGCCACTGCCTACTGTGGAGGAAGCACCAGCAGTGGACCCTATTGAGATATTTTATTCGTCAATAATTGAACGATTGCCAGTAACAAACGCGGATATAGAGAAGGAGACCCGCAATGATCCGACGCTGTCGCGGGTATATGAATTGACGGTGAGGGGATGGCCAACACATGGCGACTCACTGTTGCCAGCATTCTCATCCAGAAGAGAACAGCTGTCACTATGCCAGGGGACAGTGATGTGTGGATCCAGAGTGGTGATTCCACCCAAGTTAAGGGAGAGAGTGTTAAATGAGCTACATGAAGGTCATCTGAGGGGAGTGAAAATGAAAAGCCTTGTTAGGGCTTATGTGTGGTGGCCGGGAATCGATCAACAAATCGAAGACGTAACTAAGAGCTGCTTAGGATGCCAGAAGGTCCAAAATGCACCACCACATGCCCCTCTACACCCATGGGAGTGGCCCTCCTCTCCATGGCAACGGGTGCATATTGATTTCGCTGGTCCATTCATGGACTCAATGTTCTTAATAGCAGTGGATGCTCATTCAAAGTGGCCTGAGGTGATAAAAATGTCTTCAACCACTACAGAGAAAACGATTGCAGTCCTATGGACCATATTTGCCAGAAACGGGTTGCCAGAGCAGATTTGCTCTGATAATGGACCACAGTTTGTGTCCGACGAGTTCCAAAAATTTATGAGAAGGAATGGGGTAAGGTATTACACATCCGCCCCGTATCATCCAGCCACAAATGGATTGGCTGAGAGGTTCGTACAAACCTTTAAGAAGGCGATAAAGGCCATGTGCGACGATGAAATTCCACTACAGCATAAGATGGACAATTTCTTATTAGCCTACCGAAACGCGACACATGCAGTTACCAACCAGACCCCGGCCATGATGTTCTTTAACCGAAGGTTGAGATCTCGTCTGGACTTGCTCAGACCAAATGTGCGAAGAAATGTTGAGGACAAACAATTCCAGCACATCAATGAGAAGCCGACAAGGAGCTTCAATGTAGGGCAACCAGTCTTGGCCCGTGACTATTGAACAGAGAAATGGCAACCCGGAATGATATGTACAAGGCAGGGGCCATTAATGTACACAGTGGATGTCGGGGAGAACATTGAGAGACGCCACGTCGATCAGATCTTAGCGTCACAGGAACGTGTCAACCCCATGTCTCGAGTACCTGGGGATGAACCCGACATACCGGTAGCATCTACTTCAGACCCAGTAGCAGTGGAACCCGATGAAGTACCCGATGAAAAGGGGTCAGAATCGCCTCTGCACCAAGAACAAGAACCTCCGGAAAGGCGCTATCCCGAAAGGGTCAGGAAGCCGCCCCAAAGACTGAATCTATAAATGGACTTTTGTTGTTTAATGTACATGTTGAAATGTTAATTGTTATTTGAATATTAGGGGTACTACTAATCTAAAAGGGGAGGAATTGTAGTGTATGTGCCTTTAAGTCAGAACTACTTTTACAGCTCCTGTATACTGTAGTACCGGCTGTGGTGTATGTACCTTTAAGAGGAACTATGTTTTTTTGAGGCCCCTGTGTACTGTAGTACCCGTAGTGACCACTCGGGTATATAAGCCTGTATAGCGTCTTGTATAGTTTAGTTCACCTCCAGACTTTGTTCAGTAAACACTTGTTAAATCAACTCCTGCTTTCCGGGTCTTCATTAACACACGGATACAACAGTGGCGACGAGTTAGAAACGAACTTACCTGCAATTCGGCAGCACCTCAAGGAGATCGATTCCTCAGACTAAGGTCGAAGAAAAAAAAACAAAAAAATAACAAAACTGTGGTTTCACCAGCTAAACGGGCTGGTGGCAGGTACTGCACTAATCCTTCCTGGGCGGCGGGCTGCGGCTCGATCAGGTAGCTCTGCAGCGGGGCCGGTCAGCGAGTCGTAAGGCAGAAGCAAACAGAGACAGAGGGTGGAGCACTCAGGACACGGCCGGCGCTGCAAAGCAGGTCGGCGTTCGGACCAAGCAAAGGGAGGGGAAAGTCCCAGAGAGTCTGACGGAGTGACGGAGAAACTGTTTAAAAATATATATGTAATTAAAAACCGCGGAGAACAGCATTGGCAGCAGCGGCAGCAAGCGCGGGAGGCGCCATCTTGACTCGACAGGGAAGAAGAGAAAGCGCGGGAGGCGCCATTTTTGATTTTCAGGATGCCTAAGACTGGCAATATTACTGCTTTCGATAGTGATATAGAGGATTGGACCACATATGTGGAAAGAGTGGAGGTATATTGCAAGGCGAATGAAGTAGCGGATGATAAAAAGGCATCGGTACTTCTAAATCTGATGGGCGCAAGGACATACGGGCTGTTATGAAACTTGATCACTCCAGCCAAACCGATGGACAAGAATTTTAAGGAGATTGTTGATACCCTGCAGGAGCACTTAAACCCAACACCGCTGCTGATAGCGGAATGATTCAAATTCTTCAGGAGGAATCAGCACAAGAATGAAAGTAACGCTGATTACCTCACCGAATTACGGAAGCTGTCTAAGCACTGCCAATTCGGGGCAGGACTGGCAGATTCTCTATGAGACAAATTCGTCTGTGGTCTCCTAAGCGAAGGAACACAGAAAAGACTACTTTCTGAGAAAGATTTGACACTGGACAAGGCTTTCAGTGTGGCTGTATCATACGAAGCAGCAGCAAGAGGAGCTGCAGAGATACAGCAAAAGCCACAGGACTTCGGCACCCATGAAATGACACGGGATTTCGAGAGATGTTATCGCTGCGGCAGATCCACCCATGACCAGAGGGACTGCTGGTTCAAGGACAAAGCATGCAGGCAATGCGGAAAGATGGGACACGTTGCACGTGTATGCCGATCCGGAAAAAAATCCGCTGACAGTAAAAAGGTCAATAAGGAAAAGTACAGGAAGGTACAAATGATGACGGACAGTAGCTCCAAAGACCAGAAGAGCGATAACGACTCCGGAAACAAGAGACTAAGCCGTCTCAATTTACATAATGTAATTGCCAAAGAAGATTGCCAGACCATTTGGGTTACCCTCACAATAGCGGGGTCCCCAGTTAAAATGGAGCTAGATACAGGATCAGCTGTGACTGTCATAAGTCGACGGGATTACGAGCGGCTATTTCCGCATATACCTTTGAAAGACACATCCATTATCTTGAAGACATATACGGGGCAGAAAGTATACCCCAGAGGGAAAATAAGGGTGCCTGTTGTATACAACGGCAAGGAAATACAGAAGTTGTATTTATACGTTCTGCAAGATGGTGGTCCACCATTGTTGGGACGTGAATGGATCAGAAAGATACGTTTGGACTGGCACTCCATTCAGGCACTGACGGTGACCAGTAAGAAAAAAAATGATGACATCATCCCTGGACGATTAAAAGAAATCTTGGCTAACGCCAAAGAAGTGTTTCAACAGGAACTAGGAACCCTGAAAGGTGCCACCGCCTCAATAAAAGTAGAAGATGCGGCAATTCCCAAGTTTTTTAAGGCAAGGCCGGTGCCGTACGCAATTCGTCCAGCAGTCGAGGCAGAGCTGGAGAATTTGGAAAAAGCAGGCGTGTTATCCAAGGTAGATTGGAGCGAGTGGGCAACACCCATCGTCCCGGTCATGAAGAAAACGTTGAATAATGATAAATCTGAAGAACAGAGAAAAATTCGCATCTGTGGGGACTTCAAGGTGACTGTAAACCCGGTTCTTCATACGGTACAGTGTCCTCTTCCGAGGATAGAAGATATTTTCGCCTCACTATCCGGAGGGAAACGTTTCACCAAAATTGACTTGGCACAGGCATATCTACAGATGGAGGTTGAGGAGACCTCTAAAAAGTATCTCACGATAAACACACACAAAGGCCTATACCAGTACAATCGGCTAGTTTTCGGAGTAGCATCAGCTCCAGCTATCTGGCAAAGAGCTATGGAGCAAGTACTGCAAGGGATTCCAGGGACTCAATGTTACCTAGATGACATCCTTGTAACAGGAGAAAATGACAACGAGCACCTTGCCAATTTGGAGTAGGTGCTCACGAGGCTGAGAGAACGGGGCCTACGAGCAAATCGCCCCAAGTGCGAATTTTTCCAGAAACAAATATCATATTGTGGCCATGTCATTAACGAAGAAGGGTTGCATAAATCACCTGAAAAAATTGAAGCGGTCGTAAAAGCCCCAGCGCCTGAAAATGTCTCACAATTAAGGTCGTTCCTGGGATTAATAAATTACTATCATAAATTTTTGCCGAACTTGTCAACGGTTCTGCACCCTCTTAACGCACTGCTACAAACAGGAGTAATTTGGAAATGGAGCGAAGACTGTAAACGTGCCTTCCATAAATGCAAAGGCTTGATCATGTCCAAAGAAGTGTTGGCTCATTACAACCCATCACTGCCAATCAGACTGGCGTGCGATGCATCCCCTTACGGCGTGGGAGCGGTATTATCGCATAAATTCCCTGATGGCTCGGAGCGGCCAATAACTTTTGCGTCACGCTCATTGAACTCAGCTGAGCGTAACTATGCCCAGATCGACAGGGAGGCACTCAGCCTGGTGTGGGGGGTGAAGGAATTCAACCATTACCTACACGGACAAAAATTTACCTTGTTGACTGACCATCAACCCTCGTCTCCATATTCAACCCTAAAAAGGGCGTTCCCATTATGACAGCGCAAAGGCTACAGAGGTGGTCCCTTTTCCTAGGGGCACACCAATATGACATAGAATACAAAGGAACAAAACAGCATGGGAATGCTGATGGTTTATCGCGCCTACCGTTGCCAACGGTAGAAGAGGCACCTACAGTGGACCCAGTGGAGATGTTCCACTCGACCATAGTTGAATGTCTACCAGTGACAAATTCTACCATTGAAAATGAAACGAGAAATGACCCAACTCTCTCACGAGTCTACGATTTAACGGTGAAGGGATGGCCAGCACATGGCGAACCATTGTTACCAGCATTCTCGCAAAGAAGAGAACAGCTGTCAGTGTGCCGAGGAACCTTGATGTGTGGATCCAGAGTGGTGATTCCACCCAAACTCCAGGATAAAGTGCTAAAGGAGCTTCACGAGGGGCATCTGGGTGGAGTGAAAATGAAGAACTTAGCCAGAGCATTTGTGTGGTGGCCAGGTATCGATGGAGACATCGAAGAAATGACCAAGAGCTGTCTAGGATGCCAGAAGGTCCAAAACGCCCCACCACAAGCCCCTCTACATCCATGGGAGTGGCCCTCATCTCCCTGGCAAAGGGTACATATCGACATTGCTGGTCCATTTATGGACTCAATGTTCTTAATCGCGGTTGATGCACATTCAAAGTGGCCAGAGGTAATAAAGATGTCCTCCACCACCGCGGAAAAAACCATCACAGTATTAAGGACCATATTCGCCAGGAATGGGCTGCCTGAACAGATTTGTTCTGATAATGGACCGCAATTTGTATCCGAAGAATTCAGGAAGTTCTTAAAAAAACAATGGAGTTAAGCACGACACGTCCGCCCCATACCATCCCGCCACCAATGGATTAGCTGAAAGGTTTGTCCAGACCTTCAAGAAGGCCATAAAGGCCATGGGTAATGAAGACATAAATCTACAACATAAGGTAGATAACTTATTGTTTGCGTACAGGAATGCAACACATGTGGTTACAAACCAAACCCCCGCCATGATGTTTTTCAATAGAAGACTAAGATGCCGGCTGGATTTGATCAAGCCAAACATCAGAAGGGACGTAGAGAACCGACAATTTCAAGGCATGAATGAAAGGCCAACTAGAACCTTCCAGATAGGTCAACAAGTTTTGGCCCGGGACTACTGTACCGAGAAATGGCAGCCTGGAACTATTTGCACACGACTAGGACCGCTGATGTATACCGTGGACATTGGAGAAAGCATAATAAGGCGCCATGCTGACCAGATCATAGAGTCATCCGAAAAGGGACAACCTACACCACAACTCTATACGCCTAATGATGAAGCAGAGATACCCATAGTATCTACCTCCGATCCGGTGATACTGGAACCAGATGAACCCGACACTGGCGTTCAAGCCGAATCGACCTTGCCAAAAGAACCTACTACACCACCGAAACCTACTACACCACCGAGGCGTTATCTGGACTGAGTCAGGACGCCTCCAGAGAGACTGAATTTGTAATTGATTAACTTCAGCAAATGTGTAGATTATTGTTCTTGTAAAAATGTTAATTAATGATTACTTAAAATATTATGTACTATTTATCTAAAAGGGGAGGAATTGTGGTGCACGTACCTTTAAGAGGAACTATGTTTTTTTGAGGCCCCTGTGTACTGTAGTACTGGTAGTGACCACTCGGGTATATAAGCCTGTATAGCGTCTTGTATAGTTTAGTTCACCTCCAGACTTTGTTCAGTAAACACTTGTTAAATCAACTCCTGCTTTCCGGGTCTTCATTAACACACGGATACAACACCGGCAATGACCACACTGGTATATAAGCTTTGCGCATGCCTCTGTACCCCCAGTCTTGAGACTACCCTCCTCCAGGAAAGACCTGTTTATTGTTGATGTACAGCATCCGTGTGATTATTTAATAACAGCATATCCTCTGAATCACGGATCCAACAACTCTTGACAGTAGAGGAAGAGGATAATATATCTGACATTCCAGGGAAACTAATAATGAATCAAGGACTGGAATTCACGATAGTTAATGTAAGCCAGAAATAGTATTAGAAAAAATAATGGCACTAAAGACTGACAAATCCCAGGAACCTGCTGGTTTCCACCTCTGGGTTTTAAAGGAAGTAGGTGAAGAAATTGCAGATGCTTTCACCATAATCTTCCAAAACGTTCTCAATTCAGGAATGTTACCTTTAAATTGGAAAATTGCAAATTATTTAAGAAAGGTGAGAGAAAGAAACCATGAAATTATAGACCTGTTAGTCTAACACCTGTTGTGGGGAAGTTATTGGAATCTATAATTAAGGACAGAGTGGCTGATCACTTAGCGAAATTTGAGCTGATTAGCGAGAACCAATATGGATTTGTAAAGGGTAGCTCATGTCTAACGAACCGAACTGAATTTTTTGAGGAAGTAACTAAAGTAGCAGATAGGGGAATGTCTATGGATGTAGTTTATATGGACTTCCAGAAGGCATTCGATAAGGTTCAACATAAGAGACTGTTAGCTAAGTTAAAGCTCATGGAATTGAAGGCAAATTATTGACCTGGTTAGGCGATTGGTTAGGTGGTAGAAGACAGAGAGTAGGGATAATGGATATGTACTCGAATTGGAAGGAAGTGATTACTGGTGTCCCACAAGGAGCTGTGCTGGGGCCTCAACTATTCACTATATTTATTAATGACTTTGATAACACAATAGAGAGCCATATATCCAAGTTTGTCGATGACACAAAGATTGGCGGTATAGTAAGCAGTGTAGACGGGAGCATAAAATTACAAAGACATTGATAAAGTGAGTGGGCAAAACTGTGGCAGATGGATTTCAACGCAAATAAGGGTGAGGTCATCCATTTTGGACCAAAAAAGGATAAATCCGAGTACTATTTAAATGGTGAAAAGCTAGGGACAGTGGAGGTCGAAAGAGATTTAGGGGTCCATGTACACACATCACGAATATGTAGTGACAGAAAATGCTAGAAAAACTCAGCAGGTCAGGCAACATCCGTGGAGAGAAATTTGAGTTGACGTTTCGGGTCGAAACCCTTCTTCAAAACTGGAAAGAAAACAAAATAGATCGAAGGCAAGACTGCGATCGAACAAAAGAAGAAATAGAGACAATAAAAGGTATTCGAAGCCAGACGAGATGGTAATAGGCCCGTGGAGACAAAAGGCAGCTGAGATTAGGTGTGAAGTGTACTGGCAGGTAAGAGACAGCTGCCAGGTGAGAGAGAAACAAAAGGAAAGGAGAGGGGGGGGGGGGGGGAAAGGAGGACCCAAAACAAAGGGGTGGAAAAATTATAAGTAAAAAATAGGGGCCGAGGTTATGATCTGAAATTGTTGAACTCGATATTGAGTCCGGAAGGATGCAAAGTGCCTAATCAGAAGATGAGTTGCTGTTCCTCAAGTTTACGTTGAGCTTCCGTGGAACAATACAAGAGGCCAAGGACGGTGAGGTCCGAGTGGGAATGGAGCGGTGAATTAAAATGACAGGCGACCGGAAGCTTCGGGGTCACCCTTACGGACTGAACGGAGGTGTTCCGGAAAGCGGTCACCCAATCTGCGTTTGGTCTCCCCAATGTAGAGGAGACCGCATCGTGAGCAGCGAATACAGTATACTAGATTGCAAGAAGTACAAGTAAATCGCTGTTTCACCAGGAAGGGGTGTTTGGGCCCCTGGACAGTGGGAAGGGGGGAGGTATAGGGGCAGGTGTTACATCTCCTGCGCTTGCACGGGAAGGTGCCAGGCGACGGGGAAGGGCTGTTTGGGGTGATAGAGGAGTGGACTAGGGTGTCTCGGAGGGAGCGGTCCCTACGGAATGCTAAAAGGGGAGGGGAGGGGAGGGGAAGATGTGTTTGGTGGTGGGATCACTTTGGAGGTAGTGGAAATGGCAGAGGATGATCCGTTGAATGTGGAGGCTGGTGGGGTGAAAGGTGAGGACAAGGGGAACCCTATCGTGGTTCCGGGAGGGAGGGGCAGGGGTGAGGGCAGAAGTGCGGGAGATAGAACAGACACGGTCGAGGGCCGTGTCGACCACGGTAGAGGGGAATCCTCGGTTGCGGAAAAAGGAAGACATGTCGGAAGCACTGGTGTGGAAGGTGGCATCGTCGGAGCCGATACGGCGGAGACGGAGAAACTGGGAGAATGGAATAGAGTCCTCACAGGAGGCGGGGTGGGAGGAAGTGTAGTCCAGGTAGCTGTGGGAGTCAGTGGGCTTGTAGTGAATATTGGTCAATAACCTATCCCCAGAGATGGAGACGGAGAAGTCGAGGAAGGGAAGGGAAGAGTCAGAGATGGACCATGTGAAGGTGAGGGAAGGGTGGAAATTGGAGGCAAAGTGAACGAAATTGTCTAGTTCGGGGCGAGAGCAGGAAACGGCACCGATACAGTCATCAATGTATCGGAAAAAGAGGTGAGGGAGGGGACCTGAGTAGGACTGGAACAAAGATTGTTCCACATAGCCCACGAAAAGGCAGGCATAGCTACGACCCATGCGGGTACCCATAGCAACACCTTTGATTTGGAGGAAATGAGTGGAGTTAAAGGAGAAGTTGTTCAACGTGAGAACAAGTTCAGCCAGGCGGAGGAGGGTGGTGGTGGATGGGGACTGGACGGGCCTCTGTTCAAGGAAGAAGTGGAGCGCCCTCAGGCCATCCTGGTGGGGGATGGAGGTGTAGAGGGATTGTACGTCCATGGTGAAAAGGAAGTGGTTGGGGCCAGGAAACTGGAAACTGTTAAAGTGGCGGAGGGCGTCTGAAGAGTCGCGGATGTAGGTGGGAAGAGACTGGACAAGGGGAGAAAAGATAGAGTTGAGATAGGAAGAAATAAGTTCCATGGGGCAAGAACAGGCTGAAACGATGGGTCTACCATGGCAATCCTGTTTGTGGATCTTGGGAAGGAGGTAGAAGTGGGCTGTGCGGGGTTGGGGAACTATGAAGTTGGTGGCAGCGGGGGGGGGGGAAGATCTCCAGAGAAGATGAGGTCAGTGACAGTCTTGGAAATGGTGGTTTGATGTTCAGTAGTGGGGTCATAGTCCAGGTGGAGGTAGGAGGAGGTGTCGGAGAGTTGGCGTTCAGCTTCCGCTAGGTAGAGGTCTGTACGCCAAACAACAACAGCACCACCCTTGTCAGCGGGTTTAATGACAGTGTCAGGGTTGGATCTAAGAGAATGGAGTGCTGCAAGTTCAGAGGGAGGTAGGTTGGAGTGAGTGAGGGGAGCAGAGAAATGGAGACGGCCGATGTCACGGCGGCAGTTAGCGATGAAAAGATCTAGAGAGGGTAAGAGGCCAGGGGGAGGGGTCCAGGTAGAACGGGAATTCTGCAAGCGGGAGAAAGGGTCAGTCGTGCGGGGGGAAGACTCCTGGCCAGAGAAGTGGGCACGGAGCCGAAGGCGGCAGAAAAAGAGTTCAGCATCATGCCGAGCTCGAAATTCATTGAGGTGGGGGCGTAAGGGGATGAAGCTCAGGCCTTTGCTGAGGACTGATCGTTCGGGGTCAGAGAGTGGAAGGTCAGAGGGGATGGTGAAAACACGGCAGGAGGTGAGATTGGGAGAAGGGGGGTCAGAGGAAAGTGAAGGGGAAGAAGGTTCCGGAGGGGCGTTGGTGTCCAAGAGTTGATGAAGCTTGCGATCCTTGACATCGGAAAGGAAGAGAAAAAGTTTTTTGTTGAAGTGTCGGATGAGTCGAAGGATGAAATGGAACTGTGGACCCAGACAGCTTTGAGATAGAGTGCGCCGGTGTTGCTGAAGAACGAGGTCGAGAGTGTTCATGTGGCGACGCATGGCGTTGAGCGTGGATCTCAGGATGCGGCGAGAGCAGTAGTTCGAGGAACGATGAATATCTTGGAGATATTTGTAATCCTGGGTGGATCCGAAACACGAAGGGTGGAAGTTGAGTTGGAATCCACGTGGAATAAGTCGGAACCGGAGACAGTTGCAGAGGAAAATCTTTTGTTCGATCGCAGTCTTGCCTTCGATCTATTTTCTTTTCTTTCCAGTTTTGAAGAAGGGTTTCGACCCGAAACGTCAACTCAAATTTCTCTCCACGGATGTTGCCTGACCTGCTGAGTTTTTCCAGCATTTTCTGTTGTTATTTCGGATTTCCAGCATCTGCAGTATTTTGCTATCGTACGAATATGTAGTGGTCAGATACAAAAAATAATCAAAAAATCTAACGGAATGATAGCCTTTATAACTAGAGGGCTAGAAAATAAAGGGGAGAAAGTTTTGCTACAGCTATACAAATCCCTGGTTAGACTGCATCTGGAGTACTGTGTACAGTTCTGGGAACCGTACCTTAGAAATGATATATTGGCCTTGGAAGGAGTTCAGTGCAGATTCACCAGAATGCTGCCAGGGCTCCAAGGATTAGATTATGAGGAGAGATTACATAAACTAGACTTGTATTTCCTGGAATATAGTAGGTTAAGGAGTGATTTGATTGAGGTTTTTAGGATTTTGAAAGGGTTTGATAGGGTAGATAGAAACTTTTTCCGCTGGTGGGGGAGTCCAGGACAAGGGGACATAACCTTAAAATCAGAGCCAGGCCATTCGGTGGAGAAGTTAGGAAACACTTTCTCATGCAAAGGGTGGTACAAGTGTGGAACTCTCCCATGAAAAGCTAGCTCAATTAATAATGTTAAATCTGAGATTGATAGATTTTTGCGAGCCAATGGAATAATACGATATGGAGCCAAGGCAGGTGGATGGAGTTAAGATACAGATCAGCCATGATCTCGTTGAATGATGGAACAGGCTCGAGGGGCTGAATAGCCTACTCCTGTTCCTATGGGATTGGGGTATCTTCCTGTTATATCTGGGATTGGGGTGTCTCCCTGTTGTATTTGGGATTGGGATGTCTCCCTGTTGTACCTGGGATCGGGGTGTCTCCATATTGTACCTAGGATCGGGGTGTCTCCCTGTTGGATCTGGGATTGGGGTGTCTCCCTGTTGTATCTGGGTGTCTCCCTGTTGTACCTAGGATCGGGGTGTCTCCGAGTTGTATCTGGGATCGGGGTGTCTCCCTGTTGTATCTGGGATCGGGGTGTCTCCCTGTTGTGTCTGGGATCGGGGTGTCTCCCTGTTGTGTCTGGGATTGGGGTATCTTCCTGTTATATCTGGGATTGGGGTGTCTCCCTGTTGTATTTGGGATTGGGATGTCTCCCTGTTGTACCTGGGATCGGGGTGTCTCCATATTGTACCTAGGATCGGGGTGTCTCCCTGTTGGATCTGGGATTGGGGTGTCTCCCTGTTGTATCTGGGTGTCTCCCTGTTGTACCTAGGATCGGGGTGTCTCCCAGTTGTATCTGGGATCGGGGTGTCTCCCTGTTGTATCTGGGATCGGGGTGTCTCCCTGTTGTGTCTGGGATCGGGGTGTCTCCCTGTTGTGTCTGGGATCGGGGTGTCTCCCTGTTGTACCTGGGATCGGGGTGTCTCCCTGTTGTATCTGCGATCGGGGTGTCTCCCTGTTGTATCTGGGATCGGGGTGTCTCCCTGTTGTATCTGGGATTGGGGTGTCTCCCTGTTGTACCTAGGATCAGAGCGTCTCCCTGTTGTATCTGGGATTGGGGTGTCTCCCTGTTGTATCTGGGATTGGGATGTCTCCCTGTTGTATCTGGGATTGGGGTGTCTCCCTGTTGTATCTGGGATTGGGGTGTCTCCCTGTTGGATCTGCGATCGGGGTGTCTCCCTGTTGTATCTGGGATTGGGGTGTCTCCATGTTGTATCTGGGATTGGGATGTCTCCCTGTTGTACCTGGGATCGGGGTGTCTCCCTGTTGTACCGAGGATCGGGGTGTTTCCCTGTTGGATCTGGGATTGGGGTGTCTCCCTGTTGGATCTGGGATTGGGGTGTCTCCCTGTTGGATCTGGGATTGGGGTGTTTCCTGTTGTATCTGGGATCGGGGTGTCTCCCTGTTGTATCTGGGATCGGGGTGTCTCCCTGTTGTATCTGGGATCGGGGTGTCTCCCTGTTGTATCTGGGATCGGGGTGTCTCCCTGTTGTATCTGGGATCGGGGTGTCTCCCTGTTGTATCTGGGATCGGGGTGTCTCCCTGTTGTATCTGGGATCGGGGTGTCTCCCTGTTGTACCTGGGATCGGGGTGTCTCCCTGTTGTACCGAGGATCGGGGTGTCTCCCTGTTGTATCTGGGATTGGGGTGTCTCCCTGTTGTATCTGCGATCGGGGTGTCTCCCTGTTGTATCTGGGATCAGAGTGTCTCCCTGTTGTATCTGGGATCGGGGTATCTCCCTGTTGTATCTGGGATTGGGGTGTCTCCCTGTTGTATCTGGAATCGGGGTGTCTCCCTGTTGTATCTGGGTGTCTCCCTGTTGTATCTGGGATCGGGGTGTCTCCCTGTTGTAGCTGGGATCGGGGTGTCTCCCTGTTGTACCTGGGATCGGGGCGTCTCCCTGTTGGATCTGGGATCGGGGCGTCTCCCTGTTGGATCTGGGATCGGGGCGTCTCCCTGTTGGATCTGGGATCGGGGCGTCTCCCTGTTGGATCTGGGATCGGGGTCTCTCCCTGTTGGATCTGGGATCGGGGTGTCTCCCTGTTGGATCTGGGATTGGGGTGTCTCCCTGTTGGATCTGGGATTGGGATGTCTCCCTGTTGTGCCTGGGATCGGGGTGTCTCCCTGTTGTACCGAGGATCGGGGTGTTTCCCTGTTGGATCTGGGATTGGGGTGTCTCCCTGTTGGATCTGGGATTGGGGTGTCTCCCTGTTGGATCTGGGATTGGGGTGTTTCCTGTTGTATCTGGGATCGGGGTGTCTCCCTGTTGTATCTGGGATCGGGGTCTCTCCCTGTTGTATCTGGGATCGGGGTGTCTCCCTGTTGTACCTGGGATCGGGGCGTCTCCCTGTTGTACCTGGGATCGGGGCGTCTCCCTGTTGGATCTGGGATCGGGGCGTCTCCCTGTTGGATCTGGGATCGGGGCGTCTCCCTGTTGGATCTGGGATCGGGGCGTCTCCCTGTTGGATCTGGGATCGGGGCGTCTCCCTGTTGGATCTGGGATCGGGGCGTCTCCCTGTTGGATCTGGGATCGGGGCGTCTCCCTGTTGGATCTGGGATCGGGGCGTCTCCCTGTTGGATCAGGGATCGGGGCGTCTCCCTGTTGGATCTGGGATCGGGGCATCTCCCTGTTGGATCTGGGATCGGGGCGTCTCCCTGTTGGATCTGGGATCGGGGCGTCTCCCTGTTGTATCTGGGATTGGGGTGTCTCCCTGTTGTATCTGGGATTGGGATGTCTCCCTGTTGTACCTGGGATCGGGGTGTCTCCCTGTTGTACCGAGGATCGGGGTGTTTCCCTGTTGGATCTGGGATTGGGGTGTCTCCCTGTTGGATCTGGGATTGGGGTGTCTCCCTGTTGTATCTGGGATCGGGGTGTCTCCCTGTTGTATCTGGGATCGGGGTGTTTCCTGTTGTATCTGGGATCGGGGTGTCTCCCTGTTGTATCTGGGATCGGGGTGTCTCCCTGTTGTATCTGGGATCGGGGTGTCTCCCTGTTGTATCTGGGATCGGGGTGTCTCCCTGTTGTATCTGGGATCGGGGTGTCTCCCGGTTGTATCTGGGATCGGGGTGTCTCCCTGCTTTACCTGGGATCGGGGTGTCTCCCTGTTGTAAAGAGGATCGGGGTGTCTCCCTGTTGTATCTGGGATCGGGGTGTCTCCCTGTTGTATCTGGGATTGGGGTGTCTCCCTGTTGTATCTGCGATCGGGGTGTCTCCCTGTTGTATCTGGGATCAGAGTGTCTCCCTGTTGTATCTGGGATCGGGGTATCTCCCTGTTGTATCTGGGATTGGGGTGTCTCCCTGTTGTATCTGGAATCGGGGTGTCTCCCTGTTGTATCTGGGTGTCTCCCTGTTGTATCTGGGATCGGGGTGTCTCCCTGTTGTATCTGGGATCGGGGTGTCTCCCTGTTGTATCTGGGATTGGGGTGTCTCCCTGTTGTATCTGGGTGTCTCCCTGTTGTATCTGGGTGTCTCCCTGTTGTATCTGGGATCGGGGTGTCTCCCTGTTGTACCTGGGATCGGGGCGTCTCCCTGTTGGATCTGGGATCGGGGCGTCTCCCTGTAGGATCTGGGATCGGGGCGTCTCCCTGTTGGATCTGGGATCGGGGCGTCTCCCTGTTGGATCTGGGATCGGGGTGTCTCCCTGTTGGATCTGGGATCGGGGTGTCTCCCTGTTGTACCTGGGATCGGGGTGTCTCCCTGTTGTACCTGGGATCGGGGCTTCTCCCTGTTGGATCTGGGATCGGGGCGTCTCCCTGTTGGATCTGGGATCGGGGCGTCTCCCTGTTGGATCTGGGATCGGGGCGTCTCCCTGTTGGATCTGGGATCGGGGCGTCTCCCTGTTGGATCTGGGATCGGGGTGTCTCCCTGTTGGATCTGGGATTGGGGTGTCTCCCTGTTGGATCTGGGATTGGGGTGTTTCCTGTTGTATCTGGGATCGGGGTGTCTCCCTGTTGTATCTGGGATCGGGGTGTCTCCCTGTTGTATCTGGGATCGGGGTGTCTCCCTGTTGTATCTGGGATCGGGGTGTCTCCCTGATGTATCTGGGATCGGGGTGTCTCCCTGTTGTATCTGGGATCGGGATGTCTCCCTGTTGTACCTGGGATCGGGGTGTCTCCCTGTTGTACCTAGGATCGGGGTGTCTCCCTGTTGTACCTAGGATCGGGGTGTCTCCCTGTTGGATCTGGGATTGGGGTGTCTCCCTGTTGTATCTGCGATCGGGGAGTCTCCCTGTTGTATCTGGAATCAGAGTGTCTCCCTGTTGTATCTGGGATCGGGGTATCTCCCTGTTGTATCTGGGATTGGGGTGTCTCCCTGTTGTATCTGGGATCGGGGTGTCTCCCTGTTGTACCTGGGATCGGGGCGTCTCCCTGTTGTACCTGGGATCGGGGCGTCTCCCTGTTGGATCTGGGATCGGGGCGTCTCCCTGTTGGATCTGCGATCGGGGCGTCTCCCTGTTGGATCTGGGATCGGGGCGTCTCCCTGTTGGATCTGGGATCGGGGCGTCTCCCTGTTGGATCTGGGATCGGGGCGTCTCCCTGTTGGATCTGGGATCGGGGCGTCTCCCTGTTGTACCTGGGATCGGGGCGTCTCCCTGTTGTACCTGGGATCGGGGTGTCTCCCTGTTGTACCTGGGATCGGGGTGTCTCCCTGTTGTACCTGGGATCGGGGTGTCTCCCTGTTGTACCTGGGATCGGGGCGTCTCCCTGTTGTACCTGGGATCGGGGCGTCTCCCTGTTGGATCCGGGATCGGGGCGTCTCCCTGTTGGATCTGGGATCGGGGCGTCTCCCTGTTGGATCTGGGATCGGGGCGTCTCCCTGTTGGATCTGGGATCGGGGCGTCTCCCTGTTGGATCTGGGATCGGGGTGTCTCCCTGTTGGATCTGGGATCGGGGTGTCTCCCTGTTGTACCTGGGATCGGGGTGTCTCCCTGTTGTACCTGGGATCGGGGTGTCTCCCTGTTGTATCTGGGATCGGGGTGTCTCCCTGTTGTATCTGGGATCAGAGTGTCTCCCTGTTGTATCTGGGATCGGGGTATCTCCCTGTTGTATCTGGGATTGGGGTGTCTCCCTGTTGTATCTGGAATCGGGGTGTCTCCCTGTTGTATCTGGGTGTCTCCCTGTTGTATCTGGGATCGGGGTGTCTCCCTGTTGTACCTGGGATCGGGGTGTCTCCCTGTTGTACCTGGGATCGGGGCGTCTCCCTGTTGGATCTGGGATCGGGGCGTCTCCCTGTTGGATCTGGGATCGGGGCGTCTCCCTGTTGGATCTGGGATCGGGGCGTCTCCCTGTTGGATCTGGGATCGGGGCGTCTTCCTGTTGGATCTGGGATTGGGGTGTCTCCCTGTTGTATCTGGGATTGGGGTGTCTCCCTGTTGTATCTGGGATTGGGATGTCTCCCTGTTGTACCTGGGATCGGGGTGTCTCCCTGTTGTACCGAGGATCGGGGTGTTTCCCTGTTGGATCTGGGATTGGGGTGTCTCCCTGTTGTATCTGGGATCGGGGTGTCTCCCTGTTGTATCTGGGATTGGGGTGTCTCCCTGTTGTATCTGGGTGTCTCCCTGTTGTATCTGGGTGTCTCCCTGTTGTATCTGGGATCGGGGTGTCTCCCTGTTGTACCTGGGATCGGGGCGTCTCCCTGTTGGATCTGGGATCGGGGCGTCTCCCTGTTGGATCTGGGATCGGGGCGTCTCCCTGTTGGATCTGGGATCGGGGCGTCTTCCTGTTGGATCTGGGATTGGGGTGTCTCCCTGTTGTATCTGGGATTGGGGTGTCTCCCTGTTGTATCTGGGATTGGGATGTCTCCCTGTTGTACCTGGGATCGGGGTGTCTCCCTGTTGTACCGAGGATCGGGGTGTTTCCCTGTTGGATCTGGGATTGGGGTGTCTCCCTGTTGGATCTGGGATTGGGGTGTCTCCCTGTTGGATCTGGGATTGGGGTGTCTCCCTGTTGGATCTGGGATTGGGGTGTCTCCCTGTTGTATCTGGGATCGGGGTGTCTCCCTGTTGTATCTGGGATCGGGGCGTCTCCCTGTTGTCCCTGGGATCGGGGCGTCTCCCTGTTGTACCTGGGATCGGGGCGTCTCCCTGTTGTACCTGGGATCGGGGCGTCTCCCTGTTGTACCTGGGATCGGGGCGTCTCCCTGTTGTACCTGGGATCGGGGCGTCTCCCTGTTGGATCTGGGATCGGGGCGTCTCCCTGTTGGATCTGGGATCGGGGCGTCTCCCTGTTGGATCTGGGATCGGGGCGTCTCTCTGTTGGATCTGGGATCGGGGCGTCTCCCTGTTGGATCTGGGATCGGGGCGTCTCCCTGTTGGATCTGGGATCGGGGCGTCTCCCTGTTGGATCTGGGATTGGGGTGTCTCCCTGTTGTATCTGCGATTGGGATGTCTCCCTGTTGTACCTGGGATCGGGGTGTCTCCCTGTTGTACCGAGGATCGGGGTGTTTCCCTGTTGGATCTGGGATTGGGGTGTCTCCCTGTTGGATCTGGGATTGGGGTGTTTCCTGTTGTATCTGGGATCGGGGTGTCTCCCTGTTGTATCTGGGATCGGGGTGTCTCCCTGTTGTATCTGGGATCGGGGTGTCTCCCTGTTGTATCTGGGATCGGGGTGTCTCCCTGTTGTATCTGGGATCGGGGTGTCTCCCGGTTGTATCTGGGATCGGGGTGTCTCCCTGTTGTACCTGGGATCGGGGTGTCTCCCTGTTGTACCTGGGATCGGGGTGTCTCCCTGTTGTACCGAGGATCGGGGTGTCTCCCTGTTGTATCTGGGATCGGGGTGTCTCCCTGTTGTATCTGGGATTGGGGTGTCTCCCTGTTGTATCTGCGATCGGGGTGTCTCCCTGTTGTATCTGGGATCAGAGTGTCTCCCTGTTGTATCTGGGATCGGGGTATCTCCCTGTTGTATCTGGGATTGGGGTGTCTCCCTGTTGTATCTGGAATCGGGGTGTCTCCCTGTTGTATCTGGGTGTCTCCCTGTTGTATCTGGGATCGGGGTGTCTCCCTGTTGTATCTGGGATCGGGGTGTCTCCCTGTTGTATCTGGGATTGGGGTGTCTCCCTGTTGTATCTGGGTGTCTCCCTGTTGTATCTGGGATCGGGGTGTCTCCCTGTTGTACCTGGGATCCGGGTGTCTCCCTGTTGTACCTGGGATCGGGGCGTCTCCCTGTTGGATCTGGGATCGGGGCGTCTCCCTGTTGGATCTGGGATCGGGGCATCTCCCTGTTGGATCTGGGATCGGGGTGTCTCCCTGTTGGATCTGGGATTGGGGTGTCTCCCTGTTGTATCTGGGATTGGGGTGTCTCCCTGTTGTATCTGGGATTGGGATGTCTCCCTGTTGTACCTGGGATCGGGGTGTCTCCCTGTTGTACCGAGGATCGGGGTGTTTCCCTGTTGGATCTGGGATTGGGGTGTCTCCCTGTTGGATCTGGGATTGGGGTGTCTCCCTGTTGGATCTGGGATTGGGGTGTTTCCTGTTGTATCTGGGATCGGGGTGTCTCCCTGTTGTATCTGGGATCGGGGTGTCTTCCTGTTGTATCTGGGATCGGGGTGTCTCTCTGTTCTATCTGGGATCGGGGTGTCTCCCTGTTCTATCTGGGATCGGGGTGTCTCCCTGTTGTATCTGGGATCGGGGTGTCTCCCTGTTGTATCTGGGATCGGGGTGTCTCCCTGTTGTATCTGGGATCGGGGTGTCTCCCTGTTGTATCTGGGATTGGGATGTCTCCCTGTTGTACCTGGGATTGGGGTGTCTCCCTGTTGTACCTAGGATCGGGGTGTCTCCCTGTTGTACCTAGGATCGGGGTGTCTCCCTGTTGGATCTGGGATTGGGGTGTCTCCCTGTTGTATCTGCGATCGGGGTGTCTCCCTGTTGTATCTGGGATCAGAGTGTCTCCCTGTTGTATCTGGGATCAGAGTGTCTCCTTGTTGTATCTGGGATCGGGGTATCTCCCTGTTGTATCTGCGATTGGGGTGTCTCCCTGTTGTATCTGGAATCGGGGTGTCTCCCTGTTGTATCTGGGTGTCTCCCTGTTGTATCTGGGATCGGGGTGTCTCCCTGTTGTACCTGGGATCGGGGCGTCTCCCTGTTGTACCTGGGATCGGGGTGTCTCCCTGTTGTACCTGGGATCGGGGTGTCTCCCTGTTGTACCTGGGATCGGGGTGTCTCCCTGTTGTACCTGGGATCGGGGCATCTCGCTGTTGGATCTGGGATCGGGGCGTCTCCCTGTTGGATCTGGGATCGGGGCGTCTCCCTGTTGGATCTGGGATCGGGGTGTCTCCCTGTTGTACCTGGGATCGGGGTGTCTCCCTGTTGTACCTGGGATCGGGGTGTCTCCCTGTTGGATCTGGGATCGGGGCATCTCCCTGTTGGATCTGGGATCGGGGCGTCTCCCTGTTGGATCTGGGATCGGGGTGTCTCCCTGTTGGATCTGGGATCGGGGTGTCTCCCTGTTGTACCTGGGATCGGGGTGTCTCCCTGTTGTACCTGGGATCGGGGTGTCTCCCTGTTGTATCTGGGATCGGGGTGTCTCCCTGTTGTATCTGGGATCAGAGTGTCTCCCTGTTGTATCTGGGATCGGGGTATCTCCCTGTTGTATCTGGGATTGGGGTGTCTCCCTGTTGTATCTGGAATCGGGGTGTCTCCCTGTTGTATCTGGGTGTCTCCCTGTTGTATCTGGGATCGGGGTGTCTCCCTGTTGTATCTGGGATCGGGGTGTCTCCCTGTTGTATCTGGGATCGGGGTGTCTCCCTGTTGTATCTGGGTGTCTCCCTGTTGTATCTGGGTGTCTCCCTGTTGTATCTGGGTGTCTCCCTGTTGTATCTGGGATCGGGGTGTCTCCCTGTTGTACCTGGGATCGGGGTGTCTCCCTGTTGTACCTGGGATCGGGGCGTCTCCCTGTTGGATCTGGGATCGGGGCGTCTCCCTGTTGGATCTGGGATCGGGGCGTCTCCCTGTTGGATCTGGGATCGGGGTGTCTCCCTGTTGGATCTGGGATTGGGGTGTCTCCCTGTTGGATCTGGGATTGGGGTGTCTCCCTGTTGTATCTGGGATCGGGATGTCTCCCTGTTGTACCTGGGATCGGGGTGTCTCCCTGTTGTACCGAGGATCGGGGTGTTTCCCTGTTGGATCTGGGATTGGGGTGTCTCCCTGTTGGATCTGGGATTGGGGTGTCTCCCTGTTGGATCTGGGATTGGGGTGTCTCCCTGTTGGATCTGGGATTGGGGTGTTTCCTGTTGTATCTGCGATCGGGGTGTCTCCGTGTTGTATCTGGGATAGGGGTGTCTCCCTGTTGTATCTGGGATCGGGGTGTCTCCCTGTTGTACCTGGGATCGGGGCGTCTCCCTGTTGTACCTGGGATCGGGGCGTCTCCCTGTTGGATCTGGGATCGGGGCGTCTCCCTGTTGGATCTGGGATCGGGGCGTCTCCCTGTTGGATCTGGGATCGGGGCGTCTCCCTGTTGGATCTGGGATCGGGGCGTCTCCCTGTTGGATCTGGGATCGGGGCGTCTCCCTGTTGGATCTGGGATCGGGGCGTCTCCCTGTTGGATCTGGGATCGGGGCGTCTCCCTGTTGGATCTGGGATCGGGGCGTCTCCCTGTTGGATCTGGGATTGGGGTGTCTCCCTGTTGTATCTGGGATTGGGATGTCTCCCTGTTGTACCTGGGATCGGGGTGTCTCCCTGTTGTACCGAGGATCGGGGTGTTTCCCTGTTGGATCTGGGATTGGGGTGTCTCCCTGTTGGATCTGGGATTGGGGTGTTTCCTGTTGTATCTGGGATCGGGGTGTCTCCCTGTTGTATCTGGGATCGGGGTGTCTCCCTGTTGTATCTGGGATCGGGGTGTCTCCCTGTTGTATCTGGGATCGGGGTGTCTCCCTGTTGTATCTGGGATCGGGGTGTCTCCCTGTTGGATCTGGGATCGGGGTGTCTCCCGGTTGTATCTGGGATCGGGGTGTCTCCCTGTTGTACCTGGGATCGGGGTGTCTCCCTGTTGTACCTGGGATCGGGGTGTCTCCCTGTTGTACCGAGGATCGGGGTGTCTCCCTGTTGTATCTGGGATCGGGGTGTCTCCCTGTTGTATCTGGGATTGGGGTGTCTCCCTGTTGTATCTGCGATCGGGGTGTCTCCCTGTTGTATCTGGGATCAGAGTGTCTCCCTGTTGTATCTGGGATCGGGGTATCTCCCTGTTGTATCTGGGATTGGGGTGTCTCCCTGTTGTATCTGGGATCGGGGTGTCTCCCTGTTGTATCTGGGATCGGGGTGTCTCCCTGTTGTATCTGGGATTGGGGTGTCTCCCTGTTGTATCTGGGTGTCTCCCTGTTGTATCTGGGATCGGGGTGTCTCCCTGTTGTATCTGGGATCGGGGTGTCTCCCTGTTGTACCTGGGATCGGGGCGTCTCCCTGTTGGATCTGGGATCGGGGCGTCTCCCTGTAGGATCTGGGATCGGGGCGTCTCCCTGTTGGATCTGGGATCGGGGCGTCTCCCTGTTGGATCTGGGATCGGGGTGTCTCCCTGTTGGATCTGGGATCGGGGTGTCTCCCTGTTGTACCTGGGATCGGGGTGTCTCCCTGTTGTACCTGGGATCGGGGCATCTCCCTGTTGGATCTGGGATCGGGGCGTCTCCCTGTTGGATCTGGGATCGGGGCGTCTCCCTGTTGGATCTGGGATCGGGGCGTCTCCCTGTTGGATCTGGGATCGGGGCGTCTCCCTGTTGGATCTGGGATCGGGGTGTCTCCCTGTTGGATCTGGGATTGGGGTGTCTCCCTGTTGGATCTGGGATTGGGGTGTTTCCTGTTGTATCTGGGATCGGGGTGTCTCCCTGTTGTATCTGGGATCGGGGTGTCTCCCTGTTGTATCTGGGATCGGGGTGTCTCCCTGTTGTATCTGGGATCGGGGTGTCTCCCTGATGTATCTGGGATCGGGGTGTCTCCCTGTTGTATCTGGGATCGGGATGTCTCCCTGTTGTACCTGGGATCGGGGTGTCTCCCTGTTGTACCTAGGATCGGGGTGTCTCCCTGTTGTACCTAGGATCGGGGTGTCTCCCTGTTGGATCTGGGATTGGGGTGTCTCCCTGTTGTATCTGCGATCGGGGAGTCTCCCTGTTGTATCTGGAATCAGAGTGTCTCCCTGTTGTATCTGGGATCGGGGTATCTCCCTGTTGTATCTGGGATTGGGGTGTCTCCCTGTTGTATCTGGGATCGGGGTGTCTCCCTGTTGTACCTGGGATCGGGGCGTCTCCCTGTTGTACCTGGGATCGGGGCGTCTCCCTGTTGGATCTGGGATCGGGGCGTCTCCCTGTTGGATCTGGGATCGGGGCGTCTCCCTGTTGGATCTGGGATCGGGGCGTCTCCCTGTTGGATCTGGGATCGGGGCGTCTCCCTGTTGGATCTGGGATCGGGGCGTCTCCCTGTTGGATCTGGGATCGGGGCGTCTCCCTGTTGTACCTGGGATCGGGGCGTCTCCCTGTTGTACCTGGGATCGGGGTGTCTCCCTGTTGGATCTGGGATCGGGGCGTCTCCCTGTTGGATCTGGGATCGGGGCGTCTCCCTGTTGGATCTGGGATCGGGGCGTCTCCCTGTTGGATCTGGGATCGGGGCGTCTCCCTGTTGGATCTGGGATCGGGGTGTCTCCCTGTTGGATCTGGGATTGGGGTGTCTCCCTGTTGGATCTGGGATTGGGGTGTTTCCTGTTGTATCTGGGATCGGGGTGTCTCCCTGTTGTATCTGGGATCGGGGTGTCTCCCTGTTGTATCTGGGATCGGGGTGTCTCCCTGTTGTATCTGGGATCGGGGTGTCTCCCTGATGTATCTGGGATCGGGGTGTCTCCCTGTTGTATCTGGGATCGGGATGTCTCCCTGTTGTACCTGGGATCGGGGTGTCTCCCTGTTGTACCTAGGATCGGGGTGTCTCCCTGTTGTACCTAGGATCGGGGTGTCTCCCTGTTGGATCTGGGATTGGGGTGTCTCCCTGTTGTATCTGCGATCGGGGAGTCTCCCTGTTGTATCTGGAATCAGAGTGTCTCCCTGTTGTATCTGGGATCGGGGTATCTCCCTGTTGTATCTGGGATTGGGGTGTCTCCCTGTTGTATCTGGGATCGGGGTGTCTCCCTGTTGTATCTGGAATCGGGGTGTCTCCCTGTTGTATCTGGGTGTCTCCCTGTTGTATCTGGGATCGGGGTGTCTCCCTGTTGTACCTGGGATCGGGGTGTCTCCCTGTTGTACCTGGGATCGGGGCGTCTCCCTGTTGGATCTGGGATCGGGGCGTCTCCCTGTTGGATCTGGGATCGGGGCGTCTCCCTGTTGGATCTGGGATCGGGGCGTCTCCCTGTTGGATCTGGGATCGGGGCGTCTTCCTGTTGGATCTGGGATTGGGGTGTCTCCCTGTTGTATCTGGGATTGGGGTGTCTCCCTGTTGTATCTGGGATTGGGATGTCTCCCTGTTGTACCTGGGATCGGGGTGTCTCCCTGTTGTACCGAGGATCGGGGTGTTTCCCTGTTGGATCTGGGATTGGGGTGTCTCCCTGTTGTATCTGGGATCGGGGTGTCTCCCTGTTGTATCTGGGATTGGGGTGTCTCCCTGTTGTATCTGGGTGTCTCCCTGTTGTATCTGGGTGTCTCCCTGTTGTATCTGGGATCGGGGTGTCTCCCTGTTGTACCTGGGATCGGGGCGTCTCCCTGTTGGATCTGGGATCGGGGCGTCTCCCTGTTGGATCTGGGATCGGGGCGTCTCCCTGTTGGATCTGGGATCGGGGCGTCTTCCTGTTGGATCTGGGATTGGGGTGTCTCCCTGTTGTATCTGGGATTGGGGTGTCTCCCTGTTGTATCTGGGATTGGGATGTCTCCCTGTTGTACCTGGGATCGGGGTGTCTCCCTGTTGTACCGAGGATCGGGGTGTTTCCCTGTTGGATCTGGGATTGGGGTGTCTCCCTGTTGGATCTGGGATTGGGGTGTCTCCCTGTTGGATCTGGGATTGGGGTGTCTCCCTGTTGGATCTGGGATTGGGGTGTTTCCTGTTGTATCTGCGATCGGGGTGTCTCCCTGTTGTATCTGGGATCAGAGTGTCTCCCTGTTGTATCTGGGATCGGGGTAGCTCCCTGTTGTATCTGGGATTGGGGTGTCTCCCTGTTGTATCTGGAATCGGGGTGTCTCCCTGTTGTATCTGGGATCGGGGTGTCTCCCTGTTGTATCTGGGATCGGGGCGTCTCCCTGTTGTCCCTGGGATCGGGGCGTCTCCCTGTTGTACCTGGGATCGGGGCGTCTCCCTGTTGTACCTGGGATCGGGGCGTCTCCCTGTTGTACCTGGGATCGGGGCGTCTCCCTGTTGTACCTGGGATCGGGGCGTCTCCCTGTTGGATCTGGGATCGGGGCGTCTCCCTGTTGGATCTGGGATCGGGGCGTCTCCCTGTTGGATCTGGGATCGGGGCGTCTCTCTGTTGGATCTGGGATCGGGGCGTCTCCCTGTTGGATCTGGGATCGGGGCGTCTCCCTGTTGGATCTGGGATCGGGGCGTCTCCCTGTTGGATCTGGGATTGGGGTGTCTCCCTGTTGTATCTGCGATTGGGATGTCTCCCTGTTGTACCTGGGATCGGGGTGTCTCCCTGTTGTACCGAGGATCGGGGTGTTTCCCTGTTGGATCTGGGATTGGGGTGTCTCCCTGTTGGATCTGGGATTGGGGTGTTTCCTGTTGTATCTGGGATCGGGGTGTCTCCCTGTTGTATCTGGGATCGGGGTGTCTCCCTGTTGTATCTGGGATCGGGGTGTCTCCCTGTTGTATCTGGGATCGGGGTGTCTCCCTGTTGTATCTGGGATCGGGGTGTCTCCCGGTTGTATCTGGGATCGGGGTGTCTCCCTGTTGTACCTGGGATCGGGGTGTCTCCCTGTTGTACCTGGGATCGGGGTGTCTCCCTGTTGTACCGAGGATCGGGGTGTCTCCCTGTTGTATCTGGGATCGGGGTGTCTCCCTGTTGTATCTGGGATTGGGGTGTCTCCCTGTTGTATCTGCGATCGGGGTGTCTCCCTGTTGTATCTGGGATCAGAGTGTCTCCCTGTTGTATCTGGGATCGGGGTATCTCCCTGTTGTATCTGGGATTGGGGTGTCTCCCTGTTGTATCTGGAATCGGGGTGTCTCCCTGTTGTATCTGGGTGTCTCCCTGTTGTATCTGGGATCGGGGTGTCTCCCTGTTGTATCTGGGATCGGGGTGTCTCCCTGTTGTATCTGGGATTGGGGTGTCTCCCTGTTGTATCTGGGTGTCTCCCTGTTGTATCTGGGATCGGGGTGTCTCCCTGTTGTACCTGGGATCCGGGTGTCTCCCTGTTGTACCTGGGATCGGGGCGTCTCCCTGTTGGATCTGGGATCGGGGCGTCTCCCTGTTGGATCTGGGATCGGGGCATCTCCCTGTTGGATCTGGGATCGGGGTGTCTCCCTGTTGGATCTGGGATTGGGGTGTCTCCCTGTTGTATCTGGGATTGGGGTGTCTCCCTGTTGTATCTGGGATTGGGATGTCTCCCTGTTGTACCTGGGATCGGGGTGTCTCCCTGTTGTACCGAGGATCGGGGTGTTTCCCTGTTGGATCTGGGATTGGGGTGTCTCCCTGTTGGATCTGGGATTGGGGTGTCTCCCTGTTGGATCTGGGATTGGGGTGTTTCCTGTTGTATCTGGGATCGGGGTGTCTCCCTGTTGTATCTGGGATCGGGGTGTCTTCCTGTTGTATCTGGGATCGGGGTGTCTCTCTGTTCTATCTGGGATCGGGGTGTCTCCCTGTTCTATCTGGGATCGGGGTGTCTCCCTGTTGTATCTGGGATCGGGGTGTCTCCCTGTTGTATCTGTGATCGGGGTGTCTCCCTGTTGTATCTGGGATCGGGGTGTCTCCCTGTTGTATCTGGGATTGGGATGTCTCCCTGTTGTACCTGGGATTGGGGTGTCTCCCTGTTGTACCTAGGATCGGGGTGTCTCCCTGTTGTACCTAGGATCGGGGTGTCTCCCTGTTGGATCTGGGATTGGGGTGTCTCCCTGTTGTATCTGCGATCGGGGTGTCTCCCTGTTGTATCTGGGATCAGAGTGTCTCCCTGTTGTATCTGGGATCAGAGTGTCTCCTTGTTGTATCTGGGATCGGGGTATCTCCCTGTTGTATCTGCGATTGGGGTGTCTCCCTGTTGTATCTGGAATCGGGGTGTCTCCCTGTTGTATCTGGGTGTCTCCCTGTTGTATCTGGGATCGGGGTGTCTCCCTGTTGTACCTGGGATCGGGGCGTCTCCCTGTTGTACCTGGGATCGGGGTGTCTCCCTGTTGTACCTGGGATCGGGGTGTCTCCCTGTTGTACCTGGGATCGGGGTGTCTCCCTGTTGTACCTGGGATCGGGGCATCTCGCTGTTGGATCTGGGATCGGGGCGTCTCCCTGTTGGATCTGGGATCGGGGCGTCTCCCTGTTGGATCTGGGATCGGGGCGTCTCCCTGTTGGATCTGGGATCGGGGCGTCTCCCTGTTGGATCTGGGATCGGGGTGTCTCCCTGTTGGATCTGGGATCGGGGTGTCTCCCTGTTGGATCTGGGATCGGGGTGTCTCCCTGTTGTACCTGGGATCGGGGTGTCTCCCTGTTGTACCTGGGATCGGGGTGTCTCCCTGTTGTATCTGGGATCGGGGTGTCTCCCTGTTGTATCTGGGATCAGAGTGTCTCCCTGTTGTATCTGGGATCGGGGTATCTCCCTGTTGTATCTGGGATTGGGGTGTCTCCCTGTTGTATCTGGAATCGGGGTGTCTCCCTGTTGTATCTGGGTGTCTCCCTGTTGTATCTGGGATCGGGGTGTCTCCCTGTTGTATCTGGGATCGGGGTGTCTCCCTGTTGTATCTGGGATTGGGGTGTCTCCCTGTTGTATCTGGGTGTCTCCCTGTTGTATCTGGGTGTCTCCCTGTTGTATCTGGGATCGGGGTGTCTCCCTGTTGTACCTGGGATCGGGGTGTCTCCCTGTTGTACCTGGGATCGGGGCGTCTCCCTGTTGGATCTGGGATCGGGGCGTCTCCCTGTTGGATCTGGGATCGGGGCGTCTCCCTGTTGGATCTGGGATCGGGGTGTCTCCCTGTTGGATCTGGGATTGGGGTGTCTCCCTGTTGGATCTGGGATTGGGGTGTTTCCTGTTGTATCTGGGATCGGGGTGTCTCCCTGTTGTACCGAGGATCGGGGTGTTTCCCTGTTGGATCTGGGATTGGGGTGTCTCCCTGTTGGATCTGGGATTGGGGTGTCTCCCTGTTGGATCTGGGATCGGGGTGTTTCCCTGTTGGATCTGGGATTGGGGTGTCTCCCTGTTGGATCTGGGATTGGGGTGTTTCCTGTTGTATCTGGGATCGGGGTGTCTCCCTGTTGTATCTGGGATCGGGGTGTCTCCCTGTTGTATCTGGGATCGGGGTGTCTCCCTGTTGTATCTGGGATCGGGGTGTCTCCCTGTTGTATCTGGGATCGGGGTGTCTCCCGGTTGTATCTGGGATCGGGGTGTCTCCCTGTTGTACCTGGGATCGGGGTGTCTCCCTGTTGTACCTGGGATCGGGGTGTCTCCCTGTTGTACCGAGGATCGGGGTGTCTCCCTGTTGTATCTGGGATCGGGGTGTCTCCCTGTTGTATCTGGGATTGGGGTGTCTCCCTGTTGTATCTGCGATCGGGGTGTCTCCCTGTTGTATCTGGGATCAGAGTGTCTCCCTGTTGTATCTGGGATCGGGGTATCTCCCTGTTGTATCTGGGATTGGGGTGTCTCCCTGTTGTATCTGGAATCGGGGTGTCTCCCTGTTGTATCTGGGTGTCTCCCTGTTGTATCTGGGATCGGGGTGTCTCCCTGTTGTATCTGGGATCGGGGTGTCTCCCTGTTGTATCTGGGATTGGGGTGTCTCCCTGTTGTATCTGGGTGTCTCCCTGTTGTATCTGGGATCGGGGTGTCTCCCTGTTGTACCTGGGATCCGGGTGTCTCCCTGTTGTACCGAGGATCGGGGTGTTTCCCTGTTGGATCTGGGATTGGGGTGTCTCCCTGTTGGATCTGGGATTGGGGTGTCTCCCTGTTGGATCTGGGATCGGGGTGTTTCCCTGTTGGATCTGGGATTGGGGTGTCTCCCTGTTGGATCTGGGATTGGGGTGTTTCCTGTTGTATCTGGGATCGGGGTGTCTCCCTGTTGTATCTGGGATCGGGGTGTCTCCCTGTTGTATCTGGGATCGGGGTGTCTCCCTGTTGTATCTGGGATCGGGGTGTCTCCCTGTTGTATCTGGGATCGGGGTGTCTCCCGGTTGTATCTGGGATCGGGGTGTCTCCCTGTTGTACCTGGGATCGGGGTGTCTCCCTGTTGTACCTGGGATCGGGGTGTCTCCCTGTTGTACCGAGGATCGGGGTGTCTCCCTGTTGTATCTGGGATCGGGGTGTCTCCCTGTTGTATCTGGGATAGGGGTGTCTCCCTGTTGTATCTGCGATCGGGGTGTCTCCCTGTTGTATCTGGGATCAGAGTGTCTCCCTGTTGTATCTGGGATCGGGGTATCTCCCTGTTGTATCTGGGATTGGGGTGTCTCCCTGTTGTATCTGGAATCGGGGTGTCTCCCTGTTGTATCTGGGTGTCTCCCTGTTGTATCTGGGATCGGGGTGTCTCCCTGTTGTATCTGGGATCGGGGTGTCTCCCTGTTGTATCTGGGATTGGGGTGTCTCCCTGTTGTATCTGGGTGTCTCCCTGTTGTATCTGGGATCGGGGTGTCTCCCTGTTGTACCTGGGATCCGGGTGTCTCCCTGTTGTACCTGGGATCGGGGCGTCTCCCTGTTGGATCTGGGATCGGGGCGTCTCCCTGTTGGATCTGGGATCGGGGCATCTCCCTGTTGGATCTGGGATCGGGGTGTCTCCCTGTTGGATCTGGGATTGGGGTGTCTCCCTGTTGTATCTGGGATTGGGGTGTCTCCCTGTTGTATCTGGGATTGGGATGTCTCCCTGTTGTACCTGGGATCGGGGTGTCTCCCTGTTGTACCGAGGATCGGGGTGTTTCCCTGTTGGATCTGGGATTGGGGTGTCTCCCTGTTGGATCTGGGATTGGGGTGTCTCCCTGTTGGATCTGGGATTGGGGTGTTTCCTGTTGTATCTGGGATCGGGGTGTCTCCCTGTTGTATCTGGGATCGGGGTGTCTTCCTGTTGTATCTGGGATCGGGGTGTCTCTCTGTTCTATCTGGGATCGGGGTGTCTCCCTGTTCTATCTGGGATCGGGGTGTCTCCCTGTTGTATCTGGGATCGGGGTGTCTCCCTGTTGTATCTGGGATCGGGGTGTCTCCCTGTTGTATCTGGGATCGGGGTGTCTCCCTGTTGTATCTGGGATTGGGATGTCTCCCTGTTGTACCTGGGATTGGGGTGTCTCCCTGTTGTACCTAGGATCGGGGTGTCTCCCTGTTGTACCTAGGATCGGGGTGTCTCCCTGTTGGATCTGGGATTGGGGTGTCTCCCTGTTGTATCTGCGATCGGGGTGTCTCCCTGTTGTATCTGGGATCAGAGTGTCTCCCTGTTGTATCTGGGATCAGAGTGTCTCCTTGTTGTATCTGGGATCGGGGTATCTCCCTGTTGTATCTGCGATTGGGGTGTCTCCCTGTTGTATCTGGAATCGGGGTGTCTCCCTGTTGTATCTGGGTGTCTCCCTGTTGTATCTGGGATCGGGGTGTCTCCCTGTTGTACCTGGGATCGGGGCGTCTCCCTGTTGTACCTGGGATCGGGGTGTCTCCCTGTTGTACCTGGGATCGGGGTGTCTCCCTGTTGTACCTGGGATCGGGGTGTCTCCCTGTTGTACCTGGGATCGGGGCATCTCGCTGTTGGATCTGGGATCGGGGCGTCTCCCTGTTGGATCTGGGATCGGGGCGTCTCCCTGTTGGATCTGGGATCGGGGCGTCTCCCTGTTGGATCTGGGATCGGGGCGTCTCCCTGTTGGATCTGGGATCGGGGTGTCTCCCTGTTGGATCTGGGATCGGGGTGTCTCCCTGTTGGATCTGGGATCGGGGTGTCTCCCTGTTGTACCTGGGATCGGGGTGTCTCCCTGTTGTACCTGGGATCGGGGTGTCTCCCTGTTGTATCTGGGATCGGGGTGTCTCCCTGTTGTATCTGGGATCAGAGTGTCTCCCTGTTGTATCTGGGATCGGGGTATCTCCCTGTTGTATCTGGGATTGGGGTGTCTCCCTGTTGTATCTGGAATCGGGGTGTCTCCCTGTTGTATCTGGGTGTCTCCCTGTTGTATCTGGGATCGGGGTGTCTCCCTGTTGTATCTGGGATCGGGGTGTCTCCCTGTTGTATCTGGGATTGGGGTGTCTCCCTGTTGTATCTGGGTGTCTCCCTGTTGTATCTGGGTGTCTCCCTGTTGTATCTGGGATCGGGGTGTCTCCCTGTTGTACCTGGGATCGGGGTGTCTCCCTGTTGTACCTGGGATCGGGGCGTCTCCCTGTTGGATCTGGGATCGGGGCGTCTCCCTGTTGGATCTGGGATCGGGGCGTCTCCCTGTTGGATCTGGGATCGGGGTGTCTCCCTGTTGGATCTGGGATTGGGGTGTCTCCCTGTTGGATCTGGGATTGGGGTGTCTCCCTGTTGTATCTGGGATTGGGATGTCTCCCTGTTGTACCTGGGATCGGGGTGTCTCCCTGTTGTACCGAGGATCGGGGTGTTTCCCTGTTGGATCTGGGATTGGGGTGTCTCCCTGTTGGATCTGGGATTGGGGTGTCTCCCTGTTGGATCTGGGATTGGGGTGTCTCCCTGTTGGATCTGGGATTGGGGTGTTTCCTGTTGTATCTGCGATCGGGGTGTCTCCGTGTTGTATCTGGGATCGGGGTGTCTCCCTGTTGTATCTGGGATCGGGGTGTCTCCCTGTTGTACCTGGGATCGGGGCGTCTCCCTGTTGTACCTGGGATCGGGGCGTCTCCCTGTTGGATCTGGGATCGGGGCGTCTCCCTGTTGGATCTGGGATCGGGGCGTCTCCCTGTTGGATCTGGGATCGGGGCGTCTCCCTGTTGGATCTGGGATCGGGGCGTCTCCCTGTTGGATCTGGGATCGGGGCGTCTCCCTGTTGGATCTGGGATCGGGGCGTCTCCCTGTTGGATCTGGGATCGGGGCGTCTCCCTGTTGGATCTGGGATCGGGGCGTCTCCCTGTTGGATCTGGGATTGGGGTGTCTCCCTGTTGTATCTGGGATTGGGATGTCTCCCTGTTGTACCTGGGATCGGGGTGTCTCCCTGTTGTACCGAGGATCGGGGTGTTTCCCTGTTGGATCTGGGATTGGGGTGTCTCCCTGTTGGATCTGGGATTGGGGTGTTTCCTGTTGTATCTGGGATCGGGGTGTCTCCCTGTTGTATCTGGGATCGGGGTGTCTCCCTGTTGGATCTGGGATCGGGGTGTCTCCCGGTTGTATCTGGGATCGGGGTGTCTCCCTGTTGTACCTGGGATCGGGGTGTCTCCCTGTTGTACCTGGGATCGGGGTGTCTCCCTGTTGTACCGAGGATCGGGGTGTCTCCCTGTTGTATCTGGGATCGGGGTGTCTCCCTGTTGTATCTGGGATTGGGGTGTCTCCCTGTTGTATCTGCGATCGGGGTGTCTCCCTGTTGTATCTGGGATCAGAGTGTCTCCCTGTTGTATCTGGGATCGGGGTATCTCCCTGTTGTATCTGGGATTGGGGTGTCTCCCTGTTGTATCTGGGATCGGGGTGTCTCCCTGTTGTATCTGGGATCGGGGTGTCTCCCTGTTGTATCTGGGATTGGGGTGTCTCCCTGTTGTATCTGGGTGTCTCCCTGTTGTATCTGGGATCGGGGTGTCTCCCTGTTGTACCTGGGATCGGGGTGTCTCCCTGTTGTACCTGGGATCGGGGTGTCTCCCTGTTGGATCTGGGATCGGGGCGTCTCCCTGTTGGATCTGGGATCGGGGCGTCTCCCTGTTGGATCTGGGATCGGGGCGTCTCCCTGTTGGATCTGGGATCGGGGTGTCTCCCTGTTGGATCTGGGATCGGGGTGTCTCCCTGTTGTATCTGGGATTGGGGTGTCTCCCTGTTGTACCTGGGATCGGGGTGTCTCCCTGTTGTACCGAGGATCGGGGTGTTTCCCTGTTGGATCTGGGATTGGGGTGTCTCCCTGTTGGATCTGGGATTGGGGTGTCTCCCTGTTGGATCTGGGATTGGGGTGTTTCCTGTTGTATCTGGGATCGGGGTGTCTCCCTGTTGTATCTGGGATCGGGGTGTCTCCCTGTTGTATCTGGGATCGGGGTGTCTCCCTGTTGTATCTGGGATCGGGGTGTCTCCCTGTTGTATCTGGGATCAGAGTGTCTCCCTGTTGTATCTGGGATCGGGGTATCTCCCTGTTGTATCTGGGATTGGGGTGTCTCCCTGTTGTATCTGGGATCGGGGTGTCTCCCTGTTGTATCTGGGATCGGGGTGTCTCCCTGTTGTATCTGGGATTGGGGTGTCTCCCTGTTGTATCTGGGTGTCTCCCTGTTGTATCTGGGATCGGGGTGTCTCCCTGTTGTACCTGGGATCGGGGTGTCTCCCTGTTGTACCTGGGATCTGGGATCGGGGCGTCTCCCTGTTGGATCTGGGATCGGGGCGTCTCCCTGTTGGATCTGGGATCGGGGCGTCTCCCTGTTGGATCTGGGATCGGGGTGTCTCCCTGTTGGATCTGGGATCGGGGTGTCTCCCTGTTGTATCTGGGATTGGGGTGTCTCCCTGTTGTACCTGGGATCGGGGTGTCTCCCTGTTGTACCGAGGATCGGGGTGTTTCCCTGTTGGATCTGGGATTGGGGTGTCTCCCTGTTGGATCTGGGATTGGGGTGTCTCCCTGTTGGATCTGGGATTGGGGTGTTTCCTGTTGTATCTGGGATCGGGGTGTCTCCCTGTTGTATCTGGGATCGGGGTGTCTCCCTGTTGTATCTGGGATCGGGGTGTCTCCCTGTTGTATCTGGGATCGGGGTGTCTCCCTGTTGTATCTGGGATCAGAGTGTCTCCCTGTTGTATCTGGGATCGGGGTATCTCCCTGTTGTATCTGGGATTGGGGTGTCTCCCTGTTGTATCTGGGATCGGGGTGTCTCCCTGTTGTATCTGGGATCGGGGTGTCTCCCTGTTGTATCTGGGATTGGGGTGTCTCCCTGTTGTATCTGGGTGTCTCCCTGTTGTATCTGGGATCGGGGTGTCTCCCTGTTGTACCTGGGATCGGGGTGTCTCCCTGTTGTACCTGGGATCGGGGCGTCTCCCTGTTGGATCTGGGATCGGGGCGTCTCCCTGTTGGATCTGGGATCGGGGCGTCTCCCTGTTGGATCTGGGATCGGGGCGTCTCCCTGTTGGATCTGGGATCGGGGTGTCTCCCTGTTGTATCTGGGATCGGGGTGTCTCCCTGTTGTACCTGGGATCGGGGTGTCTCTCTGTTGTACCGAGGATCGGGGTATTTCCCTGTTGGATCTGGGATTGGGGTGTCTCCCTGTTGGATCTGGGATTGGGGTGTCTCCCTGTTGGATCTGGGATTGGGGTGTTTCCTGTTGTATCTGGGATCGGGGTGTCTCCCTGTTGTATCTGGGATCGGGGTGTCTCCCTGTTGTATCTGGGATCGGGGTGTCTCCCTGTTGTATCTGGGATCGGGGTGTCTCCCTGTTGTATCTGGGATCGGGGTGTCTCCCTGTTGTATCTGGGATCGGGGTGTCTCCCTGTTGTATCTGGGATCGGGATGTCTCCCTGTTGTACCTGGGATCGGGGTGTCTCCCTGTTGTACCTAGGATCGGGGTGTCTCCCTGTTGGATCTGGGATTGGGGTGTCTCCCTGTTGTATCTGCGATCGGGGTGTCTCCCTGTTGTATCTGGGATCATAGTGTCTCCCTGTTGTACCTGGGATCGGGGTGTCTCCCTGTTGTACCTGGGATCGGGGCGTCTCCCTGTTGTACCTGGGATCGGGGCGTCTCCCTGTTGTACCTGGGATCGGGGCGTCTCCCTGTTGTACCTGGGATCGGGGCGTCTCCCTGTTGGATCTGGGATCGGGGCGTCTCCCTGTTGGATCTGGGATCGGGGCGTCTCCCTGTTGGATCTGGGATCGGGGCGTCTCCCTGTTGGATCTGGGATCGGGGCGTCTCCCTGTTGGATCTGGGATCGGGGCGTCTCCCTGTTGGATCTGGGATCGGGGCGTCTCCCTGTTGGATCTGGGATCGGGGCGTCTCCCTGTTGGATCTGGGATCGGGGCGTCTCCCTGTTGGATCTGGGATCGGGGCGTCTCCCTGTTGGATCTGGGATCGGGGCGTCTCCCTGTTGTACCTGGGATCGGGGCGTCTCCCTGTTGTACCTGGGATCGGGGCGTCTCCCTGTTGTACCTGGGATCGGGGCGTCTCCCTGTTGTACCTGGGATCGGGGCGTCTCCCTGTTGTACCTGGGATCGGGGTGTCTCCCTGTTGTACCTGGGATCGGGGTGTCTCCCTGTTGTACCTGGGATCGGGGTGTCTCCCTGTTGTACCTGGGATCGGGGTGTCTCCCTGTTGTACCTGGGATCGGGGCGTCTCCCTGTTGGATCTGGGATCGGGGCGTCTCCCTGTTGGATCTGGGATCGGGGCGTCTCCCTGTTGGATCTGGGATCGGGGCGTCTCCCTGTTGGATCTGGGATCGGGGCGTCTCCCTGTTGGATCTGGGATCGGGGCGTCTCCCTGTTGGATCTGGGATCGGGGCGTCTCCCTGTTGGATCTGGGATCGGGGTGTCTCCCTGTTGTACCTGGGATCGGGGTGTCTCCCTGTTGTACCTGGGATCGGGGTGTCTCCCTGTTGTACCTGGGATCGGGGCGTCTCCCTGTTGGATCTGGGATCGGGGCGTCTCCCTGTTGGATCTGGGATCGGGGCGTCTCCCTGTTGGATCTGGGATCGGGGCGTCTCCCTGTTGGATCTGGGATCGGGGCGTCTCCCTGTTGGATCTGGGATCGGGGCGTCTCCCTGTTGGATCTGGGATCGGGGCGTCTCTCTGTTGGATCTGGGATCGGGGCGTCTCCCTGTTGGATCTGGGATCGGGGCGTCTCCCTGTTGGATCTGGGATCGGGGTGTCTCCCTGTTGTACCTGGGATCGGGGTGTCTCCCTGTTGTACCTGGGATCGGGGTGTCTCCCTGTTGTACCTGGGATCGGGGTGTCTCCCTGTTGTATTTGGGATCGGGGAGTCTCCCTGTTGTAGCTGCGATCGGGGTGTCTCCCTGTTGCATCTGGGATCGGGGTGTCTCCCTGTTGTATCTTGGATGGGGTGTCTCCCTGTTGTATCTTGGATGGGGTGTCTCCGTGTTATATCCATGGGTTTGAGTTGAATCCTTATTAAACCCGTGGGATTGGGTTATTTCCCTGTTATGTTCATGCAGTTGGTTGCATCTGCTCTAGGTAGGATATATTACTAGGCAGCAGTGCAGTCCTGAGTAGGTGTAATGCTTGAATGGACAGGAATGCCTGCCTATCTTTGAGATTTATTCAAAGACATGTTTTTGCAGGTTCTGATAAAAATTTGCCTAAGAGACTCAGTCATTTGTGTATAGGAAGTATTTTGTTCTTAATAACTCCTCCTTCAGGATTGACAAAATAAATAGAAGAGCAAACTGGCAGGAAAGAAATAGAAGGAGATTGATAGAAAGCAGGCTGGAAACATAGCAGCGTCTGGAAGGAATAGGAAAATGTGCTCACAAGCATTGGTAAGTACATTTCAATTACCTTTAACTCTTGTCAGCTCATCTGATGAGAAGAAAGAAGAAGGAAAGAAGAATTTCTATAGCACCTTTCACGATCTCAGGATGTCCCAAAGCGGTTCACAGCCAATGAAGTACTTTTTGAATTGTAGTCACTGTTCTAATGTAGGAAAAACATTATACAATATTAATACGCATAAAGTTGATCTCTTTTCCAGATTGCGTTAACTGCTTTCCTTGCAACTGTTAATGCAAATGAATATGCCGAATTACCTTCCGATTGTAGAGATGAAATTCCACTTCAGATGCTAAAGAAAAGGATCAGAATTACATACCCTTCGAGTGTTTTAAAAGAGTTGGGGAGACACGACCAATACAGACATCACAGATGTCCAGCATGGTCTCCTAAACTGCTGGCAAGTTCACACATTGAGGACAGGTCAATCTCACCTTGGACATACAGGTAAGATGAAATCTGCTGGCTACACGGCAATCCAGTGTTGTCGTTTTTCCATGTGGTATTCCCATGCACCTCCCCAAAAGCTACTGTAACAAGAAGTCCCCAGATCTTAACATAAGCAGATAATGTGTGTGCAGTGTATTAGACTAGACCAGAGGTCATGAATTAATATCTGTGCATGACATGTTGTGAAATTGAATTCACAAAAATACGGTAATGCGTGGGCTGGCATCTGGTTCAGGCGCGTTAAGTACATATACGGGGTGAGTTTCATCATCTGTCGATATGTGGTCAGCTTCCACAGGTACGCTGATGACACCCAGCTCTACTCTCCACCATCTCACTCGACCCCTCCACTGCCTCTGTGTTGTCAGTCATCTAGCCTTGGATGAGCCGCAATTTCCTCCAGTTAAACATTGTGAAGATCAAAGCCATCAGTGGCAGACCCCGCCTCAGACTCCGTACCCTTGCCGTTGATTCCGTTCCCCACCATTGAACCCTGAGCTGAGCTTCCGACCTCATATCCTCTCCATCACACAGACCACCTACTTCCACCTCCATAATATCACGTGTCTCCGCCTCTGCCCTTTTACATAGAAACATAGAAGATAGGAGCAGGAGTAAGCCATTCTGCTGAAACGCCTCATCCAGGCCTTTGTCACCTCCATTCGCAAATATGTCCTGGCCGGTTTCCCATCCAGCACCCTCCGTAAAATTCAGCTTCTTCAAAACTCTGCTGCCTGTATCCTATCCTGCACCAAATCCCACTCATCCATCACCCCTGCCCTTTCTGACATACATCAGCTCCTAGACAACCAAGGCCTCAAAATTTTTATTTCGCTTCCTCATGTTTAAATCCCTTCATTGTCTCTCCTCTCCCTAATTCTGTAACCTCCTCCAGCTCTAAATCACCCTTTGAAATCTCGGACTCTGACCTTGTGCCACCACCCACCCCCCAACCCCTCCACACTTTGCCCCACTATTGGCAACCTAGGCTTCATACTCTGGAATTCCCTTCCTAAACCCAGCTGCTTTTGCACCACCCTCTACTCCTTAAACAACAACTTGCATTTACATAGCGCCTTTAACATAGTAAAACGTCCCAAGGTGCTTCACAGGAGCAATTATCTGACAAAATTTGACACCGCACCACATAAGGAGATACTTGGACAGGTGCCTAAACGCTTGGGCAAAGAGGTAGGTTTTATGGAGCATTATAAAGGAGGAGAGAGAGGTAGAGGGGTTGGGTCAGGGGGTGGGGGGATTCTAGAGCTTCAACCCACCTCTTTGATCAAGCTTTGGCTTTGCGTCATTTTTTTTCTGATGGCGCCGCTGTAACCCGCCTTCGGGCTTTTTTTGTATATTAGCACTCCAGCCATGAAGCCTCACACGATGGAAGCACGTATCAGAAATTTAGACATGGAAGTCAGTGTGATCAATTTGCAGCCTGAATGATTTCCAGTGCATTTAAATTAATAGACAGTGCGCTTTAATTCATAAAATATAGGAACAGGAGTAGACCATTTAGCCCCTTGAGCCTGTGCTGCCATTCAATTAGCTCATGGCTGATCTATACCTCAACTCCCTCTACCCGCTTGGTTCCATAACCCTTAATACCCTTACCTACCTGACATCACCCCTTAATGGCCGAGCTCTAATTTTAAGTTTATGCCTCTTTTTCTGGTCACCCCCACCAGAGGAGATAGTTTCTCTGTATCGAATAAGTTCACCGTTTAAAAACACCTCAATTAAATCACTTCTCCTAAACTCTAGCAATACAAACAGTCTGTGCAACCTGTCCACATAATTTAACCCTTTAAGCCCCGGTATCATTCTGGTGAATCTGCGCTGTACCCACTCCAAGGCCAATATATCCTTCCGGAGGTTCGGTGCCCAGAACTGAATGCAGTACTACAGATGGGGCCTGACCAAAGAAAAGAAAGATTTGCATTTCTGTAGCACCTTTCATGACCATCGGACGTCCCAAAGCGCTTTACAGCCAATTAAGTACTTTTGAAGTGTAGTCACTATTGTAATGTAGGAAACATGGCAGCCAATTTTTCGCACAGCAAGCTCCTACAAAAAGCAGCAATGTGATAATGACCAGATAATAGGTGTTGGTTGAGGGGTAAATATTAGCCAGGACACCAGGGAGAACTCCTCTGCTTTTCTACAAGATAGTGCCACGGGATCTTTTATGTCCAGCTGAGAGCACCTCTGACAGTGCAGCACTCCCTCAGTACTGCACTGGAGTGTCAGACAAGAATTTTTGTGCTCAAGTCCCTGGAGTGGGACTTGAGCACAACCTCCTGACTCAGAGGCGAGTGTGCTGCCAACTGAGCCACGACTGACCCTACCAAGCCTTATTTAGATTTAACTACTTTACGTGTGGGACGTATTGCACAGGTGTGTCTGTGGAGGAGGTTATAGATGTGTATGATTTTTTTTAAATTATACATTCACAAGATCTGGGTGTCGCTCACAAGGCCAGCATTTTATTGCCCATCCCTTAATGCCCGAGAAGGTGGTGGTGAGCTGCCTTCTTGAACATTGTAGTCATGTGGTGTGACTCGTGAGCACAAATTCAAATCAATTACAAGTTTAACAAATTCTATTTTCCAATGTTTTAGCATTAATAAGGACCATAAACGCATCCCTGAATCAATTCCAGAAGCTGTCTGTCTGTGTCGTGGATGCATCAATTTTAGTAAGATGAAGCACTCGTTGGATTACACTTCAGTACCTGTGACAACAACCATGCAGGTGTATTATCGCACATCCTGTGGAGAACATAAGTTTCAGTACGAAACTAAATGGATTGAAATTGCTATTGCTTGTACATGCATCGCCCCAAAGTTGGATTAACTAATCAATGTGCACAGGAGATGTGTCTTACTGTGATTGTATCTGTATTTGCCAGAATAATTGTATTGTAGCAAGATATCCTGAACTGTATTATTATTTTCTGCTATTGAGTTGGGTTCCCCTGGGGGAATGGGGAAGGACGTACAAAGCTCGTGTTCAGTAGCTGTAGTTTCACAAAGATGTATGTTTTTGGACAACCAGTGCACTTTTCCTATTTTTGTTTTAATACAAAAGGAAAGTACTACAAGTGATTTTGCGAAATATCTTCAAGGGAATAGTAACATTCAAAAAGGGAACTGGATAAACATTTGAAGGGAAAACTTTGCAGGGCTATGGGGAAAGAGCAGGCGGAATGGGACTAATTGGAGAGCTCTTTCAAAGAGCCGGCACAGGCACGATGGGCCGAACGGAAGCAAAGAAGAAAAAAAATGAAAGACTTGCATTTATATAGAGCCTTTCATAACCTCAGGACGTCCCACGTGTAGTCACTATTGTAATACAGGAAATGCGGCAGCCAATTTGCGCACAGCAAGCTCCCACAAACAGCAATGTGATAATGACCAGATAATTTTTTTTGCAGTGATGTTGACTGAGGGATAAATATTGGCCAGGACACCGGGGAGAACTCCCCTGCTCTTCTTTGAAATAGTGCCGTGGGATCTTTTACGTCCACCTGAGAGAGCAGATGGGGGGCCTCGGTTTAACGTCTCATCTGAAAGGCGGCACCTCCGACAGAGCGGCACTCCCTCAGTACTGCACCGGGAGTGTCGGCCTAGATTTTTGTGCTCAAGTCTCTGGCGTGGGACTTGAACCCACGACCTCCTGACTCAGCGGCGAGAGTGCTGCCCACTGAGCCACGGCTGAATAAACCAGTAAAACAAAGTAAGAGATAAAATTTCAACATATTTAGTGGGTAGCAGGGAAGTGGGAAACCTAGAAAATTTCGTCTTTTTCTTTGTTTTCTCTGCCTGCTTTTAAAGTGGAAAACAAGCGCGAAGAAAAGCCAAGTTACTTTTCATAGAATCATAGAATTGTACAACACATTCGGCCCATTGTGCCTGTGCCGGCTCGTTGAAAGAGCTCTCCAATTAGTCCCACTCCCCCTGCTCTTTCCCCATAGCCTTGCAATTTTTTTTTCCTTTTCATGTATATATCCAATTCCCTTTTGAAAGTTACTATTGAATCTGCTTTCACTGCCCTTTCAGGCAGTGCATTCCAGATCACAACAACTTGTGTAAGTTTTTGTTCCCCCTCATGTAGCCTCTGCTTCTTTTGTCAATTACCTTGAACGCACAGATCTGATTTTTTTTTCTGTAGATTGAGGCACTTTTTCCTTGGCAACTTTCCTGCCTGTGCATACCTTGGATCAATTTTGTTTTTAAACACTTTCCATACTTTAGCGGTGTTCGCACTTGCGCCAGAGGTAAAGCATCTACAAAAAATGATTTGTCTGTGGGAGAAGGCTGATCGCGCCCTGCACCATTACAGAGGCAGATACCTGGAGACACAAAAAAAACAAATCTCAAATGTATTGCTTCACCCGAGATTAACAGCACCGTCAGACTACACATCACCTTGTTTGTCTTTCCCATTTGTAATTTGGGTAACTATCATCCTTGTGGAGTGTTACATAGAATTTACAGCACAGAAACAGGCCATTCGGCCCAATTGATCCATGCCGGTGTTTATGCTCCACACGAGCCTCCTCCCACCCTACCTTACCTGATTTGCATAACCTTCTATTCCTTTCTCCCTTGAGGCCAGTTCATTAAATATATTCAAGAAAGAGTTAGATATATTTCTTGAGGCTAAAGGGATCAAGGGATATGGGGAGAAGGCAGGGACAGGGTACTGAATTTGGATGATCAGCCATGATCTCATTGAATGGTGGAGCAGGCTCGAAGGGCCGAATGGCCTACTCCTGCTCCTATCTTCTATGTTTCTATGTGTTTATCTAGCTTCTCCTTAAAAAACATCACTGCTATCTGCCTCAACCACTCCCTGTGGTAGTGAGTTCCACATTCTCACCACTCTCAAGGTAAAGAAGTTTAATGTAAATAGTGCTTTCCTGGGCAGCACTGTTGGCTCTTTTGTGCATTTCCTGGCAAGGCTTTAAACAGTTGATTTTTTTTTCTTAACAAAAAGAGCTGAGCTGCTGCAGCATTACTCACTCCTGTTTTGTATCCTTTGAAGACCAGGTGTACGAGGAGTGTGAGCGTAACCTTCACATTCAACCGTGATAACAATTGTTATGGTTGTGAAGGGACTTTGTGTAAGTGCAATGTACCACAAACAAAGTACATGTGTCAATTTTTTGTTTTGATAACGCTCCTGTGAAGCACCTTGGGATGTTTTACTAGGTTAAGGATGCTATATAAATACAAGTTGTTGCTGTTGTGTTGGAGTACTTTGTTTAGATTTAGTGAAATGCTCGACAACCGAGCAAGGTCTTCTTTATTTTTTTTTGGTTCGTCGGTTTTATTGAATTGTTACGGACAGTTGCCTTCTGTGAAGGTTTAATACTAAATGCATTTTGCTGTATAAACCAATTAAAACATTTCTAGTCTATAAATAGGCAGATGCATCAAAATATTAGAATAGGGGGAGGGGGGGTGTTGGACCCCAGTGTCAAAAAACAATGGAGTTCTTGGGGGTGATTTTCATTCAGAAGTCGGGTTGGAGGCGGGACTACAACTTTCAGGGTTGTAGTCCTGCCTCCATCGAGATGCGGCCAAGCCGCGCGATTTTAACTTGATTGACGTTGTTGAGCTCGCCCAGCGGGCTCAGCAGGCCAATTAAGGGCCACCCAGCAACAGGTGACGTCACAGACTGAAATTTCATCTGTCAAGACGTTTTGACAGATGAAATATCAGTGTTTCACAGCTGTTTGAAGCTGTCAAACACTGACAGTCTTACTTCTAACCTGAGTCCTTCTACACAGACTCAGTTAGAAATCTCACCAGCACAGAAAGCTGCAGGCTGTCACTTTTGACAGATCGCAGCCATTCTGCTTTCTGTGCTGGTTAGATGATGGACTCCCGAAACCTAGAGGAAGGAAGGCTGTAAAGGTAAGTACAGGTAATTTAAACTTCTTTACACACTTTAGACACACCAAACACACTTACCTTTGCACTCATGCACACATCACTCACCTGAACACCGACATCGCGGCCCCTCCAAGCCCTTCAACCCGACGGCCCGACTCCTCTAACTTGGCGTGGTTTGGAGCCATCGGGAATCCCACACTTCAACATCAATAGGGATTAGGTTAAAAACTGCCTGTTAACTACCTGTTAACAGGCAGTTAATTGGCACTAATCCCTTCCCACCTCGGGTAGGCGGGTCCCAGTGCGGCGCGGGTACCCGCCTCCTTTGAAACTTACATGGAGGTGGGTTGGGGGCGGGATGGTGTCGGGACCCCCGAATTCGGGACTTTAACCCCCCGCACGCCTCCAATCCCGATTTCACGGGTCAATGAAAATCGACCCCCTTGTTTCCCAACTCAATGTTTATAAGCTGAAGTCCCAGGGCTGCCTCTTGCTTTGTCCCACCTGCCCTATTCTGACAAGGTAAGGCATTGGTCAGTGCACTGTGGCTGCCCTGTGGACGCAAAATTGGCAAATATAAAAATATGTCCAAAAATAAACACATTGGGGTAGAGTTTCCGCTTTGGGCACAATTGGCAATTCTGCAAATTGCGCCTGTTTTGAAAAGTGATTTTTTTCTCCCCCCCCCATCCCAAGTTTCTTGCCCGTGCACACCTTGGATTAATTTTGTTTTTAAATACTTTAGTGGTGTTCGCACTTGCACTAGAGGCTAAGGCAAAGCATCCACAAAAATGTTATGTCTGTGGGAAAAGGCTGACACCCGAAGACACAAAAAACAGATCTCAAATGTATTGCCTCACCCAAGATTAACAGCACCGTCAAACTACACATCACCTTGTTCGACATTTGCATATCACCGAACGCAAAATCTGCCCTGAACCAGCCCAATTGAGCAGCGTTGTAGTTTTTAAAATTAAATTCTGCTTTAAAAAATATTCCTTGATATATTTAGGAGTGGTTACTTGGTAAAGTTTGAATTAATACAACTGAAAATGGGTTTATCACAAAAAATAAGCATTATAAATCATAGTGTCAATCCACCACCTGAGAGTAATCCGATTTTAAATGACTGAAAATGATTTTCTTTAAATATACAAAACTATTTTTAGTTAGGTTGGGGTACAGTAGTCAGTTCCTTGGAAACATTTTTTAAATTTCATTCAAAATGTTTGTGCCCAAAAAGATCCAGCTTAATTTTTGGAGCCTCCTCAAAGGCCTGCAAACGACTGCAATTAATGGAAACTCGCCATGGTTTATGGGTGGGGCCCGCTTCTAGTGCAATGTATTTAAAACTAGCGCAAAAGATCGCAGCAACTCGAGCTGCGCAGAACGCAATTTGCGCTTAAAATTCCGCAATCTTTTGCGCCGGTTACGCCGATATCGGGGGAATTGCGCCAAAAAAACAGCAGACCGGAGTGGAAAAGCCAGGCCCTTTTAAGGAACTAACCACAATACTGCAAAGTGCTACGTGGGTTTGTCGTCACAATCATTACTGATATTTTTGAAATAGTCAATTCTTCAATAATTTCAAGAAGGAGTTGGCTATATTTCTTGAGGCTAAAGGGATCAAGGGATATGGGGAGAAAGCAGGGACCGGGTACTGAATTTGGATGATCAGCCATGATCGCATTGAATGGCGGAGTGGGCTCGAGGGGCCGAATGGCCTACTCCTGCTCCTATCTTCTATGTTTCTATGTGCTGCGTAAAAAGGCTAAAAGCATTTGATTTTTTTCCAAACGCTGTACTTCTGACCTATGTAGGTGTCAAAAATGTGTCACCAACTTATCACGTTCACGGAAAAGACATCGAGGCAGTTGCTTGAAATGCCAGACTTAAAAGATGTTTTAGAAATATTGGTCAGCAATATGTTTAATTGGAGAGCTCTTTCAAAGAGCCGGCACAGGCACGATGGGCTGAATGGCCTCCCTCTGTGCTGTAAGAGTCTATGAAATTCGATACTTCAAGAAAATTCCAAGTATTCACAATAAGTAAGAATCTTTTTCGAAGAATATAAAATTTGTTGCTTGTGGGACACTAGAACGTACAGATCTGGAACCTGCTTCTGGGAAACACAGACTGGGGGGTAATTTTGATTTTGGGTGAAATGTAAATTGGGCGATATTGATTCGGCAGCTTATTATACTTCTCTCCCGATTTCCATTCCCATTGACTTCAGTCGGGAGAGATGTATATCGGGTGACCAATCCCATATCGCCCAAAGTTACCAACCCCACCCACCCCCCCCCGCCACTCCCACGAAGAGTGTTACAGAAAGGGGCTAGTTATAGAGCGGTCTCTTATATAGTTATCTATGTACTAAAATGTATCCTGCAGTTGGCAGCCTGAGTCTCTCGTGTACAAATTGTCACCCGGTTTTCAGTGGAGGAATAAGATATTGCTGTGATCCACCTTCCAGATAACTTGTTCTGTTTATCTGATAACAGAAGGAGTTAATAAATGTTCTGTAAAGATTATGGTATATCGTGTAAAAAAAGGATCTGTGATAAAATAGCATTGCACTGATGAATGTTCCTGGACCTCTGAAATGTGCTTTTCCTGAATCTGAATGTTCTCTTGCAAGGGATTACTATAAATTAGACTTTTTTAGTGAATTTGCACAATAATGTTAAAGGACTTTAATAAATCTGTGTAATAAAACTAAATGTATTGTCGTTACTATAAAAAACCTTGGATTACCTGTACCTAGTGTTTGCTGTCTTCAGTATCTTGCTACCCATTACCAGAAACATTGCATCAAAGGTACGCCACAGCATTTATGGAAAAACCCTAGCAGTGACCTAAGATAAATGAGTCAAACAACTGATGCTGACAATGTGGCCAAAAAAAAGCCTGCTTTTCCCACCACGTTAATTACCTACAGAATTTTAAAATGAGCAGAATGAAATAATTCTGAAAACACAAATAGAAAGAAAGAAGTCGCATTTCTATAGCGCCTTTCATGACCTCAGGACATCCCAAAGCGCTTTACAGCCACTTTTGAAGTGTAGTCACTGTTGTAATGTAGGCAACGCGGCAGCCAATTTGCGTACAGCAAGAGCCCATAAACAGCAATGTGATAATGTCCAGGTAATCTTGTTTTTAGGTATTGGTTTGAGGGATGAATATTGGCCAGGACACTGGGGATAACTCCCCCTGCTCTTCTTCGAATAGTGCCATGGGATCTTTTACATCCACCTGAGAGAGCAGACAGGGTCCCAGATTAACTGCAGAGAGAAACTGCAAAGTGCTACAGTACAAAGGGATCTGGGGGTCCTGGTACATGAAACACAGGTGGTTAGTATGCAGGTACAGCAGGTGATCAGGAAGGCCAATGGAATCTTGGCTTTTATTGCAAGGGGGATGGAGTATAAAAGCAGGGAAGTCTTGCTTCAGTTATACAGAGTACTGGTGAGGCCACACCTGGAATATTGCGTACAGTTTTGGTTTCCATATTTAAGAAAAGATATACTTGCTCTCGAGGCAGTTCAGAGAAGGTTCACTCGGTTGATTCTGGAGATGAGGGGGTTGACTTATGAGGAAAGGTTGAGTAGGTTGGGCCTCTACTCATTGGAATTCAGAAGAATGAGAGGCGATCTTATCGAAACATACAAAAGAGTGTGAGGGGGCTTGATCGGCTGGATGCGGGGAGGATGTTTCCACTGATGGGTGAGACTAGAACTAGGGGGCATAATCTTAGAATAAGGGGCTGCCGTTTCAAAACTGAGATGAGGAGAAACTTCTTCACTCAGAGGGTAGTAAATCTATGGAATTTGCTACCTCAGAGAGCTGTGGAAGCTGCGACATTAAATAAATTTAAAACGGAGATAGACAGTTTCCTAGCTGATAAGGGAATTAGGAGTTACAGGGAGCGGGCAGGGAAGTGGACGTGAGTCTAGGTTCGGATCAGCCATGATCCTATTGAATGGCGGAGCAGGCCTGAGGGGCCGTATGGCCTACTCCTGCTCCTACTTCTTATGTTCTTATTAATGTCTCACCCAAGAGACGGCACCTCTGACAGTGCAGTGCTCCCTCAGCACTGGTGTGTCAGCCTAGATTCTGGGCTCAAGTATCTGGAGTGGGACTTGAACCCACAATCTTCTGATTCAGAGGCGAGAGAGTGCTACCCACTGAGCCACAGCTGACACCTGTGTGTCGGGTAGAAATAGGTAGAATTTCTTTTTGATATTTCATAGTATATTTCAAGCATTGCTGTAAAGAAATGTTCTTAAAGAATGGGGTTTGTGGAGGCTGTGGAATGAGAGGATACAGGAGCAATCCCTGTGACCAGTGCTGGGTGGGTTGGTGCCAGATGGAGACTGTGGGCCTTTCTCTGGAAATTCAGAAGTAGGTGTCAGCACCAGATAACTGTGTTAATAGGCAGGGAACAGCAATATTATGTAGCTTCGGATGCAAGCCACTCACCCACCCACACTCTCAACACTCCTCCCCTCCCTAGGTGTAGCGATACTGGGGAGTGAATGAGAGGATGCGCGCTCTTACCTGAAGAGTTCATTCGGTCAGAGAAGGAGCATTGGACTGGATCCATTTGTGAATTTTTCCCCAATATTCTCCCTTCCTCTCATGAAGGTGCCCACTCGTGCCAGAAATATAGTTCCACTCGGCAGCCCTGAAGATGCTGACTCGTGCGAGACACAGTTCCATGAATCATAGAACCATAGAAACTTACAGCACAGAAGGAGGCCATTCGGCCTGTCGTGCCTGTGCCAGCTTTTTGAAAGAGCAGTCGTGCTTAGTCTCACACCCCTAGTTTTTGTCCGTAACCCTGTAAGTTCCTCCTCCTCAAGTATCTGTCCAACTCCTTTTTAAAATTATTGATGGAATCCGCTTCCATCACCTTTTCAGGTAGAGTGTCCCAGATCCCGACAACGCTCTGAGTCAATAAAATTCTCATCTCCCATCTACATCTTTTGCCAGTGATTTTAAATCTGTGAAGGTGCTGACTCATGCTAGAGTACAGTTCCACCAGTGCCAGTCACCCTGACGCTTCCCCACTCGTGGCCTTCTCTGAGAATTGGTAGGCTGATTTTTTTCCCTCTTCCTAGCCCTTGAAGCCAATAATTAGTGTCCCAGCTGAAAGTAACTGGCTCATCGTGAGCTGGGAACCTTCCTGCTGTGTGCCTGGCTCAGTGGTACACTAGTTGATGCGTGAGATTGTAATGGAGGTGTTCAAAATGATTGAGGGGTTTTGATAGAGTAGATGGGGAGAAACTGTTGCCACTGGCAGGAGGCTCGGTAACCAGAGGACACAGATTTAAGATAATTGGCAAAAGAGCCAGTGGGGAAATTTTTTTTTTTTGTTATGATCTGCAATGCACAGCCCGAAAGGGTGGTGGAAGCAGATTCAATAACTTTCAGGGGAAAAAGCAGTGGAGTGGGACTAATTGATAGCTCTTTCAAAGTGCCGGCACTTTACAAACAATAAAGTACTTTTGAAATGTAGTCACTGTTGTAATGTAGAAAACGTGGCAGCCAATTGCACACAGCAAGATCCCACAAACAGCAATGTAATAATGACCAGATAATCTGTTTTTTTTTGCTATGTTGATTGAGGGATAAATATTGGCTAGAACACCAGGGATAACTCCCCCTGCTCTTCTTCGAAATAGTGCCATGGGATCTTTTACATCCACCTGAGAGAGCAGACGAGGCCTCGGCTTAATGTCTCATCCGAAAGACGGCACCTCCGACAGTGCAGCACTCCCTCAGCACTGCACTTCAGTGTCAGCCTAGATTTTTTGTGCTCAAGTCTCTGGAGTGGGGACTTGAACCCACAACCTCCTGACTCAGAGGCAAAAGCTGACCAACACCTTCATTAAAGCTGACACGGCTGTAAAAGCTAATGGCAACTCGAAACCAGCCCTGAATAGAAGCCTGCGACTTGTGAAAACAAATAATGAGCCTGAAAGTGCAGTGGGACACGAGCTTGAAACTTTAGCTCTCGGTGTCATGAATCTTATCATTCATGAAGAAATGACTCATGAAATAACACTGGGCAGCCAGCTGGTGGCGCCGTCCAAGGAGTATAAATACTCGGGCGTGGGCCTGGCTTGCCCAGGACGTTTTTGTAACCAGGAACTAGTGATGTAACTAGAATCTCATGGTTGTGAAACAGTTGATTAAAGCCTTGTTTTATACTCAAATCAAGTGCTTAGTAATTTTCTTACGTCACTAGGTATATCCAAAATTCCTTCACTTTCATTGAAGGAAAAGACACAAGCACAGGGAAGCTTGAAGGAGAATGGGGATACAAGTGTGTTGAAGACACAACATTTATTTTCTGGGGGGACTGGGGGCCATGCCTCCGCCCCAACCCCTCCCACCTCGCCAGAAAATGTTGATTTTAGACACTTGGGGATGGAGAGGTGAGGTTTGATAGACTATTTTACAGTACCTTCAGGAGAAATTTCATAGAACTTTATTTTTGTGGAGTTTTACATATGATTGATGAATTTCCTCATGAGATTGAATAAATTAGGTAGAATTCAGCTCTTGTATGTTGAGTGGAAGTGACCCTGATGGATTAATATCCGTCCCATATTGTCGTACGTTCTTCCGACTGTCAGTCCGACTTGCAGTGCCGATACATTATAAAATAGAATTGTGATCCTGAGATTATTCCCAGTAGCGGAATCAGAATGGACACTTGGTACGACAGATATTTTAAAATAGCTATCCCGATATCCCGTTAGCGTCGAGACAGTGATTAGGAGTTAGTAACTGGCAGTGTTGGCTTCCGGTTCATCTTTCAGATATCCCTTAGGGGGTAAATAATGGATGACTGCTGCCCGGATATCCACTATAAGTGCTGAGTAATTCATCTGGCTGAAACCTAATTTAATTCGGTGATACAGTAAGCAAATTTGGATTTTGGATATTGGATATTGTCTCACCATCACTGAGATTTCTGATTCATCACAAGTAGGTTTCTGCTCTTCTGATGGTATAGAATCATAGAAATTTACAGCACAGGAGGCGGCCATTCGGCCCATCTTGTCCGTGCCGGCCGAGAAAGAGCTCTCCACCCTAATCCCACTTTCCAGCTCTTGGTCCGTAGCCCTGTAGGTTCCGGCACTTCAAGTGCATATCCAAGTACTTTTTAAATGTGACGAGGGTTCCTGCCTCCACCACCCTTTCAGGCAGTGAGTTCCAGACCCCCACCACCCTCTGGGTGAAAACATTTCTCCTCAAATCCCCTCTAAACCTTCCTACCAATTACTTTAAATCTATGCCCCCTGGTTATCGACCCCTCTGCTAAGGGAAATAGGTGCTTCCTATCCACTCTATCTAGGCCCCTCATTATTTTATACACCTCAGTTAGGTCTCCCCTCAGCCTCCTCTGTTCCAAAGAAAACAACCCCAATCTTTCCTCATAGCTAAAATTCCCCAGCCCAGGCAACATCCTCGTAAATCTCCTCTGCACCCTCTCGAGTGCAATCACATCCTTCCTGTAATGTGGTGACCAGAATTGCACGCAGTATTCTAGCTGTGGCCTAACTAGTGTTTTATACAGTTCAAGCATAAACTCCCTGCTCTTATATTCTATGCCTCGGCTAATAAAGGCAAGTATCTCGTATGTCTTCTTAACCACCTTATCTACCTGTCCTGCTACCTTCAGGGATCTGTGGACATGCACTCCAAGGTCCCTCTGATCCTCTGCACTTCTCAGTGTCCTACCATTTATTGTGTATTCCCTTGCCTTGTTAGCCCTCTCCAAATGTATTACCTCACACTTCTCCGGATTGAATTCCATTTGCCACTGTTCTGCCCACCTGACCAGTCCACTGATATCTTCCTGCAGTTTACGGCTTTCTTCTTCATTATCAACCACACGGCCAATTTTTGTATCATCTGCAAACTTCTTAATCATACTTTCTACATTCAAGTCCAAATCATTGATATATACCACAAAAAGCAAAGGACCCAGTTCTGAGCCCTGCGGAACCCCACTGGAAACAGCCTTCCAGTCACAAAAACACCCTTCGACCATTACCCTTTGTTTCCTGCCTCTGAGCCAATTGTGGATCCAACTTGACACTTTGCCTTGGATCCCATGGGCTTTTACTTTCATGACCAGTCTGCCATGTGGGACCTTATCAAAAGCCTTGCTAAAATCCATATAGACTACATCAAACGCACTACCCTCATCGACCCACCTTGTTACCTCCTCAAAAAATGTAATCAAATTAGTTAGACACGACCTTCTCTTAACAAATCCATGCTGACTGTCCGTGATTAATCCGTGTCTTTCTAAATGAAGATTTATCCTGTCCCTCAGAATTTTTCCCAATAATTTTCCCACCACCAAGGTTAGGCTGACTGGCCTGTAATTACTCGGTCTATCCCTTTCTCCCATTTTTAAACAACGGTACCACGTTAGCAGTCCTCCAGCACCACACCTGTAGCCAGAGAGGATTGGAAAATGATGGTCAGAGCCTCTGCTATTTCCTCTTTTGCTTCTCTTAACAGTCTGGGATACATTTCATCCGGGCCTGGGGATTTATCCACTTTCAAAGCTGCTAAATCCCTTAATACTTCCTCTTTCACTATGTTTATTTCATCTAATATTTCACACTTCTCCTGAATGCAATGTCTGCATCGTCCCTCTCTTTTGTGAAAACAGACGCAAAGTATTCATTAAGAACCATATCCATGTCTTCCGCCTCCACACACAGGTTACCTTTATGGTCCCGAATCGGCCCTACTCTTACTTTAGTTATCCTCTTGCTCTTAATGTATTTATGAAACATCTTTGGGATTTCCTTGATTTTACTTGCCAATATTTTTTCATGTCCTCTCTTTGCTTTTCTAATTTCCTTTTTAATTTCACCCCTGCACTTTCTATACTCCTCTAGGGTTTCTGCAGTATTTAGCTCTCGGTATCTGTCATAAGCTTCCCTTTTTTTTCTTTATCCTACCCTGTATGCCCCTTGACATCCAGCGAGCTCTAGATTTGTTAGTCCCACCCTTTTTCTTTAAGGGAACATACTTGCTCTGAACCCTCACTATCTCCTCCTTGAATGCCTCCCACTGCCCTGACACTGATTTACCTTCAAGTTTCTGTTTCCAGTCTACTTTGGCTAAATTACATCTCAGCTTAGTAAAATTAGCTTTTCCCCAATTAAGAACTTTTATTCCTGGTCTATCCTTGTCCTTTTCCATAACTACCCTAAATCTAACTGAATTATGATCACTACCACCAAAATGCTCTCCCACTGATCCTCTTTCCACCTGCCCAGCTTCATTCCCTAAAACTAGGCCCAGAACCGCCCCCTCTCTTGTTGGGCTTGCTACATACTGGCTAAAAAAATTATCCTGAATGCATTTTAAGAATTCTGCTCCCTCTATACCTTTCACACTAATTTTATCCCAGTTAATATTAGGGAAGTTGAAATCCCCTACGATTACTGCCCTATTTTTGCACTTCTCAGAAATTTGCCTACATATTTGCTCTTCTATCTCCCTCTGACTGCTAGGAGTGTACTATAGACGCCCAAACAGTGTCATTGCCCCTTTTTTGTTTTTCAGTTCAACCTATATGGCCCCATTTGATGATCCTTCGAAGATATCATCCCTCCTCACAGCTGTAATTGATTCTTTAATCAGTATTGCGACCCCCCCTCCTTTTTTATCCCCCTCTATCTCGTCTGTAAACCCTGTAACCAGGAATGTTGAGCTGCTGTTCCTGCCCTTCTTTCAGCCATGTCTCAGTAACAACTATAATATCGTACTCCCACATGTCTATCTGTGCCCTCAGCTTATCTGCTTTATTCCCTAGGCTCCTTGCATTGAAGTATATACCATTATTAAGCACTGCCAAACTCCCTTGTCTATTTTCTAGCCTTTGTTTCCTCTGCCTTCCAAACTCACTTACTAATTTTCTGCCTTCCATTTCCAGCTTTGCTTCTCTCCCTTCTGAATCTATGCTCAGGTTCCCATCCCCCTGCCAAGCTAGTTTAACCCCCCCCCCGCCAACAGCACTAGCAACCCCTCACCCCCCGCGAGGATATTGGTCCCGGTCCTGTTGAGGTGCAACCCGTCCGGCTTGTACAGGTCCCACCTCCCCCAGAAACAGTCCCAATGCGTCAGGAATCTAAAGCCCTCCCTCCTGCACCATCTCTCCAGCCATGCATTCATCTGCTCTATCCTCCTATTTCTGTACTCAGTAGCATGTGGCACCAGGAGTAATCCAGAGATTACTACCTTTGAGGTCCTGCTTTTTAATCTCTTTCCTAGCTCCCTAAAACCTGCCTGCAGGATCCCATCCCTCTTTCTACCTATGTTGTTTGTACCGATATGGACCACAACCTTTGGCTGTTCACCCTCCCCCCTCAGATGTCCAAAGATGTGCAGGTTAGGTTGATTGGCTATGATAAATTGACCCTTAGTGTTAGGGGGATTAAATACGTGGGGTTACGGGGATAGGGTGGGATATGTGTTGGTGTAGGCGTTACGGGGATTGGGTGGGATATGTGTCGGTGCAGGCTCGATGGGCCGAAATGGCCTCTATCTGCACTGTGGGGTTTCTGTGAGATCTGTGAGAATATCCTGCAGCCGCTCAGTGACATCCTTGACCCCGGCACCAGGGAGGCAACATACCACCCTGGAGTCACGTCTGCGGCCGCAGAAACACCTGTCTGCTCCCCTATCGAATCCCCTATGACTATTGCTCTGCCACTCTTTCTCCTCCCGTCCTGTGCAGCTGAGCCACCAATGGTGCCATGGCCTTGGCTCTAGCTGCACTCCCCAGAGGAACCATCGCCCCTCACCTGGTGAGGGTCTGGAACTCACTGCCTGAAAGGGTGGTAGAGGCAGAAACCCTCATCACATTTAAAAAGTCCTTAGATATGCGCTTGGAAGTGCTGTAGCCTAGTGTCGGAAAGTGGGAATAGGGTGGATCGCTCTTTGTTGGCTGGCACGGACAAGATGGGCCGAATGACCTCCTTCTGTGCTGTAAATTTCTATTCTATGGATTCTATGATCTCCAAAACTGCCATAGTAGGACATGAGCTCACCTTCTCTGGATTACTAGTCCAGAGACACAAACAGGACACTATCTGTAGGTCTGGTACACTTCCCAATTTCATTCAGCCCACTGTAGTTTTACACAACCTGGCAAATATAAATCGGACAGTACAGATGTCATGGCTTCCACTATGCAGCAGCAGGCAGTCAGTGAAAGCTAGTATCTGTTCACTGACTCCCTGCATAACAACAACTTGTATTTATATAGCACCTTTAACGTAGTAAAACGTCCCAAGGCGCTGCACCGGAGTATTTTAAGACGACAAATTTGACACCGATCCACATAAGGATAAATTAGGGCAGGTGACCAAAAGCTTGGTCAAAGAGGTAGGTTTTAAGGAGCGTCTTAAAGGAGGTTTAGGCAGGGAATTCCAGAGCTTAGGGCCTCGGCAACAGAAGGCACGGCCACCAAAGATTGAGTGATTATAATCAGGGATGCTCAAGAGGGCAGAATTAGAGGAGCGCAGATACCTCGGAGGGTTGTAGGGCTGGAGGAGGTTACAGAGATAGGAAGGGGCGAGGCCATGGAGGGATTTGAAAACAAGGATGAGAATTTTGAAATCGAGGCGTTGCTTAACCGGGAGCCAATGTAGATCAGCGAGCACAGGGGGTGATGGGCAAACGAGACTTGGTGCGAGTTAGGACACGGGCAGCCGAGTTTTGGATGACCACAAGTTTACGTAGGGTGGAATGTGGGAGACCAGCCAGGAGTGCGTTGGAATAGTCAAGTCTAGAGGTAACAAAGGCATGGATGAGGGTTTCAGCAGCGGATGAGCTGAGGTAAGGGCGGAGACGGGCGATGTTACGAAGGTGGAAATAGGCGGTCTTTGTTATGCTGCTGATATGTGGTCGGAAGCTCATTTCAGGGTCAAATATGACACCAAGGTTGCGAACAGTGTGGTTCAGCCTCAGACAGATGTTAGGGAGAGGGATGGAGTCAGTGGTTAGGGAACGGAGTTTGTGGCAGGGACCGAAAACAATGGCTTCGGTCTTCCCAATATTTAATTGGAGAACATTTTTGCTCATCCAGAACTGGATGTTGGACAAGCAGTCTGACAATTTAGACACCGTGGAGGGGTCGAGAGAAGAGGTGGTGAGGTGGAGCTGGGTGTCGTCAGTGTACATGTGGAAACTGACGTTGTGTTTTCGGATGATGTCGCCAAGGGGTAACATGTAGATGAGAAATAGGAGGGGGCCAGGGATAGATCCTTGGGGGACACCAGAGGTAACGATGCGGGAGCGGGAAGAGAAGCCGTTGCAGATGATTCTCTGGCTACGATTAGATAGAAAAGAATGGAACCAGGCGAGTGCAGTACCACCCAGCTGGACGATGGTGGAGAGGCGTTAGAGAAGGATGGAGTGGTCAACCGTGTCAAAGGCTGCAGACATGTCAAGAAGGACGAGGAGGGATAGTTTACCTTTGTCACAGTCACAAAGGATGTCATTTGTGACTATGATGAGAGCTGTTTCGGGACTGTGGCAGGGGTGGAAACCTGATTGGAGGGATTCAAACACGGAATTGCGGGAAAGATGGGCACGGATTTGGGAGGCGACAACACGCTCAAGGACTTTGGAGAGGAAAGGGAGGTTGGAGATGGGGCCGTAGTTTGCAAGGACGGAGGGGTCAAGGGTTGGTTTTTTGAGGAGAGGTGTGATGACGACAGATTTGAGGGACAGGGGGACAGTACCTGAGGAGAGAGAACCGTTAACAATATCAGCTAACATGGGAGACAGAAAAGGAAGTTGGGTGGTCAGCAGTTTGTTGGGAATAGGGTCGAGGGAGCAGGAGGTGGGTCTAATGGACAAGATGAGCGCGGAGAGGTCATGAGGGGAGATCGGAAAAAAACTGGAGAAAGATATGATTTCAGGGCTAGGGCAGGGGGGAACCTGAGAGGAAGTTTGGCCCAGTGGGCTAGGGGAAGGAAGGGAAGTGGCAGAGGTAGCTGAAAGAAGTCCATGAGCTCCTCATACTTGTTGTCGGAGGTGACGGGAGAGTGGTTTAAGAAGACGGTTAGCAGTAGAGAATAGAAGCCGGGGTTTATCTTTGACTTTCAGAATGATTCTGGAATAGTGAGCAATTTTGGCAGACGAGATTTTTGCATAGTTAGAAAGGTGGTGAGATATGCTAATAATTTATATCTGTCCCTCTCCCCATAACTGAACTTTTACCACTCAGAGGCAAGAACACACTATATCACAAATATAGATCACAATCTCTTCAGTACAGGCATTCAGGCACATGAATCTGTTGTCTTATCAGAAGAGCACTCAATTTGTGCAAAAGACACAGCATGCCTAGTGTGGGAAGGTTTACTGGAGCGATTATTTCTTTCGATATGCTCCTGTACAGTTCACAAGCATTGATATTAGCCCGGATTTTGCTCTCAGCGGTGAAGGAGCAGCTCTCGTCATTCACCTCACTGACAGTTCACCTCCCGACTCCCCGAAGCCTTTCCACCATCTACAAGGCAGTCAGGAGTGTGATGGAATACTCTCCACTTGCCTGGATGAGTGCAGCTCCAACAACTCTCAAGAGGCTCGACACCATCCAGGACAAAGCAGCCCGCTTGATTGGCACCCCATCCACCACCTTAAACATTCACTCCCTCCACCACCAGCGTACAGTGTGTACCATCTACAAGATGCACTGCAGCAACTCGTCAAGGCTTCTTCAACAGCACCTCCCAAACCCACGACCTCTTCCACCTAGAAGGACAAAGGCAGCAGGCACATGGGAACACCACCGCCTCCAAGTTCCCCTCCAAGTCACACACCATCCTGACTTGGAAGTATATCGCTGATCCTTCATCGTCGCGGTGTCAAAATGCTGGAACTCCCTCCCTAACAGCACTGTGGGAGTACCTTCACCACACGGACTGCAGCGGTTCAAGGCGGCGGCTTACCACCACCTTCTCAAGGGGCAATTAGGGATGGGCAATAAATGCTGGCTTCGCCAGTAATGCCCACATCCCAGAAACAAATTTTAAAAATTGCAACAGCCCTACCTTTTCCAGCCATTTTTAGCGCGAGCCTAGCGGGCCAGTACCCCAAGTTCACACCGTTAGTGATTTCAATGCCGAGTCTATCTGCGAGGACTGCAACAGCGCACCCTGTGGAGGAGCGGGGTATCGCTGGCAGCAACTTCTGGATTTCCGCATTTAACTGTGCCTGCGCAGACGCCGGAAGTTGCTGTCAGATTTACCCTGTAATAACGGTGAGTGCAGATAACCTTACCATTATTATTACAGCAAAATCCGGGCCATTATATAGAGAGAAAATGCAGGGCCCGTTACACACACATACACGTTACTGTAATGAAAATAACTCGACAGCGCCACCATCTGGCACCTAGTGCATCACCATGGTGTGTGCTTTCTCTGTATAACATGAATTCCAGTGAATTGTACGCAAATGTTGATATTTTGTGCTGCTTTCTTTGGTTTCACTACTGAAGTAATTCATATCTTGTTAAAGCTGCACCAAATCTCCTAATTTAAGGGCATGGTAATGGTACCAGAGCCTCACTAATACCATCCGTCCATGTCACACTGCGAGCTCTCTCTGCAGGTCTGCAGGATGCTGAGAATACGTGCAAGACTGGGTCCTATTTGCAACCTCAGTGCTGAAGACACGCGAACAATGATGGACAGGAATAGACCCTCTGGTCCCTCTCTTTTCCCACACAATTGTCATACCTTGTGCATCACAATATATACACTCCACCCCACCCAAAAACTGTGCGATCTCCTGGGAGAGGCGAAAAAAGATTTTAAAAAACCCAGCTCAATTTGTAGTGGGGGGGTAGGGGGAAGAAATCTGGGAAATTCCTCTTCAACCCATCTTGGCGATCGAAACTAGTCCAGGCGATCACTGGCCCTGAATTCCTTGCTGTACCTACCTTCTGTAAGAGGTGATCTCCGCCCCAGCCAGAAGCAGGTCCAGCTCTCGCTTGAAGGAATTCCGTGAATCGGCGTCCACCGCGCGAGACGGCAGCCTGTTCCAGAGGTCCGCTGTTCTCTGGGAAAAGAACCACCTCCTGACATCTAACCTCGATCTGATCTCATACAACTTAAAACTGTGACCCCTGGTCCTCCCTAATTTATTTAATTGGAACAGACCGTCAACTGGAACACAATCTATTCCCTTCATCATCTTATAAACTTCGATTAGATCACCCCGCCAAAGTCTACACTTCTCTAAAATGTAGAGTCCCAGGTCTTTGAGCCTATCTTGGTAACTAAGACAGGACATTTTGAAGTGGAGTCACTGTTGTAATGTAGGAAACGTGGCAGTCGCCAATTACACACAGCAAGATCCCACAAACAGCAATGTGATAATGACCAGATAATCTGCTTTAGTGATGTTGATTGAGGGATAAATATTGGCCCAGGACACAGACTAGATGCAGGAAGGACGTTCCCGATGGCGGGGGAGTCCAGAACCAGGGGTCACAGCCTAAGGATAAGGGGTAAGCCATTTAGGACAGAGATGAGGAGGAATTTCTTCACCCAGAGAGAGGTGAACCTGTGGAATTCTCTACCACACAAGGCAGTTGAGGCCAACTTATCAAATATATTCAAGAAGGAGTTAGATATATTTCTTAAGGCTAAAGGGATCAAAGGATATGGGGAGAAGGCAGGGACAGGGTACTGAATTTGGATGATCAGCCATGATCTCATTAAATGGCAGAACAGGCTCGAGGGGCCGAATGGCCTACTCCTGCTCCTATCTTCTATGTTTCTAGAACTCCCCTGCTCTTCTTCGAAATAGTTCCATGGGATCTTTTATGTCCACCTGAGAGAGCAGACGGGGCCTCGGTTTAACGCCTCATCCAAAAGACGGCACCTCCGACAGCGCAGCACTCCCTCAGCACTGCACTGGAGCGTCAGCCTAGATTTTTGTGCTCAAGTCTCTCGAGTGGGGGACAAGTACCCACAACCTTCTGACTCTGAGGCGAGTGTGCTACCAACTGAGCCACAGTTGACAGAGACTACAAATCACCAGGGAAGCCACAACGGGACTTTGAAGTCTCCTGGAGCCAGACCTTGAAAGAACTTTGAAGACAGGGATATCAATCAAGGTGATTGCTGCCTTGAAATTTTTACCACTTTTTCTTTGGAAACAACAAATGGGTAAATCTTTATAAAACACTGGTTAGGCCTCAGTTGGAGTAGTGTTCAGTTCTGTGCATAATAGGAAGGATGAGTATTGTGTGCAGTTTTGGTCACCTTATCTGAGGAAGGATGTTCTTGCCATGGAAGGAGTGCAGCGAAGATTCACCAGGCTGATACCTGGGATGGCAAGAATGACGTATGAGGAGATTTTGGGTCGATTGGGCTTATACTCACTGGAGTTTAGAAGAATGAGAGGGGATCTCATTGAAACTTATAAAATTCTAACAGGACTAGACAGACTAGATGCAGGAAGGATGTTCCCGATGGTCGGGGAGTCCAGAACCAGGGGTCACAGTCTAAGGATAAGGGGTAAGCCATTTAGGACTGAGATGAGGAGGAATTTCTTCACCCAGAGAGTGGTGAACCTGTAGAATTCTCTAGCACAGAAGGCAGTAGAGGCCAATTAATTAAATATATTCAAGAAGGAGTTGGATATATTTCTTAAGGCTAAAGGGATCAAGGGGTATGGGGAGAAAGCAGGGACAGGAACTGAATTTGGATGATCAGCCATGATCGCATTGAATGGCAGAGCGGGCTCGAGGGTCCGAATGGCCTACTTCTGCTCCTATCTTCTATGTTTCTATGATGTCAAGGCCTTGGAGAGTGTGCAGAGGAGATTTACTTGAATGGTACCAGAGATGAGGACTTCAGTTATGTGGGGAGACTGAAGAAGCTTGGATTGTTCTCCTTAGAGCAGAGGTTAAGAGGATATTTGACAGAGGTGTTCAAAATCATGAAGGGTGTCATGAATCTTACCACTCATGTAGAAATGACTCATGTGATAACACTGGGTGGCCAGCTGGTGGCGCCGGCCAAGGAGTATAAATACTCGGGCGTGGGCCCAGCTTGCTCAGGACGTTTTTGTAACCAGGAACTAGTGATGTAACTTGAAACGCATGGTTGTGAAACAGTTGATTAAAGCCTTGTTTTATACGCAAACCAAGTGCTTAGTAGTTTTCTTACGTCAAAGGGTTTCAATAGAGTAAAAGGAGAAACTGGCAGAAGGGTCGGTAACCAGAGGACACAGATTTAAGGTGATTGGCAAAACAACCAGAGGCGAAATGAGGAAACTTTTTTTTTACTCAGCGAGTTGTTATGACCTGGAACGCGCTGCCTGAAAGGGACACACCCCAATCTACATCGAAGGGGCTGAGGTGGAGAGGGTCAGCAGCTTCAAATTCCTGGGTGTATTCATTACGGAGGACTTAACGTGGTCACATCACATCGACGTCGTAACGAAGAAAGCATGCCAATGCCTGTTCTTCCTCAGGAGACTGAAGAAATTTGGAATGGCCCCCCAGATTCTCACCAACTTCTACCGGTGCACCATCGAGAGTATCCTGTCCGGCTGCATCACCACCTGGTATGGCAACTGCACCGCCACAGACCGCAAGGCTCTACAGATGGTGGTGAAAGCTGCACAACATACTATAGGAATTAAACTACCTGCTGTGCAGGATATCTACCCCGAGAGGTGCCGGGGGAAGGCCCTGAGAATCAGTAAAGACGCGAGCCACCCCAGCCACAACTTCTTCGCCCTGCTCCCGTCCGGTAAGAGATACCGAAGCATACGGTCTCGTACCAGCAGGTTTCGAAACAGCTTCTACCCCCAGGCTATAAGACTCATGAACGTATAATTTATTATTATTTATTACTGTTGTTTTATTTATTATTACTGTATTTCTATTAGTATTTTTATCATTGTTATGCCATATTTATTCCAATGTTGGGAGGACTCGTAAAAATCAACATTTCATTGTGCAGTACACACGTCTGCTGCATATATGACAAATAAAATTGAATTGGTGGAAGCAGATTCAATAGTAACTTTCAAAAGGGATTTGGATAAATACTTGAAGGGAGAAAATTTGCAGCGTTTTGGGGAAAGAGCAGGGGGAGTGGGACTAATTGGATCGCTCTTTCAAAGAGCTGGCACAGGCACGATGGGCCAAATGGCCTCCTTCTGTGCTGTATGATTCTATGAACAGCAGGACATATCTGTCAAATCTCCCAACCCGCAATGCCCATCTGCATCTCACAGCTGACAGATGTAGTGTTTGGCCAGGCCAGAGATTGCATTCATTTCCTTGTGGAAACTAGCCAGGCATCCAATAATTTCACCGTGGCAACCTGCCAGCAAGATGAAAGAGACATACATTCTCATTTAAAAGTAAATATGCAGATGCTGTAAATATGAAACAAATATAAATTGCTGGAAAATACTCAGCAGGCCAGTCAGTATCTGTGGAGAGATCAGACGAGTTTGTGTTTCAGGTGTGGAACCTTCATCAGAGGAAAGAAAGAACTTGCATCTATATAGCGCCTTTCACAGCCTCAGGACGTCCCAAAGCACTTTACAGCCAATGAAGTACTTTTGAAGTGTAGTCACTGTTGTAAGGTGGGAAACGTGGCAGCCAATTTGCACACAGCAAGCTCCCACAAACAGCAATGAGATATTGACCAGTTTTAGTGATGTTGATTGAGGGATAAATATTGGCCAGGACGCCAGGGAGAAGTCCTCTGCACTTCTTTGAAATAGTGCCGTGGGGTCTTTTACATCCAGATTCCTGGGATGGCAGGACTGTCGTATGAGGAGAGATTGGGTCGACTAGACCTGTATTCACTAGAGTTTAGAAGAATGAGAGGGGATCTTGGGGAAACGTATAATATTCTGACAGGGCTAGACAAACTGGATGCAGGGAGGATGTTTCCCCTGGCTGGGGAGGGCTCTAGAACGAGGGGTCACAGTCTCAGGATACGGGGTAGGATATTTAGGACTGAGATGAGGAGAAATTTCTTCACTCAGAGGGTGGTGAACCTGTGGAATTCTCTACCACAGAAGGCAGTTGAGGCCAATTCACTGAATATATTTAAGAAGTAGATAGATTTCTAGGCACAAGGGGTATGGGGAGAGAGCGGGAATATGGTATTGAGATAGAGAATCGGTCATGATTATATTGAATGGTGGAACAGGCTCGAAGGGCCGAATGGCCTATTCCTGCTCCTATTTTTCTCTGTTCTATCCAGCTGAGAGGGCAGAAGGGGTCTTGGTTTAACGGCACCTCCGACAGTGCAGCACTCCCTCAGTTCTGCACTGGAGTGACAGCCTAGATATTTGTGCTCAAGTCTTTGGCGAGCCAAGTGATCAATGACATCACAAACTATCGACAACGCGGCGAGCCAAGTGATCGATGACGTCACGGTGCCTATTGCCGTCTTTATATTCGCACCATTTCCTCCACCCGAGGTCACAAACCGGCATTGTCCAATGAATCAAAAAGTTTGAAAGGTACTCGGAATAAACACTGAAGGGGGGGGGGGGGGGGGGGAACGATGGTACTGTTGTGTCTGTACCTGTGCCGTTATACCTAAACACAATTAGTGCTCAGAACCCCGAGATTGCAAACATGCTGCTTCTTTATTCAAAAGGAAAGTTCCGGAGAAAGTACAGGAGAAAAGAGAACAAACCCAACCATTCATCTGCTGTGACAGCGCTACCGCAGGTGGGAGGAGAACACATAATACATAACATATTCCTCCCTTCTTAAATGAAATGTCCACATTATTCCTCAACAGGTAAGTTACTTTCAATGCACTCAACTAACCTAGGGTAGAGGTAGACTGCCTCAAACCCTGACTTTACCCTGGGGTTTATTCTGCCCCAGTCTTGTGGGTAAGTCGCTAAGCCTACAGATCCAAGCGTCTTGGAGGCCGCCGCTCTCTGACAGGATACCGGCGGTCATCGCTGGCTTCCACAGCAGTAGGCATTGACAGCCTGGATGGAGAAGGTGCCTGTATCAGTCGAAAGTCAGGAGTTTGCACAGGTGGAACAGTCTCTTTGACTTCCTGTGTTGGAGAAGAGCACTGTGGCAAAGGATGCTGGTTTGCGGTACCATCCGGAAACAGTACAGGCCAACCAGCCGTTGGAGCCTCTGTGGCTGTCTCTGCTCCTAGCAACAGTTGATCAGTGTGTCTTCTCCAGACGGTGTCCTCAGCAGTCTCAACCGTGTAAGACACAGGGCCCGTCTGCGCGATCACCGTAGCAGGAACCCATTTCAGTCCAGTGTTGTAGTTTCGAGCTAGGACGTGCTCTCCAGGATGAAACTGTCTCTCCTTGGCTCTTTTCTCTCTTCTTTCAATTTGAGCTTGTTGTTGACGTTGGACAACCTGCTCTGCCCTTGGAGGTTTGAGTAAGTCAAAACTTGTCCGCAACTGCCTCTTCATCATGAGTGAAGCGGGGGAAGTTTTGGTTGTGGCATGTGGCGCGTTCCTGTAGGACAACAGGAAGCTGTTCAGACGTTGGTGGATTGAGCCATGACCTTGCGATGCCTTCAAGGCGTGCTTCAAAGTTTGCACGAACCTTTCTGCCAGGCCGTTAGTAGAGGGATGGTAGGGCGCAGACCTGATGTGTTGGACACCATTCACTTGCAGGAAGGTTGCAAACTCCTGTGACACAAATTGTGGACCGTTGTCACTTACGAGTTGTTCCGGTGAGCCATAACGGCTGAACATCTCACCAAGTTTCTCAATTGTTTTCTCTGCCGTGGTAGACCTCATCACAGCGACCTCCGGCCACTTGCTACGAGCGTCTACAACCACCATAAACATCTTCTCTTCGAAAGGACCGGCGAAGTCCACATGTACTCGCTGCCACACTTCTGCAGGCCAATCCCAGGGGTGTAGGGTTGCCAGCTGTGGAACATTACGGACCCTTTGACACGGGGAACATGTTTTGGCTTTCTCCTCAATATTTCCATCGAGACTTGGCCACCAGAAATAGCTTCTTGCCATTTCCTTCATCCGAACCATCCCACTGTGGCCTGTATGAAGTTGTTGCAGTACAGGTTCCCTCAGAGGTGGCGGAATGATGACACGGCGTCCCCAGAGAAAATAACCTGCCTGGACGGAGAGCTCATTTCTTTTTGAAACGTAAGGTTTCAAACTAGGAGAATCTCCTGTAGTTCTCCTTCGAATGACATCGTCCATTACCTCAGACAGGACTGGATCGTTGCGGGTGTGCCTTCGCACCTGAGCTGCAGTGACAGGTGCTCCCTCCACTTGTCTGAAGTAGAAGATGTCTATCTGACGAGGCTCCGGGGGAGGAACAGGCAAGGGCAGCCTCGCGGTGTTGCTGTGCAAGTCTGATTTGCGATATTTGATGTCGTATGCGTGTCCCGACAACAGTAAAGCCCACCTTTGCATCCTGCTTGCAGCAAGAGACGGAATTCCGGTGTGGGGCCCGAAGATTGAAGTCAATGGACGATGGTCTGTCAGGAGTGTGAACCGTCTCCCAAACAGGTACTGATGAAATTTTCGAATTCCAAAAACGATTCCCAAGGCCTCGTGCTCAATCTGTGCATAGTTACTCTCGGCCTTGTTCAAGGTGCGTGATGCGAAGGCGATAGGTTTCTCTTCACCAGAAGGCATGATGTGGGATATGACTGCTCCCACACCATATGGTGATGCATCACATGCTAGCTGCATGGGTAGCTTTGGGTCAAAGTGTGTCAGGACCTCCGACTTCAGCAATGCTTTCTTTGCTTGGGCAAAAGCTTCGTTGCACAGTTCAGTCCATTTCCATGTTTTGCCTTGACATAGCAACTGATGTAGCGGCTTCAGCAATGTTGCTAATTCTGGAATAAACGTTCCACAGTAGTTTAGTAGCCCCAGAAATGAACGTAACTGGCTCACATTCTGGGGTGCTGGGGCCTCCATGATCGCCTTGACCTTTGACGGCGCCTTGTGCAGGCCGGTAGCGTCAATCACATGCCCCAGGTACTCAACTGAAGACTGAAAGAATTCACATTTGTCCTTACGAACTCTGAGTCCGTACATTTTCAGTCGCTGTAGTGTCGCATCCAAGTTCAGAAGATGATCCTCCTCATTTGTCCCAGTGACAAGGATGTCGTCCAGGTAGCACTGGACTCCTGGCAGTCCACTCAAAATCTGATCCATTGCCCTTTGGAATAGAGCAGGGGCCGACGTAATTCCAAACGGAAGGCGGCAGTACCCGTATAGCCCCTTGTGTGTCACAATTGTCAGCAGCTCCTTTGATTTGTCATCGACATGCATTTGTAGATAAGCCTGGCATAAGTCGATTTTGCTGAACTTTTGCCCTCCGCCCAGGCCCGTAAAGAGATCACCAATGAGGGGAAGAGGGTACTGTTCCACAGACAGCACCAGGTTAATAGTCACTTTAAAATCCCCGCAGATTTGAATAGATCCATCCTTTTTCAGCACAGGAACAATGGGTGTGGCCCATTTGCTCACGCTTACAGGCTCCAGGACTCCATTCTCGAGTAAGGCCTCCAAGTTAGCCTCAACTTTTGGCCTAATTGCATAGGGTACAGGTCGGGCTTTGTGAAACTTCGGCTTGCTGTCAGGTTTAATGTCCAGTCTCACGCTGATCTTTTTCATGCTCCCAAGTTCACCATTGAAGAGTTCTGCATGTTTGTTTAACACTGCAGTCAGACCTGACTCCCCTTTTGACATCATGCAGACTGCAGGCCAGTCCAACATGATTTTCTCTAGCCACGCACGTCCCAGTAGAGATGGGTAGTTTCCCTTTACCACATATAGTGGCAGTTTCGCAGTCTGTCCGTTCAATTTAACTGTCACCTCAATGGCGCCTCTCATGGCCACAGGTTCGCCGGTATACGTCTTTAGCACAATGTTTGTTGGCTGAAGGGTAAGGTGCTTTAGCATTTTGTTGTAGACAGTGTCTGAAACAAGGGACACAGCCGCGCCTGTGTCCACCTCCATCCGCACTGATTGTCCCTCCACCAGTGGTGACACCCAGTAGCCATTTAGATCACCTGCAACCGTCAATAAGTGCACCTCTTCCTCCTCAGAGGTGTCGCTCCCCTCTGTTTTGCTTGTTCCATCATGCTGCACTGAATGAACACTCTTTTTCTTCTCTTGTCCAAATACAGACATTTTGTTTTCATGCTTCCCAGCTCTGTCTGTTCTTTTTTTACCTCTACAGGCCCGTTCAATGTGTCCCTTTTTGCCACAGTTTCGGCATTTCAGCTCTGTACACCAGCAGTCATTAGCGTGATGGCCCGTTTTTCCACAACGGTAACATGTGCCGTTCCACGCACCTTTAGGCTCAGATGACACCTTGTGAACTCTCCCTGTTGAACTAAACTGGTGAGCCTCCTTTTCCATGGAGACACTAACTTCAATGGCCTTTTCAAGAGTAGGGTTGTCCTCAGTAAGAAGGCGCTTCTGTGTGGCTGCACTTCGCAGACCACACACAAGTCTGTCTCGAATGGCGTCATTCAGCAGCTCCTTGAACTCGCAGTGTTCTGACAACCTTCTCAAAGCAGCAATAAACATAGTCACTGTTTCCCCCTCCTCTTGATTCCGTTTGTGAAATCTAAATCTCGCAACAATAACCAGAGGTTTCGGTGAAAAATGTGCTCCAAGAATTTCCACTAGTTCTTCATATGTTTTAGTTCCTGCCTTAACTGGCTGTACAAGGCTGCGCAGTAAATTGAAGGTCTTTGCTCCCATTATACTCAAAAAGATAGGCACGATCTTATCGTTTGCCACCGCATTCGCCAAAACAAAACAGTCAAAACGTTCCGTATAAGCGCTCCATGGCTCAACATTTTCATCAAACTCACCGATGTTTCCGAACATCATATCCATCTCACGTTTCAAATTTTAATTTGTTTACTCACTGCACCCGAAACGTTAATTTAATGCTGCAATCTCTGTTCCGAGTGTTTTGTAGTCGAAAACAAGAAAGTTCCCACAACGCAGATTCATCCCATCCTCGTCGCCACTTTGTTCTTTATTCAAAAGGAAAGTTCTGGAGAAAGTACAGAAGAAAAGAGAACAAAGCCAAACATTCAACAATACCTCTTAATGTCTCTTCACTTCTTTTGTTCTCTCGCAGCCCTGCCTTTCGATCTATTTCATTTCCTTTCCAGTTTTGAAAAAAGGTTAGACCCGAAACGTCGAATCTAATTTCTCTCCACGGATGTTGTCTGGCCTGCTGAGTTTTTCCAGCATTTTCTGTTGTTAATACATAATAACAGGTACCGTTTGGAGCATGGTGGCATTTGGTGACGACAATAATAAAGCGAGTGCCTGACGTTGAGCCAAAAGCGGCGACTATGGCTCCCTGATCCGTTTCATTTATCAATTCCCTTCACGGAGGGAAAAATGGAGCAGTCACAAAAATCTACTTGGCGTTTAAACTTAAAATCTGTCCGGAGTTGCTACAACTCCCGCGCAGCCGAGAACCTTCGGCCTCCTTTATCAAAATGGCCGCCCACTCCTCCCAGGGCCCGCCGAGCCCCTCTTGTCCAGATAGCGTCTCCTTGGCGAGGACGCGTGCGGCGGTGACGTTATGTCCGGGTCAATATGGCGGCGGAATCCTCGGGAGCGGGATTGTGAGTAAACAGCCAAATATAATTTACACTAATAACCCGGGACAAGACTGACTAAACACCAAATATAATTTACAATAATACCCCCGGGACTGAGTAAACAGCCAAATATAATTTACACTAATAACCCGGGACAAGACTGACTAAACACCAAATATAATTTACAATAATACCCCCGGGACTTAGTAAACACCCAAATATAATTTACACCAATAACCCGGGACAAGACTGACGAAACACCATATATAATGTACAGTAATACCCCCGGGACTGAGCAAACACCCAAATATAATTTACACTAATAAGCCGGGACAAGACTGACTAAACACCAAATATAATTTACAATAATACCCCCGGGACTGAGCGAACACCCAAACATAATTTACACTAATAACCCGGGACAAGACTGACGAAACGCCATATATAATGTACAGCAATACCCCCGGGACTGAGCAAACACCCAAATATAATTTACACTAATAACCCGGGACAAGACTGACTAAACACCATATATAATGTACAGTAATACCCTGGGACTGGGACTGAGTGAACACCCATATATAATGTACAGTAATACGACCGGGACTGAGTGAACACCCATATATAATGGACAGTAATACCCCCGGGACTGGGACTGAGTGAACACCCATATATAATGTACAGTAATACCCCCGGGACTGGGACTGAGTGAACACCCATATATAATGTACAGTAATACCCCCGGGACCGGGACTGAGTGAACACCCATATATAATGTACAGTAATACCCCCGGGACCGGGACTGAGTGAACACCCATATATAATGTACAGTAATACCCCGGGGACTGGGACTGAGTGAACACCCATATATAATGTACAGTAATACCCCCCGGGACTGGGACTGAGTGAACACCCATATATAATGTACAGTAATACCCCCGGGACCGGGACTGAGTGAACACCCATATATAATGTACAGTAATACCCCCGGGACTGGGACTGAGTGAACACCCATATATAATGTACAGTAATACCCCCGGGACCGGGACTGAGTGAACACCCATATATAATGTACAGTAATACCCCGGGACTGGGACTGAGTGAACACCCATATATAATGTACAGTAATACCCCCGGGACTGGGACTGAGTGAACACCCATATATAATGTACAGTAATACCCCCGGGACCGGGACTGAGTGAACACCCATATATAATGTACAGTAATACCCCCGGGGACTGGGACTGAGTGAACACCCATATATAATGTACAGTAATACCCCCGGGACCGGGACTGAGTGAACACCCATATATAATGTACAGTAATACCCCGGGGACTGGGACTGAGTGAACACCCATATATAATGTACAGTAATACCCCCGGGACCGGGACTGAGTGAACACCCATATATAATGTACAGTAATACCCCCCGGGACTGGGACTGAGTGAACACCCATATATAATGTACAGTAATACCCCCGGGACCGGGACTGAGTGAACACCCATATATAATGTACAGTAATACCCCGGGGACTGGGACTGAGTGAACACCCATATATAATGTACAGTAATACCCCCGGGACTGGGACTGAGTGAACACCCATATATAATGTACAGTAATACCCCCGGGACTGGGACTGAGTGAACACCCATATATAATGTACAGTAATACCCCCCGGGACTGGGACTGAGTGAATACCCATATATAATGTACAGTAATACCCCCGGGACCGGGACTGAGTGAACACCCATATATAATGTACAGTAATACCCCCGGGACCGGGACTGAGTGAACACCCATATATAATGTACAGTAATACCCCCGGGACTGGGACTGAGTGAACACCCATATATAATGTACAGTAATACCCCCGGGACTGGGACTGAGTGAACACCCATATATAATGTACAGTAATACCCCGGGACTGGGACTGAGTGAACACCCGTATATAATGTACAGTAATACCCCGGGGACTGGGACTGAGTGAACACCCATATATAATGTACAGTAATACCCCCGGGACTGGGACTGAGTGAACACCCATATATAATGTACAGTAATACCCCCGGGACCGGGACTGAGTGAACACCCATATATAATGTACAGTAATACCCCCCGGGACTGGGACTGAGTGAACACCCATATATAATGTACAGTAATACCCCGGGGACTGGGACTGAGTGAACACCCATATATAATGTACAGTAATACCCCCGGGACCGGGACTGAGTGAACACCCATATATAATGTACAGTAATACCCCCGGGACCGGGACTGAGTGAACACCCATATATAATGTACAGTAATACCCCCGGGGACCGGGACTGAGTGAACACCCATATATAATGTACAGTAATACCCCCGGGACTGGGACTGAGTGAACACCCATATATAATGTACAGTAATACCACCGGGACCGGGACTGAGTGAACACCCATATATAATGTACAGTAATACCCCCGGGACCGGGACTGAGTGAACACCCATATATAATGTACAGTAATACCCCGGGGACTGGGACTGAGTGAACACCCATATATAATGTACAGTAATACCCCCGGGAACGGGACTGAGTGAACACCCATATATAATGTACAGTAATACCCCCCGGGACTGGGACTGAGTGAACACCCATATATAATGTACAGTAATACCCCCGGGACCGGGACTGAGTGAACACCCATATATAATGTACAGTAATACCCCGGGACCGGGACTGAGTGAACACCCATATATAATGTACAGTAATACCCCCGGGACTGGGACTGAGTGAACACCCATATATAATGGACAGTAATACCCCCGGGACCGGGACTGAGTGAACACCCATATATAATGTACAGTAATACCCCCCGGGACTGGGACTGAGTGAACACCCATATATAATGTACAGTAATACCCCCGGGACCGGGACTGAGTGAACACCCATATATAATGTACAGTAATACCCCCGGGACTGGGACTGAGTGAACACCCATATATAATGTACAGTAATACCCCCGGGACCGGGACTGAGTGAACACCCATATATAATGTACAGTAATACCCCCGGGACTGGGACTGAGTGAACACCCATATATAATGTACAGTAATACCCCCGGGACTGGGACTGAGTGAACACCCATATATAATGTACAGTAATACCCCCGGGACCGGGACTGAGTGAACACCCATATATAATGTACAGTAATACCCCCCGGGACTGGGACTGAGTGAACACCCATATATAATGTACAGTAATACCCCGGGGACTGGGACTGAGTGAACACCCATATATAATGTACAGTAATACCCCCGGGACCGGGACTGAGTGAACACCCATATATAATGTACAGTAATACCCCCGGGACCGGGACTGAGTGAACACCCATATATAATGTACAGTAATACCCCCCGGGACTGGGACTGAGTGAACACCCATATATAATGTACAGTAATACCCCCGGGACCGGGACTGAGTGAACACCCATATATAATGTACAGTAATACCCCGGGACCGGGACTGAGTGAACACCCATATATAATGTACAGTAATACCCCCGGGACTGGGACTGAGTGAACACCCATATATAATGGACAGTAATAACCCCGGGACCGGGACTGAGTGAACACCCATATATAATGTACAGTAATACCCCCCGGGACTGGGACTGAGTGAACACCCATATATAATGTACAGTAATACCCCCGGGACCGGGACTGAGTGAACACCCATATATAATGTACAGTAATACCCCCGGGACTGGGACTGAGTGAACACCCATATATAATGTACAGTAATACCCCCGGGACCGGGACTGAGTGAACACCCATATATAATGTACAGTAATACCCCCGGGACTGGGACTGAGTGAACACCCATATATAATGTACAGTAATACCCCCGGGACTGGGACTGAGTGAACACCCATATATAATGTACAGTAATACCCCCGGGACCGGGACTGAGTGAACACCCATATATAATGTACAGTAATACCCCCGGGACCGGGACTGAGTGAACACCCATATATAATGTACAGTAATACCCCGGGGACTGGGACTGAATGAACACCCATATATAATGTACAGTAATACCCCCCGGGACTGGGACTGAGTGAACACCCATATATAATGTACAGTAATACCCCCGGGACCGGGACTGAGTGAACACCCATATATAATGTACAGTAATACCCCCGGGACTGGGACTGAGTGAACACCCATATATAATGTACAGTAATACCCCCGGGACCGGGACTGAGTGAACACCCATATATAATGTACAGTAATACCCCGGGACTGGGACTGAGTGAACACCCATATATAATGTACAGTAATACCCCCGGGACTGAGTGAACACCCATATATAATGTACAGTAATACCCCCGGGACCGGGACTGAGTGAACACCCATATATAATGTACAGTAATACCCCCGGGGACTGGGACTGAGTGAACACCCATATATAATGTACAGTAATACCCCCGGGACCGGGACTGAGTGAACACCCATATATGATGTACAGTAATACCCCGGGACTGGGAATGAGTGAACACCCATATATAATGTACAGTAATACCCCCGGGACCGGGACTGAGTGAACACCCATATATAATGTACAGTAATACCCCCGGGACTGGGACTGAGTGAACACCCATATATAATGTACAGTAATACCCCCGGGACTGGGACTGAGTGAACACCCATATATAATGTACAGTAATACCCCCGGGACTGGGACTGAGTGAACACCCATATATAATGTACAGTAATACCCCCGGGACCGGGACTGAGTGAACACCCATATATAATGTACAGTAATACCCCCGGGACCGGGACTGAGTGAACACCCATATATAATGTACAGTAATACCCCCGGGACTGGGACTGAGTGAACACCCATATATAATGTACAGTAATACCCCCGGGACCGGGACTGAGTGAACACCCATATATAATGTACAGTAATACCCCGGGGACTGGGACTGAGTGAACACCCATATATAATGTACAGTAATACCCCCGGGACCGGGACTGAGTGAACACCCATATATAATGTACAGTAATACCCCCCGGGACTGGGACTGAGTGAACACCCATATATAATGTACAGTAATACCCCCGGGACCGGGACTGAGTGAACACCCATATATAATGTACAGTAATACCCCGGGGACTGGGACTGAGTGAACACCCATATATAATGTACAGTAATACCCCCGGGACTGGGACTGAGTGAACACCCATATATAATGGACAGTAATACCCCCGGGACCGGGACTGAGTGAACACCCATATATAATGTACAGTAATACCCCCCGGGACTGGGACTGAGTGAACACCCATATATAATGTACAGTAATACCCCCGGGACCGGGACTGAGTGAACACCCATATATAATGTACAGTAATACCCCCGGGACTGGGACTGAGTGAACACCCATATATAATGTACAGTAATACCCCCGGGACCGGGACTGAGTGAACACCCATATATAATGTACAGTAATACCCCCGGGACTGGGACTGAGTGAACACCCATATATAATGTACAGTAATACCCCCGGGACCGGGACTGAGTGAACACCCATATATAATGTACAGTAATACCCCCGGGACCGGGACTGAGTGAACACCCATATATAATGTACAGTAATACCCCCGGGACCGGGACTGAGTGAACACCCATATATAATGTACAGTAATACCCCGGGGACTGGGACTGAGTGAACACCCATATATAATGCACAGTAATACCCCCCGGGACTGGGACTGAGTGAACACCCATATATAATGTACAGTAATACCCCCGGGACTGAGTGAACACCCATATATAATGTACAGTAATACCCCGGGACTGGGACTGAGTGAACACCCATATATAATGTACAGTAATACCCCCGGGACTGGGACTGAGTGAACACCCATATATAATGTACAGTAATACCCCCGGGACCGGGACTGAGTGAACACCCATATATAATGTACAGTAATACCCCCGGGGACTGGGACTGAGTGAACACCCATATATAATGTACAGTAATACCCCCGGGACCGGGACTGAGTGAACACCCATATATGATGTACAGTAATACCCCGGGACTGAGTGAACACCCATATATAATGTACAGTAATACCCCCCGGGACTGGGACTGAGTGAACACCCATATATAATGTACAGTAATACCCCCGGGACTGGGACTGAGTGAACACCCATATATAATGTACAGTAATACCCCCGGGACCGGGACTGAGTGAACACCCATATATAATGTACAGTAATACCCCCGGGACTGGGACTGAGTGAACACCCATATATAATGTACAGTAATACCCCGGGACTCGGCCTGAGTGAACACCCATATATAATGTACAGTAATACCCCGGGACCGGGACTGAGTGAACACCCATATATAATGTACAGTAATACCCCCCGGGGACTGGGACTGAGTGAACACCCATATATAATGTACAGTAATACCCCCGGGACCGGGACTGAGTGAACACCCATATATAATATACAGTAATACCCCCGGGACTGGGACTGAGTGAACACCCATATATAATGTACAGTAATACCCCCGGGACTGGGACTGGGTGAACACCCGTATATAATGTACAGTAATACCCCCGGGACCGGGACTGAGTGAACACCCATATATAATGTACAGTAATACCCCCGGGACCGGGACTGAGTGAACACCCATATATAATGTACAGTAATACCCCCGGGACTGGGACTGAGTGAACACCCATATATAATGTACAGTAATACCCCCGGGACTGGGACTGAGTGAACACCCATATATAATGTACAGTAATACCCCCCGGGACTGGGACTGAGTGAACACCCATATATAATGTACAGTAATACCCCCCGGGACCGGGACTGAGTGAACACCCATATATAATGTACAGTAATACCCCCGGGACCGGGACTGAGTGAACACCCATATATAATGTACAGTAATACCCCCGGGACCGGGACTGAGTGAACACCCATATATAATGTACAGTAATACCCCCGGGACTGGGACTGAGTGAACACCCATATATAATGTACAGTAATACCCCCGGGACCGGGACTGAGTGAACACCCATATATAATGTACAGTAATACCCCCCGGGACTGGGACTGAGTGAACACCCATATATAATGTACAGTAAAACCCCCGGACTGGGACTGAGTGAACACCCATATATAATGTACAGTAATACCCCCGGGACTGGGACTTAGTGAACACCCATATATAATGTACAGTAATACCCCCGGGACTGAGTGAACACCCATATATAATGTACAGTAATACCCCCGGGGACCGGGACTGAGTGAACACCCATATATAATGTACAGTAATACCCCCGGGACCGGGACTGAGTGAACACCCATATATAATGTACAGTAATACCCCCGGGGACCGGGACTGAGTGAACACCCATATATAATGTACAGTAATACACCCGGGACTGGGACTGAGTGAACACCCATATATAATGTACAGTAATACCCCCGGGACTGGGACTGAGTGAACACCCATATATAATGTACAGTAATACCCCGGGGACTGGGACTGAGTGAACACCCATATATAATGTACAGTAATACCCCGGGGACTGGGACTGAGTGAACACCCATATATAATGTACAGTAATACCCCCGGGACTGGGACTGAGTGAACACCCATATATAATGTACAGTAATACCCCCGGGACCGGGACTGAGTGAACACCCATATATAATGTACAGTAATACCCCGGGGACTGGGACTGAGTGAACACCCATATATAATGTACAGTAATACCCCGGGGACTGGGACTGAGTGAACACCCATATATAATGTACAGTAATACCCCCGGGACTGGGACTGAGTGAACACCCATATATAATGTACAGTAATACCCCCGGGACCGGGACTGAGTGAACACCCATATATAATGTACAGTAATACACCCGGGACTGGGACTGAGTGAACACCCATATATAATGTACAGTAATACCCCCGGGACCGGGACTGAGTGAACACCCGTATATAATGTACAGTAATACCCCCGGGACCGGGACTGAGTGAACACCCATATATAATGTACAGTAATACCCCCGGGACTGGGACTGAGTGAACACCCATATATAATGTACAGTAATACCCCCGGGACCGGGACTGAGTGAACACCCATATATAATGTACAGTAATACCCCCCGGGACTGGGACTGAGTGAACACCCATATATAATGTACAGTAATACCCCCGGGACTGGGACTGAGAAAGTGGTTAAAGAAGTATACGGGTTCGTGGGCTTTCTAAATAGAGGCATAGAGTACAAAAGCAAGGAAGTTATGATGAACAATTATAAAACACTGGTTCGGCCTCAACTAGAATATTGTGTCCAATTCTGGGCACTGCACCTTCGGAAGGATGTGAAGGCCTTAGAGAGGATGCAGAAAAGATTTACAAGAATGATTCCAGGGATGAGGGATTTCAGTTACTTGGATAGACTGGAGAAGCTGGGGTTGTTCTTCTTAGAACAGAGAAGGTTGGGAGGAGAGTTGATAGAGGTGTTCAAGATCATGAGGGGTCTAGACAGAGTAGATAGAGAGAAACTATTCAATTATGGCTTTCAAAAGGGAATTAGCTAAGTACCGGAAGGAAAAAAAATTGCAGGGCTACGGGGAAAGGGCGAGGAATTGGGACTGGCTGAAGTGCGTTTGCAGAGAGCCGGCATGGGCTCAACGGGCCAAATGGCCTCCTACTGTGCCGTAACCATTCTATGATTCTCGCTACCACATTATGCTTCCCCTCCCCCCCGCCTTTGGACAGCCTCCTGCTCCAAGGTGCCATGGTCCGCATTCTGGTTGTCCTTCCGGCGGTCTTTATCCTTATCCTCATAGGTACCTGTTGAATAGGATCCGTTTCTGCGGACCCTCGTTCTCTATCTCACCTGGGTTCCCCTTACTCTGCGCACTGTCGGTCATACCAACCCCGTTCTGAACCTGCACCTCTACGAGATGCGACCGAGGTCTGGAGCGAACTGTCCAGATACTCCCGCCCCCGCCCCCCGCAATGTGTCGGAGTGTCTCCAACTTGCACTCCAGCTCAATGAAGTTGGCCCAGCCCCTGATACCTTTCTTGTGCTTGTTGTGAATGTACTTTTGAGTTCCTTGCTGCACCAGTTTGCATAGAGTGCCAACAAGCCCTGAGGGATTTTCCGATAGACTCATGCCTTCTCGGCTGAATTTGATGAGTTTCTGGAATGCTTTGGATTTTTTTTACTCATTCCTGGGATGTGGGTGTCGCTGGCAAGGCCAGCAGTTTTGCCCATCCCTAATTTCCCTTCTTGAACCGCTGCAGTCCGTGTGGTGAATGTGCTCCCACAGTGCTGTTAGGGAGGGAATTCCAGGATTTTGACCAGGCAATGATGAAGGATCGGCTGATATATTTCTAAGTCAGGATGGTGTGTGAGGTGGAGGGAAACTTGGAGGTGGTGGTGTTCCCATGCGCCTGCTGCCCTTGTCCTTCTAGCTGGTAGAGGGCACGGGTTTGGGAGGTGCTGCCGCAGAAGCCTTGACGAGTTGCTGCAGTGCATCTTGTAGGTGGTACACACTGCAGCCACGGTGCACCGGTGGTGGAGGGAGTGAATCTTTAAGGTGGTGGATGGGGTGCCAATCAAGCGGGCTGCTTTGTCCTGGATGGTGTCGAGCTTCTTGAGTGTTGTTGGAGCTGCACTCATCCAGACAAGTGGAGAGTATTCCATCACACTCCTGACTTGTGCCTTGTAGATGGTAGAAAGGCTTTGGGGAGTCAGGAGGTGAGACACTCGCCGCAGAATACCCAGCCTCTGACCTGCTCTTGTAACCACAGTATTTATGTGGCTGGTCCAGTTAAGTTTCTGGTCAATGGTGACCCCCCAGGATGTTGATGGTGGGGGATTTGGCGATGGTAATGCCGTTGAATGTCATGGGGAAGTAGCAGGACTCTCTCTTGTTGGAGATGGTCATTGCCTGGCACTTGTGCGGCGTGAATGTTACTGTTTTGTGGGGATCTGATAAATTGCTACGAAGGGGAATGAATAGGGTTATGCAGGAGACCAGATTCCAGGCCACGAGTCCTGGGAGCTGGGCCGCTCAGTCGTAGTGACAGAAATTGAGAACACCAAGGCCTTTGTGCTTATGGAACTGCAAGTGTTTGAGGCATTCACAGGTTCTTGTCTGCTCAGAGGAACCTGGAGATGCACCTGTGTCAGAGTTTGTAATTGCAGTGTTTTGAGTAAACATTGGAAGACATGGGCAGCACGGTGGCATAGTGGTTAGCACTGTTGCCTCACAGCGCCAGTGACCCGGGTTCAAATCCGGCCTCGGGTGACTGTCTGTGTGGAGTTTGCACATTCTCCCCGTGTCTGCGTGGGTTTCCTCTGGGTGCTCCGGTTTCCTCCCACAGTCCAAAGAGGTGCAGGTTAGGTTGATTGGCTATGATAAATTGACCCTTAGTGTTAGGGGGATTAAATACGTGGGGTTACGGGGATAGGGTGGGATATGTGTTGGTGTCGGGGTTACGGGGATCGGGTGGGATATGTGTCGGTGCAGGCTCGATGGGCCGAAATGGCCTCTATCTGCACTGTGGGGTTTCTGTGATTCTGTGACATAACAGTCAGTGTCGGCCGATAATGTTCTATATTCCATTCATCTGAGATACAGCAATGATGTGATTAGTATCACTTGAAATAGGTGTGTCTTTGTAAGAAGCATTTTGCTCGGTGGTAAATGTTGTTATCTTGCAGAATTGCTGTTGCATGTATGATGAGCACATATTTCTCAATGCTTAACTTTTCTTTTGACAGGCCAGGATGGCTCCTTAGTTGGCTGCCTGCTTGGTGTCCCACGTCTTTGTCCCTTCTCAAGGATGCTGAGAATAAGATGTTACAGGGTAAGGAGAGATTGTTTAGCACCCCTGTCTATTGGATTTTCTTTAGATTTGTTGCTCCGTCCTGGATATACATCACAGAAGTGCTAGAATTTAAAAGTGCTACTGCATTTATACAGAGTGCTGGTCAGACCTCATTTGGAGTGCTGTGTTCAGTTTTGGGCACACTACCTTAGGATGGAGATGCTGACGGAGGGGTTTAGTTGAGCATCCGTTCACCAGGGTGATACTTGGGGCAAAGGACATAAGAATATAAGAAATAGGAGCAGGAGTCGGCCATTTGGCCCCTTCGAGCCTGCTCCGCTATTCAATAAGATCATGGCTGATCTTCTACCTCAACTCCACCTTCCTGCACTATCCCCATATCCCTTGATCCCCTTAATATCCAAAAATCTATCAATCTCTGTCTTGAATATACTCAACGACTGAGCCTCCACAGCCCTCTGAATTCCAAAGATTCACCACCCTCTGAGTGAAGAAATTTCTCCTCATCTCAGTCCTAAATGGCTGACCCCTTATTCTGAGACTGTGATCCCTGGTTCTAGACTCCCCAGCCAAGGGAAACATCCTCCCTGCATCTACCCTGTCAAGCCCTGTAAGAATTTTGTATGTTTCAATGAGATCACCTCTCATTCTTCTAAACTCCAGAGAATATAGGCCTAGTCTACTCAATCTCTCCTCATAGGACAATCCCCCCATCCCAGGAACCAGTCTGGTGAACCTTTGTTGCACTCCCTCTATGGAAAGTATATCCTTCCTTAGGTAAGGAGACCAAAACTGTACACAATACTCCAGGTGTGGTCTCACCAGGGCCCTATATAATTGCAGTAAGACGTCTTTACTCTTATACTCAAATCCTCTTGTAATAAAGGCCAAGATACCATTTGCTTTCCTAATTGCTTGCTGTACCTGCAGGTTAACTTTCAGTGATTCGTGTACAAGGACACCCAGGTCCCTCTGAACACCAACATTTCCCAATCTCTCACCATTTAAAAAATACTCTGCTTTTCTATTTTTCCTACCAAAGTGGATAACTTCACATTTCTCCACATTATATTCCATTTGCCATGTTCTTGCCCACTCACTTAGCCTGTCTATATCCCCTTGAAGCCTCTTTGCATCCTCCTCACAACTTACATTCCCACCCAGCTTTGTATCATCAGCAAACTTGGATATATTACATTTGGTCTCCTCATCCAATTCATTGATGTAGATTGTGAATAGCTGAGACCCAAGCACTGATCGTTGCGGTACCCCATTTATTCCTACTCTCTGTTTTCTGTCCGTTAACTAATCCTCAATCCATGCTAGTATATAACCCCCAATCTCATGAGCCCTAATTTTGTTTAATAACCTCTTGTGTGGCACCTTATCGAATGCCTTCTGAAAATCCAAATACACCACATCCACTGGTTCCCCCTTATCTATTCTGCTAGTTACAACCTCAAAAAGTAAGTCAAAAAACAGATTCATCAAACACAATTTCCCTTTCATAAATCCGTGCTGACACTGCCCAATCCTATTATTATTTTCTAAGTGTCCTGTTACCACATCTTTAATAATAGATTCTAGCATTTTCCCTACTACTGATGTCAGGCTAACTGGTCTGTAGTTCCCCATTTTCTCTCTCCCTGCTTTCTTAAATAGTGGGGTTACATTTGCCACCTTCCAATCCATGGGAACCGTTCCAGAATCAGTGGAATTTTGGAAAATGACAACCAATGCATCCACTATCTCTATAGCCACCTCTTTCAAAACCCTAGGATATAGGCAATCCAGCCCAAGGGATTTATTGGCTTTCAGTCCCATTAATTTCTCGAGTACTATTTTTTTTACTAATACTAACTTCTTTCAGTTCCTCATTCTCGCTAGACCCTTGGTTCTCCACTATTTCCAGGAGGTTTTTTGTGTCTTCTTCCGTGAAGACAGACACAAAGTATTTATTTAATTTCTCTGCCATTTCCTTATTATTCCCCATTATAATTTCTCCTGTCTCAGCCTGTAAGGGAGCCACATTTACTTTTGCTAATCTTTTCCTTTTTACGTACCTATAGAAGCTTTTACAGTCTGTTTTTATGTCTCTCGATAGTTTACTCTCATATTCTATTTTCCCTTTATCAATTTCTGGTCCTCCTTTGCTGAATTCTAAAATCCTCCCAATCCTCAAGCTTACTACTCTTTTTGGCAACATTATAAGCCTCTTCCTTTGATCTAATACCATCTTTAACGTCTCTTGTTAACTACAGTTGGACCACTTTTCCTGTGGGGTTTTTGTGCCTTAAAGGAATGTATATTTGTTGTAAATTATGTATTAATTCTTTAAATGCTAGCCATTGCTTGTCTACCGTCATACCTTTTATTGTCGTTTCCCAATCTACCTTAGCCAACTCGCCCCTCATATCTACGTAGTTTGCTTTGTTTAGATTTAAGACCCTAGTTTCTGATTTAACTAAATCACTTTCAAACTCAGTATAAAATCCTATCATATTATGGTCACTCATCTCTAAGGGCCCCTTTACTACAAAGTTATTCATTAACCCTTTATCATTGCACAATACTAGATCTAAAATAACCTGTTCCCTAGTTGTTTCCTCAACATACTGATCTAGAAAACTATTTTGTATACATCCATGAATTCGTCCTCCACACTATTGCTGCAAATTTGATTTGCCCAGTCTATATGTAGATTAAAGCCCCCCATAATTACTGTATTACCCTTGTTACATGCACCTCTAATTTCCTGATTTATACTCTGCCCTACATTACAACTACTGTTTGGGGCCCTATAAACAATTCCCACCAATGTTTTTTGCCCCTCGCTGTTTCTTAGCTCCACCCAAACTGATTCTACTTCTTGATTTTCGGAGCCAAGATCCTTTCTCTCTACTGTCTTTATCCCATCCTTTATTATCAGGGCTACCCCTCCTCCAATCCCATTTGGCCTATCTCTTCTAAAAGTTAAATACAGGAAACTTTGTGCTATCCGGCACCGACGGGACCGAGCTGTTGCCGTCCCATCAAAACTGCCGGACAAACCAGCGCTCATGTTGAAACATACAGAGATTTTGAGCTCCGTATCTGGCAACAAACCCTGTTGCTTAGCAACAACTTCTAAACAGTCGGCCGTACCTTGCAGGTGTCTCTGTAGCTTAGCAACAGCTTCAGCGAGACCTTGCAGAGCCTGACTTGTGAAAAAAAAAGCAACGAAAAGAAAAAAACCTAACGAAACGGCTCCTGATTTTTGCCGATGGCTCGAGCATTCTGGACAGTTAACCTCCGGATAAACCAAAGTTTCCTGTATCCTGGAATATTTAGTTCCCAACCTTGGCCACTTTGCAATTATGTCTCCGTAATGGCTATTAGATCAAACCTATTAATTTCTACCTCCGCTATTAATTCATCTGTTTTGTTGCAAATGCTTCGCTCATTCAGATATAGTGCCTTTAACTTTGAATTTTTTCTATTTTTTCTTGATGTCACCTTAGTCACTGATGCCCTATTACCTTTCTGACCCACTCTGCTTTTTTTTACCCAAAACTCTGCTCTAGAGCCTTGACATTTCTCTTGCTGCTTTTAAATTTACTCTTTCCTGCATCCTCCCACACCCACTTCATTAATTTAAAGCCCTGTCTACTGCCCTAGTTATTCGATTCGCCAGGACACTGGTCCCAGCCCGGTTTAAGTGGAGCCCGTCCCAGTGGAACAGCTCCTTCTTTCCCCAGCACTGGTGCCACTCCCACACCACTCTTTGAGCCATGCACTTAATCGTCTAATCTGCTTATCCCTAAGCCAATTTGCGCGTGGCTCAGGTAACAATCCAGAGATTATTACCTTTGAGCTTCTGCTTTTTAATTTGGACCCCAACTCCTCAAACTCTCTCAGCAGAACCTCATTCCTAGTTCTACCTATGTCATTGGTTCCTACGTGGACCACGACAACCGGATCCTCCCCTTCCCACTCCCAAGTTCTTCTCCAGCCACAAGGAGATGTCTTTAACCCTGGCACCGGGCAGGCAACACAACCTTCGGAACTCTCGGTCGTGCCTGCAGAGAACAGTATCTATCCCTCTGCCTATACTGTCCCCTACCACAACTACATTCCCTTTCACTCCCCCCACTTGAATGGCCTCCTGCACCATGGTGCCATGGTCAGCTTGCTCATCCATCCTGCAGGCTTTTCCCTCATCCACACAGGCAGCAAGAACCTCATACCTTTTGGATAAGGACAAACGCCGAGGCTCCTCCAGCAATTCGCCTGGGGTCCCCTTACCTGCCTGAGTTGCAGTCACATCCTCCTGTCCCTGACCACTAACCAGACCTGTACCACTACCTAACCTAAGGGGTGTGACTGCCTCCTGAATCAAAGTTTCCAGGTAACTCTCCCCATCCCTGATGCCCTGCAATGTCTGCACCTCAGACTCCAGCTCAACAACTCTGAGCTGAAGTTCCTCAAGATGCAGGCACTTACCGCAAACGTGGTTGTCTGGGATCACAATGCTCTCCACAAACTCCCACAGGCTGCAGTTGTGGCACGCCGCCTGCACTGCCATCCCTATATGACCTTGTTCTGTTTAATTAAATTTGTATTTAAGTAACTTAGATTACAGTTTCGTTTCTTGACTACCTTAATTGATCTAGATTAAGTTATGGGTAATGAAATTAAATATCTACCTGTAACACAAAGCACTGCAAGTAGTGCAGGCAAAAAGCAGCAACTCCTTCCCCCTCTTCTCCGAAATCCCAAATGAAACACGGTGTTTATGTGCACTCTGTTTAATTCCGCTCTGTGCAGATCGCACAGAGCGGAATGAAAGGGTCTGAGCTATGATGAGGGACTAGGCAAACTTGGCTTAAACTCCCTGCAGATGAGCAGGTTAAGAGTGATATGAGTGAGGTGTTTTTAAAAAAAATGATGGAATAGATGGGAAATGACTCCTCTCCAGTAGGGGAATCCACAAGAAGGGGACGTAATGTTGGAATTTGAGCTAAACTGGTTAGCATTGAATCTGGGAAATCTTCTTTGCACAAAGGGTTGGAAGTATTTGGTTGAAGTAGGTACATAACGGTACATAACGGTTACTGTGCTGATACGCCAATGGAAATGTCATCTATGCCAAGTATGGTCAAGTGGTGGAGACATAGGAATGGATGGCTATATTGGAGTTTTGCTTGGTTAGTTTTGTTTGATGGGCTCAGTACTCAGCAGGCTCCCGTGCTTTCTCATGTTGTTGAGTTTACCTGGAGCAAGAGGACATTGTATTGGTTGAGCAACTAAACCATTCCACTGTTGAAAATGGTCCCTGACCTTGTTTGATTGTCCCTGCTGCACACCATCCAGTTCTACCTACACTGAAAACTGTATTTTATTCCAAAAGGGAAGAAGGACAAGGACAAATTATCTTGTGGCAGCTAAACCTCAAAAGTTATCTTCGATTAGTTTACCATTCAAACAACGTCATTGTACTGTAACCTATTGAGTAGAATGGGCCTATATTCTCTTTAGTTTAGAAGAATGAGAAGCGATCTCACTGAAACGTATAAAATTCTTAGAGAGCTTGACAGGGTAGATGCTGAGGGGATGTTTCCCCTGGCTGGAGAGTCTAGAACTAGGGGTCATAGACTCAGGATTAGGGGTTGGCCATTTAGGACTGAGATGAGGAGAAATTCCTTCACTCAGAAGGTTGCGAATCTTTGGAATTCTCTGCCCCAAATGGCTGGATGCTCAGTCGATGAGTATATTCAGGACTGAGATTGATAGATTCTTGGACACTAAGGGAATCAAGGGATGTGGGAACAGGGCGAGAAAGTGATGTTGAGGTAGAGGTTCAGCCATGATCTTATTGAATGGCGGAGCAGGCTCGATGGGCCATGTGGCCTACTCCTGCTCCTATTTCTTACACTCTTAGCCTGCTACGCATGAAGTTCTAGGCTACGGTGCTGCTTTGCACTTCCTTGAGTTTACGAGCTCCATAGGTTGCTGGATTTTCCTTCGTTAACTTGTTTAGTTTGTTTTATTCCTACTCTCACTCAATTTAAATAAGCTTTGGGAGTTTCAGAAACATCAAGGTAGTTGCAGATTCCTCAGTTATGTCCCAAATTCAGATGCAGGAAATTCCCTGTACATGAAGGAATTAAATGTCTCCTGCACAAAAAAAAAACAGAAGTATTAGATGCAAAGGGTAGGGAGTTATACTTCCAGGGCACTTTGCAAAAAAGGATGGCTGCATATTGGATGCACTGGGTAAAATGTATCCATCGGCACAAATTGGGCACGAAGGGAATCAAGGGATATGGGAATAGGGTGGGAAAGTGGAGTTGAGGTAGAAGATCAGCCATGATCTTATTGAATGACGGAGCAGGAATGATTGAACAATCCAGTCTGTGAAAGAGCTTTGGGCTTAATGGGTTTTGAATGGACTAAATTAGATTAAGCTGAATCTCCAAATCCTAGTTGGATTGCTGATTCATCAGCCTATCGTTTGGCTAATGTGCTAAGTTCAGAAAGTGTTGAAAAAAGCAGATCAAATTGATTGTAACTACTTTATATTTTGCAGGTGTCAGAAGTAAATTTACGAAAGAGTATGTTTCGGTACCAAGTGGCAACAAGATATGGACACTAATATTCAGTCAGGATACGCCTAACAAAACTCCACTTGTTTTGATTCATGGATTTGGAGGGGGAGTTGGACTTTGGACTTTGAACTTTGATGCATTTAGCCTCCAACGCACGGTGTATGCTTTTGACCTTGTGGGATTTGGCCAAAGTAGTAGGCCACATTTCAGCAGTGATTCAGAACTGGCAGAAACACAGTTTGTGGAGTCTATAGAGGAATGGAGGGCAAAGGTGGGAATGGAGCAAATGATTTTATTGGGACATAACCTTGGAGGCTATTTGGCTGCATCGTACACAATTAAATACCCACAAAGGTAGGTAGAAAACATTTTGTACAAGTAACAGGTTTGAAGAATTAGCAGGAAGAGGCAAATTTGGAAGGTTTCAGCAAGTAGTTTTGATAAATCACAAGTTTCTATTTATCTCTACCACTCCAAAACTTGAAGTAACAATTTCTTGTTTGATTATATTTTCTGCTAATGATTGCCACTAATCGCCTGACAGGTTACTTCTGCCAAGAGTCTGGACTGTAGATAACCCTTGTTCTCAGTCAGTGGACAGCAGATTCTGATTCATTCTCAGTCAATGGACTCATTGAGTCATAACAGCACAGAAGGAGGCCATTCGGCCCATCAAGTCCAAGCCGGCTCTCTGTAGAGCAATCCAGTCAGTCCCATTCCCCCGCTCTATCCCTGTAGCCCTGCAAGTTTATTTCCCTCAAGTGCCTATCCAGTCTCCCCTTGAAAACATTGAGCGTCTCCACTTCCACCACTTCCGTCGGCAGCGAATTCCAGGTCATCACCACTCGCTGCGTAAAAAAGTTTTTCCTCACATCCCCCCCTGTATCTCTTGCTCAAAACCTTAAATCTGTGTCCCCTAGTCCTTGTACCATCAACTAGTGGGAACAGCCTTTCCCCGTCTAGCCTATCCAAACCCGTCATAATCTTGTACACCTCTATCAAATCACCCCGCAACCTCCTTTGCTCTAATGAAAACAAATCCAGCTTCTCCAACCTGTCCTTGTAGCTAAGATCCCCCATCCCCAGAACCATTCTGGTAAATCTCCTCTGCACCCTCTCAAGGGCCTTCACATCCTTCCTAAAGTGTGGTGACCAGAACTGGACGCAATACTCCAGTTGTGGCCTAATCAGCACTTTTTAAAGGTTCGTCATAACTTCTCTACTTTTGTACTCAATACCTCTACCCCAAGACCCCATATGCTTTGTTAACCACTCTCTCAATATGTCCTGCCACCTTCAGGGACCTATGTACATTGACTCCCAGGTCCCTCTGCCCCTGCACACTCAACTGCCATTAAGTGTATATTGCCTCTCCCTGTTCCGTCTGCCAAAATGCATCACCTCACAGTTCTCTGTATTAAATTCCATCTGCCACTTGTCTGCCCATTCTGCTAGCCTTTCTATGTCCTGTTGCAGTCGATTGGTATCAACATCACTGTTTGCCACACCCCCAAGTTTGGTGTCATCGGCAAATTTAGAAATTCTACTCTGTATTCCAATATCCAGGTCATTTATATATATCAAAAAAAGCAGTGGCCCCAGCACTGACCCTTGGGGAACACCACTGTCTACCATCCTCCAGTCTGAAAAACAGCCATTTACCACAACTCGCTGTTTTCTGTCCTTAAGCCAATTCCTTGTCCTTAAGCCAATTCCTTATCCAAGCTGCCACTGACCACCTATTCCATGAGCCTCAATTTTGTTAACCAGCCTTCTATGTGGTACTTTATCAAATGCCTTCCGAAAATCTATGTAGACAACATCCATTGCATTCCCTTCATCAATCCTCCCTGTTACTTTATCAAAAAATTCAATTAGATTAGTCAAAGACGATCTGCCTTTTACAAATCTGTGTTGGCTCTCCTTAATTAGCTTAAACCTCTCCCACGTGCCCATTAATTTTTTCCTTGGTTAAAGTTTTAGAAACAATAATCACCACTGATGTTAAACTGACCGGCCTGTAGTTTCGAGGATTGTCCTTGCACCCTTTCTTGAACAATGGAGTCACATTTGCCACTTTCCAATCCTCAGGCACCTCCCCCGCATCTAGGGAAGATTGGAAAATTATGGCAAGCCCTTCCGCTATCTCCTCCCCGAATTCCCTTAGCATCCTGGAGTGCAAGCCATCTGAACCAGGCGACTTATCCACTCTAAGCATACCCAAACTTTCTAGTACATCCTGTCTATCAATTTTCACCCCTTTCATTGCTTCTACCTTTTCCACTTCTACCGATATTTTGTCAGCATCCACCTCCTTAGTAAACACCGATACAAAGTACTCATCGAGTATTCTAGCCTTGCAGATTCCCCTTCATTCTCAGTCAGTGGGCTGCCGATTCTGATTCATTCTCAGCCACTGAGCTGCAGATTCCCTTCATTCTCAATCAATGGGCTACAGATTCCCTTCATTCTCAGTCAGTGGGCTGCAGATTCCCCTTCATTCTCAGTCAGTGGGCTGCAGATTCCCTTCATTCTCAGTCAATGGGCTGCAGATTCCCCTCATTCTCAGTCAATGGGCTGCAGATTCCCCTCATTCTCAGTCAATGGGCTGCAGATTCCCCTCATTCTCAGTCAATGGGCTGCAGATTCCCCTCATTCTCAGTCAATGGGCTGCAGATTCCCCTCATTCTCAGTCAGTGGGCTGCAGATTCCCTTCATTCTCAGTCAATGGGCTGCAGATTCCCCTCATTCTCAGTCAATGGGCTGCAGAGTCCCCTCATTCTCAGTCAATGGGCTGCAGATTCCCCTCATTCTCAGTCAATGGGCTGCAGATTCCCTTCATTCTCAGTCAGTGGGCTGCAGATTCCCCTCATTCTCAGTCAGTGGGCTGCAGATTCCCCTCATTCTCAGTCAGTGGGCTGCAGATTCCCCTCATTCTCAGTCAGTGGGCTGCAGATTCCCCTCATTCTCAGTCAATGGGCTGCAGATTCCCTTCATTCTCAGTCAATGGGCTGCAGATTCCCTTCATTCTCAGTCAATGGGCTGCAGATTCCCCTCATTCTCAGTCAATGGGCTGCAGATTCCCCTTGATTCTCAGTCAATGGGCTGCAGATTTCTCTTCATTTTCAGTTAATGTTGTTCATGATGAGCTTTAAATGGTTTTTATTCAATTGCCAGTTTTCCATCTACTTGTGAAGTTCCATCACTGGAACTCCCTCTGTTGATAACCTGACAAACTTGTTCAAGAGAGACAGGTGAGCCTGGAACTGAGATTCAAACCTGAGTTGAGAGACAAATCTGCCAGGCTCTCCATAGTTAACAACTTTTAATAGGTGCAAAAAAGGTTCACAAGGATGATACCAGAACTGAGAGGATATACTTATCAGGAAAGATTGAACAGGCATGGGGCTCTTTACTCCAGAAAAGAGAAGGCTGAGGGGTGACCTGATAGAGATCTTACAGATTATGAACATGTTTGATAGGGAGACGTGGAGAAGATGTTTCTAATTGTTGGGGGGATTCCAAAACTAGGGGCCGTAAATATAAGATAGTCACTAATAAATCAGTGAGGAATTCAGGAGAAACTTCTTTACTTAGACTGGTGAGAATATGGAATAAGGAGTAGTTGAGGCAAATAGCATAGATGCATTTAAGGGGAAAGCTAGATAAACACATGAGGAATAAAGGATTAGGAGGATATGCTGATAGGGTGGGCGGAGGCTCGTGTGCAGTGTAAGGATCTGCATAGACCTGTTGGGCTAAATGGCCCGTTTATGTGCTGCAGATTATGGGCTGGCTATTTACTGGGGTGGGTTCCGTAGGCGGGTGGGTTGGAGCTTTGATCGGGAAAGTCTGGGTTTCCCCACATACTGTGGAGATTTAACTCTTTTGATCCTGACAGGTTCCCCGCCCAGAAGTCAGCCTGATTGACAAGAGTAGTTTCCTGGGGAACGCTCCGTAGGAGACCGCAGGATCATGTCAGTCCGATCCCAGACCCTGGGGAGGGGGTGTGTGTCCGATCCAGAAGGAGGGTCCAATCCCCCACCCCGGAGTTCGGGGGGAGGATTTGTACGGGGGTTCTGATGGTGTGGTAGCTTTGTGGGGGGGCGGGGGCTGGGAGGTAGCACTCCTGTTCCTCCTGGCCCACGAGGAATGCTCTCTGAGGCTGTCCTCGCTGCAGCCGCCGATCGGGAAACCCGGCCGGCCACAATAAAAGCTGCAAAGCAGGTTAAACCCAAGGCTTGCAGCCTCATTAACATATTTAAAGCAATAGCAAAATACTGCGGATGCTGGAAATCTGAAATAACAACAGAAAACGCTGGAGGCCTCCCAGGAGCGGGTTGGCTTCCTGCACCTTGTCCCGTCTCAGTAAAACCCAGAAGTCGGCGGGTTGGAGCCGGCTTTCCTACACACTCGGAATGTTTGCCCACCTGTACCCACTCACACCCGCTCACCCATGCTAAAATTCCCACGTGATAACACAAAATCATCCAATCAAGTTACTAAAAAAAATTACAGAATTATCAAATAATTGAAATTATTTTGTCACACTGTTTTTGGCTGCATTCTTCACTAAGATATACAGCTAATGATAATGTTTCTGATGTAACAAAACAAAAAATTACACAATTTCTGAAAAATATCACTCGACCTACCTATAAAATTGATCAACTAATGTTAGAATTGCCTGTAAGATGTTTTGGGTGCCTGTCCTTTTGGGGCCTGGGGCTTGAGTTGGGATTTTCACCTGAGCCTTGGATGTTGGGGACAAATTCTGTGAATTTAAAATTCTCATCCTTGTTTTCAAATCCCTCCATGGCCTCGCCCCTCCCTATCTCCGTAACCTCCTCCGGCCCTACAACCCTCCCGAGATCTCTGCGCTCCTCCAATTCTGGCCTCTTGCACATCCCCGATTTTAATCGCTCCACCATTGGCGGCCGCGCCTTCAGCTGCCTGGGCCCCGAGCTCTGGAATTCCCTCCCTAACCCTCTCCAGCTCGCTACCAATGTTCTCATTAGTTTTTTTTGGGTGCGCAGCTCCTTTAAGAAAATCCGGCGACCCGGCTGTGCGGGAGGTCCAGAGAGCTGCGCAGCCACGTAGCTTAAAGGGAACATTGCTCGCTACCTCTCTCTCTCCTCCTTTAAGACCCTCCTTAAAACCTACCTCTTTGACCAAGCTCTTGATCACCTGTCCTAATATCTCCTTATGTGGCTCAGTGTTAAACTCTGTTTTGATAACGCTCCTGTGAAGCGCCTAGGGACATTTTATTACGTTAAAGGCGCTGTATAAATGCAAGTTGTTGTTGTGTGCGCACGCATGCGTGTGCAAGAGAAAAGTGCGTCGTGGGTGTTAATGTCCTCACCCTGCTCCTGTGGAAGTACAATATTCAAGAGGGCACCATGATAATCCATGTCACGTAAAATGCACGTAGAAAAGGACCCGAGTTACACCTCTGGCTGACAAATTCTTTGTGCGTGAGAGAAGATTCTCAAATAACAATCGCGAGCTGTGAGGGTTAGAAAAGTGCGTTTAAAAAAAAATGTTATTCAGCCTTTTTTGTAAAGTTTAATCCTAAATAATAATGCTGTTGTTTCACAGAGGGGGAAGTAACGTGAGGCTGGAGGGCGATGTTTACAGGGTGTTTTGATGCTGATGTTAGACATTGCAACTGCAATCGGTCAGTTAGCCAGACCTGGACACACTGAATGACCACTCTATCTGCTCAAGGCTCTGTATATTGCCATTGGAAACGTAGTGGGCAATGACAGCTTCAGGAGGAATTACAAATCCACTGTGGGAAATAAGGCAGAGAATAATATCTTATATAATCATGGTAAATAACTGTAAAAAGAGAAGCTTAGAGGAGGGAGAAGGTAAGAATAAACAAGTATTTACTTGCATATTAACCAAATCTTGCAATTCACCATGGGAGGTAGATCAAAAAAAAGTTATAGTGTAAATAACTGAGAATGAGAGGCTTGGGGGAGGGAAGAATAAAGTTACTTGCATCTTAAGAAAGTTTTGTAAAGTGGTAGGTGAATAGTATTACAAATATTGATCCTACCTATCAAATGCATCCAGTGCATCTTCAGCAATGGCTTCTTTTCCCTCTCCCTCACTGTCACCACCGAGGTCCGCCAAGTTTCTATCCTTGGCCTCCTCTTACTCATCCACTTGATGCCCTTCAGCAACAGCAGGCACAGGTCCACATGTACATTGATGATACCCAGCTCTACCTCTCCACCATGTCTCTTGACTGCTTCAGTGCTGTCAGATGGCTTGTCTGGCATCAAGTTCTGGGTGAGCCACAACTTCCTCCAGCTGAACATTGGGAAGATCAAAGTCGCCATCTTTGGTCCCCACCATAAACTCCACCCCCCTCCCTTTGACTCCAACCCCCACCCTAACCATTCTTTCAGGGTGAACCCGACTAGTCGCGATCTTGACTCCCTGTTCAACCCTGAGCTAAGCTTTAAAACACACATCCTATCCATTACCAACTTCTGCCTCTGCAACATTTCCCAATTAAAATTAGAGGGAGCAATGCAGGAGCAAAATCAGGAAGCAGTTTTTCACGCAATGTGTGGTAGAAATCTGGAATCTATCCCAAGCGGCCGTGGTTGCTGGGACATTGGAGCTTTCAAGACTGAGATAGATAGATTTTTGTTAGGCAAGGGTGTCAAGTGTCACACTTCATTATAACGGCAAAACGTCCATCACATTCATGGATTACCTGGAAAAAGTATTGTGACCAAAAAAATCCTGTTTTAATGGAATGATCTCTGAGTAGTGCTGATTACTGCCATAGTTATACTGCAGGCAGTCAAAAAAGATGTACTAATGAACGAGCACCAGTGACGCATCAGCAAGTGGTACAAGACCGACCAATTTAATCATGGGAAACATTTCTCAAGCTGCTTTCAACACTCGGCTTCCTTTCTCACTGACACCTCGTATGCCCCTAGAAATAAAACTTCGAACATAATAAACACAATAAGATATTTAATAGCGAAGAAAGAAAATCCATGTTCTTGCTGGTTATCCCAACCTGTCAGAGATTCGCCCCAATCAAAAAAAAAGGGCGGGGCGGACGGTGGTGGGAGGTTGGTAAAGACTAGCTATTGGCTGTGAGATGATCTAATGAGACTGTATCTCAAAATCCAATTCTTAGAGCATCAATAGAGCTTTCTGTCTTTCTTACTCTTTACTTTTATCCGCCCCCTTTGTGCTTTTCTCGTAGTTTCTCTCCCTCTCTCTCTCTTTCTGCCCCTGTATCTATTACTCCCTAATCTTTCTGTATCTCCCTCACCATTGTTTCTGTGTTTCTCTCCCTCTTTCCCGGTTCTTTCCATGTTCTTTGTTTCTCCCTCTTTCTGGTTTTTTTTCCTTCTTTCCTGTTTTGCTAATTTTTATTTGTGTTTCACTTTCTGTGTCTCACTCTGTTCCTTGTATTTCTCACTCTTTCTGCATGTTTCGCTCATTCTTCTTTGTGTATCCTCTTTCTATGTTTCTCACTCTGATCTTCCTATGTTTCTCCCTGGGTGCTGGGTCCTGGGCTTTATAACTAGAGACATAGGGCTGGATTTTGTCAATGGGGACGTGATGGAGGCGGGGCTCCCACTTTTTGGGTTGTAGTCCCGCCTCCATCGAGTTGTGGCCAACCCACGCGATTTTCCCTTGATTGACCTTGTTGAGCCCGCCCAGCAGGCCAATTAAGGGACACCCGGTTACAGGTAACGTCAGGGATTGACATTTCATCTGTCAAGAGCTTTTGACAGATGAAATATCAGCGTTTGACAGCTCTGTGAAGCTGTCAAACACTGACAACCTGACTTCTAACTTGAGTCCTTCTCCACAGACTCAGTTAGAAATCTCTCCAGAACAGAAAGCAGAGGCTGCAACTTTTGACAGCTCGCAGCTGTTTTGCTTTCTGTGCCGGTGAGATGAGAGACTCCCGAGACCTGAAGGAAGGAAGCCTGCATTAGTAAGTAAAGGTAAGTAAAACTTATTTAAACACTTTACACACACCAAACACACTTACCTCTGCACTCATGCACCCATCACTCACCTGAACACCGGACATCTCGAACCCTCCAAGCCCTTCAGCCCGACGGCCCGCCTCACTAACTTGGCGTGGTTTGGAGCCGTCGGGCAGCCCACACTATAGGGCTAAAAATAGGGATTAGGCCAAAAACTGCCTGTTAACTACCTGTTAACAGGCAGTTAATTGGCACTAATCCCCTTCCCACCTCGGGGAGGCGGCTCCCAGCAGAGGTCGGGTACCCGCTTCCTGGGAAACGGGCATGGAGGCGGGTTGGGGCGGGAAGAGTTCGTGCCCCCCGATTCTGCAATTTTCCCCCCACTCCCGCCTCCAAACCCGCCTCCACGGGGCTTGGAAATTCGAGCCCATAGAGTACAAAAGCCAGGAAATTGTGCTAAACTTATATAAAACACTAGTTCGGCTCCAGCTGGAGAAATGTGTCCAGTTCTGGGCACCACACTTTAGGGAGGATGTGAAGGCTTTAGAGAGGGTACAGAAGAGTTTTACTAGAATAGTTCCAGTGATGGGGATTACAGTTACGTGGATAGACTGGAGAAGCTGGGGTTGTTCTCCTTGGAACAGAGAAGGCGAAGAGGAGATTTGATAGAGGTGTTTAAAATCATGAAGGGTTTAGATAGAGTAAATAAGGAGAAACTGTTTTCAATGGTTGAAGGGTCGATGACGAGAGATTTCAGGTGATTGGCAAAAAAATCAGGCGACATGAGGAAAATCTTTTTTACGCAGTGACTGGTTAGGATTTGGAATGCACTGCCTGATAGGGTGGTGGATACAGATTCAATAGTAGCCTTCAAAAGGGAATTGGATAAATACTTGAAGGAGAAAAAATTGCAGGGATATAGGGAAAGAGCGAGGGAGTGGGACTGACTGGATTGCTCTTCGAAAGAGCCGGCGCAGACTCGATGGGCGGAATGGCCTCCTTCTGTGCTGTACTATTCTAGGATTCTAATTGTAGCAAGCACACTGAAACTGAAATGTCAATAAACAGTGACATCACATTGAACTTATGGACGTTACCGGTTGGAGCCTCCACCCATTTATCCAACAGTTTTTAGCCACGTTTTTCTACACTGATAAAGATCTGTATTTCAAAGTTCAACTTCGGATGATGCAGCTTGAAATGATCTGACAAAATTTATCTTCAACATACTGTTCAAAAAAGCATTTTTAATTTCTGCCATTATTAATTTTTATTTTCTTTAAATTTCCTCATTCTTTTCTTCCTCTTTCTCTACATCTGCAGCTGTGGGATTATCTCGTCTGAATTTTCACACTGCTGCTATAGAGGCTTCAGTGTCCTGTGGGATCGGCCGGAGAGAGCCATGATGACACAGGGCTTCACAAACCCCACTGCTGCCCTTAGGTAGCCATGGCTCAGTGGGTGGCACTCTCGCCTGTGAGTCAGAAGGTTGTGGGTTCAAGTCCCACTCGAGACTTGAGCACAAAAATCTATGCTGACACTCCCAGTGCAATACTGAGGTAGAGCTGCACTGTCAGAAGTGCCGTCTTTCGGATGAGACATTAAACCGAGACGCCGCCTGCCCTCTCTCGTGAACGTAAAAGATCTAACGGCACTATTTCAAAGAAGAGCAGGGGCGTTCATCCTATGTCCCGGCCGATATTTATCTCTCAACAGCACTTAAAAAAAATCAGATTATCTGGTCATTATCACATTGCTGTTTGTTGGAGCTTGCTGTGCGCAAGTTCCTACATTGCAACACTGACTACACTTCAGAAGTATATCATTCGCTGTAAAGCGCTTTGGGGTGTCCTGAGGTCATGAAAGGCGCTATATAAATGCACGTCTTTTATCAGAAAATCACACCCCAGTTACCTTAAGTAAAATCCGTTTGTAAGTGGCTGTCGTAGTGACATATAACAGTGAATACATTTACTTTATGTGGTTTGTGCAGGGTGAAGCACCTCATTCTGGTTGAGCCATGGGGATTTCCAGAGCGACTTGACCACACAGACCGGGAGCGACCAATGCCGATCTGGATAAAAGCCGTGGGTGCAATGCTGAGCATGTTCAACCCATTGGCAAGTGTTAGATTGGCTGGGCCCTTTGGTAAGGAAAACTTACTGTGCTATATTCTGTTTCAGTCAATAGTATATTACAGCAACAAATCCAGTTTTGGTTCTGTATATAAGGAAGGATATACTTGCCTTAGAGGTGGTGCAACGAAGGTTCACTCGATTGTTTGCTGGGATGAGAGAGTTGTCCTATGAGGAGAGATTGAGTAGATTGGGCCTATACTCTCTGGAATTTAGAAGAATAAGAGGTGATCTCATTGAAACATATAAGATTCTGACAGGGTAGATTCTGAAAGGCCGTTTCCCCTGGCGGGAGAGTCTAGAACTAGGGGTCATAGTCTCAGAATAAGGGGTCGGCCATTTAGGACTGAGGTGAGGAGAAATTTCTTCACTCAGAGGGTTGTGAATCTTTTGGAATTCTCTACCTCAGAGGGCTGTGGATGCTCAGTCGTTGAGTATATTCAAGGCCAAGATAGATAGATTTTTGGATACGAAGGGAATCAAGGGATACGGGGAGAGTGCGGGAAAGTGGAGTTGAGGTAGAAGATAAGCCATGATCTTATTGAATGGCGGAGCAGGCTCGAGGGGCCGTATGGCCTACTCCTGCTCCTATTTCTAAAAAAAATTCCTCTCTCAGCCATACAATGGTACTGGTGCACAATGTTTTAGCAACATGTGCATTTGGGCACGAGTAACATAGAAACATAGAAGATAGGAGCAGGAGAAGGCCATTCGGCCCCTCGAGCCTGTTCCGCCATTTAATGAGATCATGGCTGATCATCCAAACTCAGTACCCTGTCCCTGCCTTCTCCCCATATCCCTTGATCCCTTTAGCCTTAAGAAATATATCTAACTCCTTCTTGAATATATTTAATGAATTGGCCGCAACTGCCTTCTGTGGTAGAGAATTCCACAGGTTCACCACTCTCTGGGTGAAGAAATTCCTCCTCATCTCTGTCCTAAATGGCTTACCCCTTATCCTTAGACTGTGACCTCTGGTTCTGGACTCCCCCGCCATTAGGAACATCCTTCCTGCATCTAGTCTGTCTAGTCTTGTTAGAATTTTATAAGTTTCAATGAGATCCCCTCTCATTCTTCTAAACTCTAGCGAATATAAGCCTAATCGACCCAATCTCTCTTCATACGTCATTCCTGCCATCCCAGGTAACAGTCTGGTGAATCTTCGCTGCACTCCCTCCATGGCAAGAACATCCTTCCTCAGATAAGGCGACCAAAACTGCACTCAATACTCAAGGTGTGGCCTCACCAAGGCCCTGTACACCTGCAGCAAGACATCCTTGCTCCTGTACTCGAATCTTCTCGCTATGAAGGCCAACATACCATTTGCCTTCTTAACCGCCTGCTGCACCTGCATGCTTACCTTCAGCGACTGGTGCACAAGGACACCCAGGTCTCGTTGCACTTCCCCTTTTCCCAATCTATTGCCATTCAGATAATAATCTGCCTTCCTGTTTTTGCCACCAAAGCGGATAACCTCGCATTTATCCACATTATACTGCATCTGCCATGCATCTGCCCAATCACCCAACCTGTCCAAATCATACTGGAGTTTCTCTGCATCCTCCTCACAGCACACACGCCCACCCAGCTTTGTATCATCTGCAAACTTGGAGATATTACATCTAGTTCCCTCGTCTAGATCATTAATATATATTGTGAATAGCTGGGGTCCTAGGACCGATCCCTGCGGTACCCCACTAGTCACTGCCTGCCACTCGGAAAAAGACCCGTTTATTCCAACTCTTTGCTTCCTGTCTGCCAACCAGTTCTCTATCCAAGTCAGTACCTTACCCCCAATCTCATGTGCTTTAACTTTGCATGCTAATCTCTTATGCGGGACCTTATCGAAAGCCTTTTGAAAGTCCAAATACACCACATCCACTGGTTCTCCCTTATCTATTCTACCAGTTACATCCTCAAAAAATTCCAGTAGATTAGTCAAGCATGATTTTCTTTTGTAAATCCATGTTGACTTTGTCCGATCCTGTCACTGTTTTCCAAGTGCTCTGCTATTACATCTTTTATAATGGACTCTAGCATTTTCCCCACTACCGATTATGAGGCCCTGGGGATTTATCGGCCTTCAATCCGTCAATTTCCCTAACACCATTTCCCTACAAATACTGATTTCATTCAATTCCTCCCTCTCATTAGACCCTATGTTCCCCGACATCTCTGGGAGGTTATTTGTGTCCTCCTTTGTGAAGACAGAACCAGAGTATGTATTTAATTGGTCTGCCATTTCTTTGTTCCCCATTATAAATTCCCCTGATTCTGACTGCAAGGGACCTACGCTTGACTTCACCAATCTTTTTCTCTTCACATATCTATAGAAGCTTTTGCAGTCAGTTTTTATGTTCCATGCAAGCTTTTTCTCATACTCTATTTTCCCCCTCTGAATTAATCCCTTTGTCCCCCTTTGCTGAATCCTAAACTGTTCCCAATCCTCAGGTTTGCTGCTTTTTCTGGCCAATTTATATGTCCTCTCCTTGGATCTTATGCTATCCCTAATTTCCCTTGTTAGTCACGGTTGAGTCACCTTTTTTGTTTTATTTTTATGCCAGACAGGGATGAACAAATTCTGTAGTTCATCCATGCGATCTTTAAATGTTTGCCATTGCCTATCCACCGTCAACCCTTTGAGTAACGTTCCCCAATCCATCCTACCCAACTCGCGCCTCATACCATCGTACTTTCCTTTATTTAAATTCAGGACCCAAGTCTCTGAGTCAAATGCTTCACTCTCCATCTTAATGAAGAATTCTATCATATTATGATCGCTCCGTCCCAAGGGGCCTCGCACAACAAGATTGTTAATTAATCTTGGTAGTTTTTATACCTTTGTTTTGCTACCTCTTAATTCATAATTTTCCGTTGCAGTCTTCATTGGTCTGTTCTCTACCTGTTCTGTTGCAATTTGTTGCTGTTTTATGAATGTGAGCCAGTCTGGTGCAAGAATTTGCATGTGTGACAAAGGTTGGACAAATGAAGTGTGATGGGGAGAGACACCCGACTGTTTCAGTAGATCTCCCCCAGTGTTGCTATGGGATGTCGGCAGATGTGTAATCCATCCTCTGCCTGCCCCATGCATTCCCGTGCTGCGTTGAGGCCTCATCTGTCGACTATGGCAGAGTTGCTATGTCCCAACTGTCCAGGTTTTCTCATCCTGTGGATTCTCCTGCTACAGCGCTGCTCTTTGAGATCTTGCTGCTGGCTTCTCTTCCCCCCCGCCCCCAACGTGTGTCTTTATGTCTGTGGGGATCCCTGGTGCCTGCCCTACTGTCTCCCCCCAAATCTATTCCGTGTGCCTTTTTACTTACGAGAAAGATCGTCGCTCTTTCAAAGAGCCAGCACGGGCACGATGGGCCGAATGGCCTCCTTCTGTGCTGTAAGTATCTAAGTATGTATGATTTGGGCATTCCCACGCTTGTAGCATATACTCCACTGTTTAATCCCCCCTCCCCCCCCCCCCCCCCCCCCAAGGGCCTCTAACCAAGCAAAGTGACATTTTGCCCGCTTAGCTCCTACCCTTCCGCAGTGGTCTAGCATCAGACCAGCAACTGCTGCCTGCTAGTGCTGGCTCTGGCCTGCCCCTCATCATCCTGGCACATCCTGCGATCCTGTGCCGATTTGCCAAGAGCAATCAGGCTACTGGCAGACACCAATTTCACCCCCTCAGTTACTAATTGGACTGTTGTTATTCAAAGGCCTTCACAGTTCATAGGATCATGGCAAGAAAGAACTTGCCTTTATATAGTGCCGTTCGCAACCTTCAGGGTGTCCTAAAATGCTTCACAGCCAATCAGTTACTTTTTTTGAAGTGTAGTCACTGGTTTTTGTAGGCAAATGTGCTAGCCCCAATGGCACGAATGACCAGTTAATCTGCTGTATAGGTGTCAGCCGTGGCTCAGTGGGTAGCACTCTCGCCTCTGAGTCAGAAGGTTCGTGGGCTCAAGTTCCACTCCAGAGACTTGAGCAGAAAATCTAGGCTGACACTCCCAGTGTCAGTACCGAGGGAGCGCTACACTGTCGGAGGTGCCCTCTTTCAGATGAGAGGTTATACTGAGGCCCCGTCTGCTCTCTCAGTTGGACGTAAAAGATCCCAAGGCCACTGTTTCAGAGAGGAGCAGGAGAGTTCTCCGCAGTGTCCTGATCAATATTTATGCCACAACCAACATCACGAAAAAAGAGATCATCTGGTCATTTAATTCATTGCTGTTTGCTGTGCACAAATTGGCCGCCACGTTTAATACATTACAACAGTGACTACACTTCATTAAGTAGTTCATTGACTGTAAAGCGCTTTGGGTCGTAAGGTGCTATAGAAATGCAGGTTGTTTTTCTTTCTATAAAAATTCTATGAATTGTAAAATCCCCTTTGATTAGCAACCACAACATTAGAAACTGACAATCAACTGATTTTATTTAGCTGCAAAAATGTAGAAACCAGACTGTGGAAATGAAACTTCTTTCAGTGGTGAAATGTTTCTTATATTTATCACAGGCCCAAGTCTAGTGCAGCGATTAAGGCCTGACTTCAAGCAAAAGTTCTCCTCTGTGTGTGAAGATGAAAATACTGTCACAGAATACATTTATCACTGCAATGCACAAACTCCCAGGTAAGCACTGAAAGTAACTATGCTACTTTTTTCTTTAGTTAATTTTTTCTTCAGCGTGACAGTTTCCTAGTGTTTCATCACATATATTTTGAGGTTATCCGTAAATGACAGCAGTTGCTGTACCAATGTGAGGTGATTTAGTCAGTTCAAATCACCTTCACTACAGTTAAACCGAGTTAAAATGAAACATTGACAGATGTGTGCAGTTAGAGTTAGTCGTGACGACCTCAATTTTTTAAAGTGATATTGTGGTCAGGAATTTCTGACTTGCAATCCAGAACTACTTGTATGTCCCGAGGCTAGTTTAGGGTTATGAAAATAGCATTCGTGGTTGTTACCATTATTTTCACAATACTTCAATCTTTCCTTCATTAGCTGTCGTATATAATGGCTCAGGAAGGTTGTATTGCTGAGAAATCATAAAATGTGGTTTAAGGGGGAAGGCCCTGAGAATCATTAAAGACGCTAGCCACCCCAGCCACAACCTCTTCGCCCTGCTCCCGAAGCATACGGTCTCGTACCAGCAGGTTTCGAAACAGCTTCTACCCCCAGGCCATAAGACTCATGAACGAATAATTTATTATTATTTATTACTGTTGTTTTATTTATAATACTGTATTTCTATTAGTATTTTTATCATTGTTATGGTGTATTTATTCCAATGTTGGGAGGACTCATAAAAATCACGTCTGCTGCATATATGACAAATAAAATTGAATTGAATTAAATTGAAGTATCCCTTTAAAAAAAAGAAATACTTGCATTTATATAGCACCTTTCACCACCACTGGACGCCCCAACGCGCTTTACAGCCAATGAAGTACTTTTGAAGCGTAGTCACTGTTGTAATGTAGGAAACGTGGCAGCCATTTGCACACAGCAAGCTCCCACTAACAGCAATGTGATAATGACCAGATAATCTGTTTTTCTAGTGATGTTGGTTGAGGGATAAATATTGGCCAGGACACCTGGGAGAACTCCCCTGATCTTCAAAATAGTGCCATAGGATCTTTTACGTCCACCCCCTGAACGACAGCACCTCCGACAGTGCAGCGCTCCCTCAGCACTGCACTGGAGTGTCTGCCTAGATTCTTGTGCTCAAATCTCTGGAGTGGGACTTGAACCCACAACCTTCTGACTCAGAGATGAGAGTGCTACCAACTGAGCCATGGCTGACACTATGCTGGTACAGTATATGATTCCTCCCTCCCAGCAGCATCTTTCACCCTCCCCCTCCCCCTCCCAACTGCACCTCCATCAGCATCAATTTCTCTTTGCCATTTCTACCTGCGACTAAAACTATTGTGGCCTAGATTTCCCTGAGATTGAGGACGTCGCCGTGAACTTTGTCTTCTGGCAAGAGGGGACGTTGCTGTGGTGAAGGTGATTTGAACTGACTAATCACCCCATAATGGTACAGCAATTGCTGTCATTTATGGTTAAGCTCAAAATATATGTGATGAAACTCCCTAAGAAACTGTATTCTAAAATATATGTGATGAAACTCTAAGAAACTGTCATGCAGTGACCAGTGTTTGCGACATCAATTCCGATTTCAACCCACGTGAACAGTATTGCGTTAATTCATCCTCCTAAAAAAAGTGCTTAACATATTTCCGAGATTTGACCTGAACACTTCCTGATTAACTCATTGAAATTTTCAGATAGGATCCATTATTGTTGTTTGAGTTCAGGCGCCACAAGAACAAACTTTATAGCTTGGTATCCAAGCGTTTGATGAACAATCCCTTTTATATGCAACTCACAATACAAGTGTTGCCAATCGACGATAAAGTATCCAACATAAAATAGGCAAGAGGGGACGTTAAACATCCATATACTTACAGAAAATTCTGCAAATTATTTCTTACTGTGATTTATCTGCACTAAAATAGTCAACGGCCTAGAAATTCAGTTGCCTTAGCGCCGCTTTTGAGGCGCTAGAGGGACTAGCGCCAGAGTTATGGCCAGTTTAAAAATTCCCTGGGGCCCTAAATCGGCGTTGCACCGGTAGCGCTGCGCCGGCACCGATGACGTCATCGGTGTGCGCAGCGTCCCGGTTGCCATGCCGACGGGCCCTAGCGCCGAAATTCAGTTGCGGCCGCCTCGCCCGTGGCAGCCGCAACTAAGACTCTGGCAACAGAGTCTTGCATGAGTTTGCGCCGGCGCATTAAAGGCCCCGCGGCGGCCGGCCGCTTTCCCGCCGGCCGCCTGCCCGCAGCTCCCTCCCCGGACTTCTCCCCCCCATCCCCCGGAACAGATGCAAGCCCGGCACTTGTCCGAGGTGCCGGGCTCATTTTTAGACAGATTTGCGCGGGCCGCGGCCGGGTGCAGGCAGCTCCTCCTTAACGGAAGGAGGAGGCCTGCACTTCCCGAGCCTGCCGCACCGCATCGGGTGCCGCAGCGCCGGAATTGCGGCGCGAAACGGCAGTTAGCGCCGATTTACCGCCGCAAAGACCCTTCAGTAGCGCCGGCAGCCGTTTGGGCGCGGCCCTGCTGAATTTTTGGCGCGCGCAGGGGGACTTAGCGCCGGCACTAACTTCCGGCGCTAAAGCCCTGGCTAAGCCAAAACCCAATTTCTAGGCCATGATCTCCTCCAATGTTCCCTGTAATTTTTTTTTTGGTTCGCGGCCCCTTTAACTGGCTGCGGGGCCCATTCAAATTTTCGCACATGCGCAGTTTCTCCCATGTAAAAGCCGGTGAGCGGTCTGCATGGGACCTCCGGACCGGGAACATTGGTCTCCTCCCATCTTCAGCTCTGAACCAAAAGGTCATCTTACAGGAAACTCTCGTTTAAACGGCACCTAAATATCCGGAACTCTCTATTAACCGGCAAAATTCTCACTCCGAAAACAACATCTCAATAACCGGCAATGTTGCCGAGTCCGAGTCTCCCGTGGTGGCCGAGTTAGTCAGTGGGGGTAGTTCTCCAAACTGCCACTACTCGGCTTCTTGGCGCTGTCGGAAGTCGGAACACCTCAATAACAGGAGTCTGACTCTCCCGCGCTGCCGGTAGTCTCTTCTGATCCGCCATTTTACAGGGGTACTGTGTGTCTCCCACGCTGCTGGTAGTCATTGCATTGCATTACCCTCAACTGGCAGTACTGTACTTAATCAAGCATCTTCCACCATCCATTTAACACAACATTCTGTAGGTGAGTACCCAATTACTGTATACTGCACATTTCTTGATTTTTTTATTTTTCTTTGTTAAAAATAGCCTCGGTAGATAACCCGCTCCGTCATCTGGAATTTTTAATCAACCGGCAACACGGCGGTCCTGTCGGTGCCGGATACCAAAGAGTTTCTTGTATTTTGAAATCAGACCCTAGCTAATACAGTCAATGTTATGTTTACTTAAAACTCATACCCATCGCTTTAATTTAACTGGAAAAATACATCATTATTTTCGTACAGACAACTAAAACATAATGACGTGTTGGCCATTTTTAAGCAAAGCTTTTGACGGATAATGACGGCTATTCAAATGAGCATACAAACCGTAAGATATTTCTCTGTAGTACCACATTCCAGCTTTGTATTTCACAGTAACACTGCTGTTGTGCTTTAGTTCGTTTACAAAATGTTCAAAGCTAAATCTTTGAAAATATGGAACTCTCTGGTATCCAATGCGATGTATTAAAACAACTTTCCTTGTACTGTAGTTACACATTATTTGAAATTGAAATGGACAATAAATTCACTTCTAAAGTATATGCATTAAGCTTGAATATATATTAAACAAAGAAAGAACTTGCATTTCTGTAGTGCTTTTGCCGACCTCAGGACCTCCCAAAGCGCTTTACAGTCAATGAAGTACTTTAGAAATGCAGTCACTGTTGTAATGGAGGACATGCGGCAGCTAATTTTGCGCACAGCTAGATCCCACAAATTGCAATGAGATAATGACCAGATAATCTGTTTTAGTGATGTTGGTTGAGGGATAAATATTGGCCAGGACACAGGGGAGAACTCCTCTTGGAGTACTGCCATGGGATACTTTATGTCCACCTGTGAGGACAGACGGGTCCTCGTTTTAACATCTCATCCGAAAGATAGTGCCTCTGGCAGTGCAGCACTCCCTCAGTACTGGAGTATCAGTTTAGATTTTGTGCTCAAGTCCCTGGAGTGGAACTCTTCTGACTCCAAGGCGAAAGTGCCACCAATGAGCTGAGGCTGACACCATTTACTATAGAAAGGAATTTAGGTTGATTCAGATTTTGTTTTTAAGGATGAACTGTTGTCATTTTCACTTGTCTTTGAGTTGATGTTTACTACTACCCTGTTCTTTAGACTAGATAAATTTCGCTAAACACGATGAAGACACACACCACTTTTGTGGCTGTGTAAAGCATATTAGAATCTTTTGTGTCTTAAAGAAGTAGCTGTTAATAGTAATACAAAAGCAAAATACTGCGGATGCTGGAAATCTGAAATAAAAACAGAAAATGCTGGAAATACTCAGCAGGTCAGGCAGCACCTGTGGAGAGAGAAACAGAGTTAACGTTTCAGGTCGATGACCCTTTGTCAGACTAGGCTTTAGTGTTCTATCCTTCACCACCCGGTTAGCTGACTTTTACAGTAGCATTGTAAATAAAAGGGCTCGCTGTTGTGCGAAGCTCCATTTATGCTTTTCTGATGAACTTCAAAAGCAACTCTTCAAATAGCTACCATCGTAATAGGTCACACTCGCAGTGTTTTAACTTGATAATGCTGAAATTTGTTGCTTGGATCTCAAGTAAAAAGATGACATACAGAAAATCATGGAATTGAGTTCTAGTGCCATTACAGTAGTGACTCAGGAAACTCTATCGCTCTGATATGCTTTCCTCAATTAAAAAAAAATTCATTCTTGGGATGCAGGCATTTTATTGCCCATCCCTAGTTACCCTTGAGAAGGTGGTGGTGAGCTGCCTTCTTGAACCGCTGCAGTCCATGTGGTGACGGTACTCCCACAGTGCTGTTAGGTAGGGCGTTCCAGGATTTTGCCCCAGCAACGATGAAGGAATGCCGATATACTTCCAAGTCAGGATGGTGTGTGACTTGGAGGTGTTGGTATTAAGTTTTGACAATTCTTTGTTCAAATACGGATTGAGCCGTTAACGCTCTCTCCACATTAAGTTGTTCTATCTCAGAAGTGGGGTAAATCTGTAGAACTTAACACTCCATTCAAATTCCTTTTGATAGTCAATCACACGCTGGCTATTATAAAGTGTTGTAGACTTTGCCATCCACCCCAGTTGAATGGGGTTACATAAAGGAATGTATATGAGGGAATGGAAAGAAAATTGTAGGAACATCCTAAAACATTTGCTTTTTCCCCATATTTTTAGTGGTGAAACTGCTTTCAAGAACATGACCATACCTTATGGTTGGGCTAAACAGCCAATGCTTTTGAGGATTAATCAGATACAAGAGGACATCTCCATCACAGTGATTTATGGAGCACGCTCTTGCATAGATGGCATCTCCGGAAAACAGATCAAAGCACTAAGACCAAATTCCTCAGTCAACATAGTAGTAAGTAAATGATACTGGATTTTCTCTCGAGATCTACACAGACTGGGGTCAGTTTGAGAGCCCATTAGGCCTGTGTGCACCAGTTCATGGCTATGTCTATTTGCACCACAAGTGAGCTGTACCAGATTTCTGATTTGTCCCCTTGGAGGACGGGACACACCCAACAGTTTGTCTGGAATGTGTAATTTGATCCGGCCTGCTGTAGAGTAATTCTCCGGAGTCAGCAAGCATCGCACTTCCGTGTGTGGGTGGGGGGAGAGGTAGGGGGTTGTGTGGGGGAGGTGAGGCAAGCACGGAAAGCTCCCACCTGAAACCGGCAAGAGCTTCATTAAAATAGTAAAATGTGGGAGAGTCGTCCAGCACGCCACTTTCTAATGTTCTTGCTTGCAGAGTGTTCATTCTTAATTACGTTCTTGACAACTAGGCGTCCAAGGATTGGGAAATAAGTGGGAATTCATGTCATGGTAGACTTTTTAGGCCATCTCTGGCACATTTTTCTTCATTTCTTTTATTTTTTTCTGCGGGAACTGGGTTGTTTGGTACTCTGCCAGGAATTACCCTTGCAAAATTACCGTGTAGAAATTTGGGTGGCGATTTTAACCCTACTCGCTCAGCAGAAACCTGGCAGCTGGGCAGTTAAAATCGCCCCTGGCTCTTACCTGTCCGAAAGTTGCCATGATCGCAACATCTGCAATTTTAACCTGCTCTCCTGAGCAGGCAGCAAGGACACGCACCCGGAGCCAACACAGGGTCCTTCTTTACGATAGCAAAATACTGCGGATGCTGGAAATCCGAAATAACAACAGAAAACGCTGGAAAAACTCAGCAGGCCAGGCAACATCCGTGGAAAGAGAAACAGAGTTAACATTTCAGGTCGAAGACGTTCTGACGAAGGGTTTTCGACCTGAAACGTTAACTCTGTTTCTCTCTCCACGGATGTTGCCTGGCCTGCTGAGTTTTTCCAGGGTCTTTCTTTACTTGTGCATGTTGCAGCCCAATGACATAATTGAGACCTGACTAATTTTAAACTCCGGCCTGAGCGGGGAATCCACCTGGAGTTAAAACAGGGCCTTTATGTCTATTTGTGTGACTTCTTTAATGAAAAGACTGACCTCTACACCCAGTTCTCTGATCTGTTCATCTAATCTCGCCCTTCCCTGTACACATGAGGGTGCTGACCTCAGTCTCTCTGTTCTCAGAGACCTCACTCTTACATATAAGTGATAAACATTGGACTGAACTTCTTAAACTTTTTAAAGTCTCACTCTTGACACTTTCTCACTTAGAATACTTGCTTTGTAGGCTAATCTGGATTTTGTCAGATTTCTTGTGATCTCTTCCACGATGGGCCGAAGGGCCTCTTTCTGCGCTGTAAAACTCTATGACTCTAACTTCTCTTCATTGTCTTCTGTAACTTCTATTTCTCAACCTGCTCTTTTTAGGTGTGAAAAAGCCAGTTTTTTAAATAAACTTAATCTGACAAAGTAAGGTCATACTTACAGTAGACATTCTTCTATCTAACTTCTTGAGTGGACAAAATAATATAATGATTGCAACTCTAAGAACTAAACTAGCCCTCTGTAAATCACTTTTAAATAATTACGTGTTTCTTTTTATTGAATTTCTTACACTATGTCAGTTGTGGCTCAGTGGGTAGCACTCTCGCCTCTTGAGTCAGAAGGTGGTGGATTCAAGTCCCAGTCTTGAGCATAGGATCTAGGCTGACATTCCCAGTGCACTACTGAGGGAGCGCTGCACTGTCGGAGGTGCCGTCTTTCGGATGAGACGTTAAACTGAGGCCCCGTCTGCCCTCTCGGGTGGATGTAAAAGATCCCATGGCATTTTTTGAAGCAGAGCAGGGGAGTTCTCCCCAGTGCCCTGACTAATATTTACCCCTCAAACAACATCACTAAAAACAGATGATCTGGTCATTATCGTATGCTGTTTGTGGGAGCTTGCTGTGCGCAAATTGGTTGCCACCGTTCCCTAGATTACAACAGTGACTACACTTAAAAAAGTACTCAATTGGCTGTAAAACGCTTTGGGATGCCCTGAGGCTGTGAAAGGCGCTATAGAAATGCAAGTCTTTCTTTATAGAGAGCAAATGGAAAATCTCATGAGAAGACCGTTTAAAAATCACGAGAGTCAAGAGGTTGTTTGTTTGAAAGTCTCAGAACAGACAGGTTGATATTCCAAAAAGAAAAGAGAAATATTGTGTGTATTTAAAGGTTATCTACGAAAACATAGTTTGGCTCTTAGAGTTGGGATCTTTGATCTTATCTACTCAAGGAGTTAGATGAAAGATGTTTTACTGTAAATATATAACTGTATTTGGTCACTGTTAGATTATTTGCTTTGCTTTTTAATACTTAAAATGAGGTCTTCTGGGACACTTTATCTCTTTTGAAGACTGAAATGTAATCTTCTCGAGGAATAAGACAGTCCAGTATCCAAAAGCAATTAACAAACAGGGCTTGCTGATTGTTTATCTGTCCTGCTACAAAAGCTTACCTAGATCTCAAAGGAAAGATAGACACTCTCGAAAGTGTGGAGGGTTGAGAATCACCCATGAGAATGATCTAAGATTCAAGCACCAAATAATCTAGGGCAAGAATATTTTAAAAAACATAATAATAACTTTTATGTAAAATTGTATTAAGCGTGAAAACTACAAATTGTTCAACAGCAGGCTCGAGGGGCCATATGGCCTACTCCTGCTCCTATTTCTTGTATGTTTATATGTTCAACATGCTTTGTCAACATTAACACATTTGTACTTTTTTTTTTGCTTTGCTTTATAGGCGATTCGTGGTGCTGGCCATTATGTGTATGCTGATCAACCAGAAGACTTCAACCAAACAGTACTAGGCGCCTGCAGTACTGTAGACTAATAATCCGACATTACTGGGAATCTGCCGTACTGTACATTAACAATCCAACTGTACTGGGAACCTGCAATACTGGAGACTAATAATCCGACGATACTGGGAATCAGCAATACTGGAGACTAATAATCCGATAATCCTGGGAATCAGCAGTACTGTAGATTAACAATCCGATAATACTGGGAATCAGCAGTACTGGAGACTAATAATCCGATAATACTGGGAATCAGCAGTACTGTAGATTAATCCGACAATACTGGGAATCAGCAGTACTTGAGATTAACAATCCGATAATACTGGGAATCAGCAGTACTGTAGATTAACAATCCGATAATACTGGGAATCAGCAGTACTGTAGATTAACAATCCGATAATACTGGGAATCAGCAGTACTGTAGATTAATCTGACAATACTGGGAATCAGCAGTACTTGAGATTAACAATCCGATAATACTGGGAATCAGCAGTGCTTGAGATTAACAATCCGATAATACTGGGAATCAGCAGTACTGTAGATTAATCTGACAATACTGGGAATCAGCAGTGCTTGAGATTAACAATCCGATAATACTGGGAATCAGCAGTACTGTAGATTAACAATCCGATAATACTGGGAATCAGCAGTACTGTAGATTAATCTGACAATACTGGGAATCAGCAGTACTTGAGATTAACAATCCGATAATACTGGGAATCAGCAGTGCTTGAGATTAACAATCCGACAATACTGGGAATCAGCAGTACTGTAGATTAATCCGACAATACTGGGAATCAGCAGTACTGGAGACTAATAATCCAATAATACTGGGAATCAGTAGTACTGGAGATTAACAATCCGACAATACTGGGAATCAGCAGTACTGGAGATTAACAATCCGATAATACTGGGAATCAGCAGTACTGTAGATTAATAATCCGACTATTGGGAATCAGCAGTACTGGAGATTAACAATCCGACAATACTGGGAATCAGCAGTACTGGAGACTAATAATCCAATAATACTGGGAATCAGCAGTACTGGAGACTAATAATCCAATAATACTGGGAATCAGCAGTACTGGAGATTAATAATCCGACAATACTGGGAATCAGCAGTACTGGAGACTAATAATCCGATAATACTGGGAATCAGCAGTACTGTAGATTAATAATCCGACAATACTGGGAATCAGCAGTACTGGAGACTAATAATCCAATAATACTGGTAATCAGCAGTACTGGAGACTAATAATCCAATAATACTGGGAATCAGCAGTACTGGAGATTAATAATCCGACAATACTGGGAATCAGCAGTACTGGAGATTAATAATCCGACAATACTGGGAATCAGCAGTACTGTAGATTAATAATCCGACAATACTGGGAATCAGCAGTACTGGAGACTAATAATCCAATAATACTGGGAATCAGCAGTACTGGAGACTAATAATCCGACAATACTGGGAATCAGCAGTACTGGAGATTAATAATCCGACAATACTGGGAATCAGCAGTACTGTAGATTAATAATCCGACAATACTGGGAATCAGCAGTACTGTAGATTAATAATCCGACAATACTGGGAATCAGCAGTACTGGAGACTAATAATCCAATAATACTGGGAATCAGCAGTACTGGAGACTAATAATCCAATAATACTGGGAATCAGCAGTACTGGAGACTAATAATCCAATAATACTGGGAATCAGCAGTACTGGAGACTAATAATCCAATAATACTGGGAATCAGCAGTACTGGAGACTAATAATCCAATAATACTGGGAATCAGCAGTACTGGAGACTAATAATCCGACAATACTGGGAATCAGCAGTACTGTAGATTAACAATCAAACAATACTAGGAATCAGCAGTACTGTAGATTAACAATCAAACAATACTAGGAATCAGCAATACTGTACATTAACAATCCGATAATACTGGGAATCAGCAGTACTGTAGATTAACAATCAAACAATACTAGGAATCAGCAATACTGTACATTAACAATCCGATAATACTGGGAATCAGCAGTACTGTAGATTAACAATCAAACAATACAGGATATCTGCAGTGCTATCAACTAACTTCTGCATTTTTAATTCAAAATGTAATAAATGCAAACAAGGAAGTCAATATAAACTACATTAGTTTAGCACCAGAAGCCAAATTTAATGAGGACTCTCTTTCTGAAACTTAGCCATCCAAGATAAGACTTATGTCAATACCTTCTATCTTTGTTAAAAATTTCTGTGATCCTTTTTAGTATTACTATACCAAGTTTTATTTTTGATTACCTCTACCATAAAAGTATTTAATTGTGGAATATTAATACCAATATGTCACAACATCTATTTAATATGATGTTTGTATCATTTTACTTCAAAATGATTATGAACAAAATTTTTTGTTCTAATTTAAAATGTAAATGCTGTTGAAAAAATGTTACTTTAAATTGGCACTTAATTACACCTTAGATGACTGATTATTTTAAAAGATCGTTTTGGACGAGTGTTCTGTAAATTTTCTCCATGTTTGCTCACATAATTATGGTCACTACACGCCAAAAAGTAATTTCATGTGTGAAACACTCAGGTGTTTCTGAGCGATGTGATGAATTGCTATGTCAGTGCAGGTCTTTCTAGAATTGTAGTTACCCATTGCTGCTAAGTCCCCCCCCCCCCCAGAGAAGTCACAGCAAGAAATAATTTGGATCAGTGCTTTGATTTGCTGTGTTTGTAATTGAGAGTTTATCGATATTTTAGCACTGGATCAATAATCAGAACAGAGCATTAAATGATACAAGAATTGCAGCAATGCACAGCACCTTAGTATAACATGGAAAATGAAGATAGACTGAGTGACATCTTCAGTAGCAGTATTTCTCAGCTCAGAGACACATTTTACTCGTATTGCCGCAAGCTAATCCATAGGCAATGATTAGTGGTAACACTGCTTTCTCTCAGTCATTGCTCTTAGCTGATTGGGACCACGGGGACACATTGCCACAGCATGGGCATGGCAAGGCGGGGTTGGAAAGAGACCTACAGGCCCCAATTAAGTCCTGTAGCTTGTAAACCAGCTCTTAAATTTAACAAAAGGGTTCACAATGACTTGTGTTGGTCTGCATAATAGTCACTTCAAAAGGTAATGCATTGTGCAAAGTATTTTGAGATATGCAGATATTAATTGTATTATTCTAACCCTCGTAGGTGCATGTGTTTTCATAAAGGGGACACACCCCAAATTGTACGAGATTCAGTGACGGAGAATGGAACTCTTAGGGAAGAGACTTCATTCTACTGCGGATCCATCATCTCTACAAATGCTTAGACAACCGTTTTAGACACGTTCCCTGTTAAACCTGCAAAGACATTTGCTCAACAGATTTGAAGTTTTGCAGGGAATCCGCAACTCCTTGTTAACCTGCTCAGGATCCGGCTATCACTTTGAAATGTTAACTCATATTATTGCAGTTCCAATTTCAAGAGATAATGGGCTAGAAATTTGGCTGCTTTGCACCTCCCGTTAGCACCTGCGGGGGGGGGGGGGGGATGGTAACGGAGCACTAAGGGGTTACCGACTGGGCACGGCGAATTCAGCGACACCCGCGAACTTCCCTGGCAGATTTACGCTGGCGCTAACACTTACCGCCTCGGTCTCCAGCACCCCGTAGATCACGACGTCATCAACTGTGCAGCGCCCCATTACCACCCCCGGATGTGAAATTCGCTCCCGCCCCCCTGCTGCATCGCCGGGCGTCAACAACGGCAGCAACAGGAGGTGTTGTCACCTCGTCCGGCCACTTGGGCAGCGATAATTAAAGGCAGTGGTGGTCAGGTAGGCCAAAGACTCATTGCTGCGCGATGCCTAAGCCCACCACACTCTGAGAGTGATTGGGGCTGTAATGGAAGTCATGCAGGCCCCCCTGGCCCCAAGGAACCAAGAAGAAGAATGTTGTAAACCATCATTGGCCCTTCCCTTTAAACGAGGGAAGGAGCCTCTGATGGCAGTAGCACTGCACGTTCTTCAGTGCTCTGCCACTACCGCCCCCTCACGCACTTTAGCACCCTAAGATAACTGGTTAGCGCTTGATTTAGCGCTCCACTTCCCACTTGGAGTGCAACGGAAATTTCTAGCCCAATATTTTTATCCACCACTTTGTTCTTTTAAGATTAAGTGTCATTTTGTTTCTAAAACCTGGGGTAGGGGTTGGGTGCAATGTTCCCTCAGCCGTGGCTCAGTTGGCAGCGCACTCGCCTCTGAGTCCGAAGGTTGTGGGTTCAAGCCCCACTCCAGGGACTTGAGCACATAAAGCTAGGCTGACACTCTCAATGCAGTGCTGAGGGAGTGCTGCACTGTCGGAGGTACCGTCTATGGGATGAGACGTTAAACCGAGGCCCCGTCTGCTTTCTCAGGTGGACGTAAAAGATCCCACGGCACAATTTTGAAGAAGAGCAGGGGAGTTATCCCTGGTATCTTGGCCAATATTTATCCCTCAACCAACATAACAAAAACAGATTAATCTGGTCATTATCACATTGCTGGTTGTGGGAGTTTGCTGTGAGCAAATTGGCTGCCACGTTTCCCACATTACAACGGTGACTACACTTCAAAAGTACTTGAGTGGTTGTAAAGTGCTTTGAGACGTCTGGTGGTCGTGAAAGGCGTTAGATAAATGCAAGTCTTTAATAAAAGCAGAAAATGCTGGAGAAACTCAGCAGGTCAGGCAGCATCTGTGAAGAGAGAAACAGAGTTAACGTTTCAGGTCGATGACCTTTCATCAGAACTTTCTTTAAGGTGCGCGGCCGCGCAGTGATCTGTCCGGTGCCGCGCAGTCAAATTGCCAGGCCGCGCACAGTGGAAAGCTGCTTGGGGGGGGGGGGGGGGGGGGGGCCAATGGCCAGAGCGCGAGTGGCTGCAGAGAGCACGGGACTCAGTGGGATTGGGGGCGGAGACTTCATTTGATCGGCTGTCAGCTCCTACGCAGTGCTGTCAGTGTGTGTGGATTGGAGGAGATGAGCACACTCGCTCTGGGCCACGGCCAGGTAGGAGTTCAATATTTGTATGGAAATGGTATTAGGGAAATTGAAGGCCGATAAATCCCCAGGGCCTGATAATCTGCATCCTAGGGTACTTAAGGAAGTGGCCCTAGAAATAGTAGATGCATTGCTGGTCATCTTCTAAAATTCTATAGACACTGGAACAGTTCCCATGGATTGGAGGGTAGCTAATGTAACCCCACTATTTAAAAAAGGTGGTAGAGAGAAAATGGGGAATTGTCGACCGGTAAGCCTGACATCGGTAGTGGGGAAAATGCTAGAGTCCATTATAAAAGATGTAATAGCAGAGCACTTGGGAAACAGTGACAGGATCAGACAAAGTCAACATGGATTTACAAAAGGTAAATCATGCTTGACTAATCTACTGGAATTTTTTGAGGATGTGACTGTTAGAATAGATAAGGGAGAACCAGTGGATGTGGTGCATTTGGACTTTCAGAAGGCTTTCGATAAGGTCCCGCATAAGAGATTGGCTTGTAAAGTTAAAGCACATGGGATTGGGGGTAAGGTACTGACTTGGATAGAGAACTGGTTGGCAGACAGGAAGCAAAGAGTTGGAATAAACAGGTCTTTTTCCGAGTGGCAGGCAGTGACTAGTGGGGTACCGCAGGGGTCGGTGCTAGGACCCCAGCTATTCACAATATATATTAATGATCTAGACGAGGGAACTAGATGTAATATCTCCAAATTTGCAGATGACACAAAGCTGGTTGGGCGTGTGTGCTGTGAGGAGGATGCAGAGAAACTCCAGTATGATTTGGACAGGTTGGGTGATATGGCAGATGCAGTATAATGTGGATAAATGCGAGGTTATTCACTTTGGTGGCAAAAACAGGAAGACAGATTATTATCTGAACGGCAATAGATTGGGATAAGGGGAAGTGCAACGAGACCTGGGTGTCCTTGTGCACCAGTCGCTGAAGGTAAGCATGCAGGTGCAGCAGGCGGTTAAGAAGGCAAATGGTATGTTGGCCTTCGTAGCGAGAGGGTTCGAGTACAGGAGCAAGGATGCCTTGCTGCAGTTGTACAGGGCCTTGGTGAGACCACACCTTGAGTATTGTGTGCAGTTTTGTTCACCTTATCTGAGGAAGGATGTTCTTGCCATGGAGGGAGTGCAGCGAAGATTCACCAGACTGATACCTGGGATGGCAGGAATGACGTATGAAGAGAGATTGGGTCGATTAGGCTTATATTCGCTGGAGCTTAGAAGAATGAGAGAGGCTCTCATTGAAACTTATAAAATTCTAACAGGACTAGACAGACTAGATGCAGGAAGGATGTTCCTGATGGCGGGGGAGTCCAGAACCGGGGGTCACAGTCTAAGGATAAGGAGTATGCCATTTAGGACTGAGATGAGGAGGAATTTCTTCACCCAGAGAGTGGTGAACCTGTGGAATTCTCTACCACAGAAGGCAGTTGAGGCCAATTCATTAAATATATTCAAGAAGGAGTTAGATATATTTCTTAAGGCTAAGGGGATCAAGGGATTTGGGGAGAAGGCAGGGACAGGGTACTGAATTTGGATGATCAGCCATGATCTCATTAAATGGCAGAACAGGCTCAAGGGGCCGAATGGCCTACTCCTGCACCTATCTTCTATGTTTCTCTGTCAGCGCGGGTTCAGAACAAATGTAAGAAATGGAGAGCGAAGGAAGCGAGGGAAAAAAAGCCGGGTGCTTTTACTGAGAGCTACCAGTGAGAACACTGCTGCCGGCAGTGAGTCTCAGGCTGCTCCTCCACAGCAAGCCCAGCTCCCAATATCAGACTTTAAAACTCCCTTCAATTTTCACCTGATTTAAATGTTGGAGGGTTTCAATTGACTTCTGATTTTTGCAGTGAGGTGAAAAGATTGTTTATAAATTCCCCCCAAAAACTTTTTTTAAAAAGTTAAATATATTTTTTTAAACAGTCGGGCAGCAGGTGGGTAAGAAAATGCATTAAAATGCAACAACAGTAGTGGTGATTTCTGTTGAATATCACCAAGCTGTCTCACTTCAGTCACAGTCTGAAACGCCGGCAGCTGCTCTGTGAACCGGGGCGAGTGGATTTTAACGGTGAACTTTATGCCGCCGGTGAGTGACAGCCACAGCAGCCAATCCAGTGCGGGCTTGTCTTGAAGGGTAGCCAATGGGATTTGTGATGGGCGATGCATAAATCCACAATTTTTGTTTGTCTTTTTCTTCTCTCCCACGTGGCAGCTGTCCTTCATTCTGCCAGCGCAATTCACACCCCATCCAGAGCCATCCTTTGTCTCTTAACCTGTCCCATTACCATCTCCTCTCGCCTTGAATATCTCTTCATGTCTCTCAATGTCTCTTTATCTCTCCGTGCTTTCTATCCTATCACTGACCTTCCCTTTTCTTCTTTCATCCCCTCCCCCTTTTCCCAGCCCCTAAACTTGCTTTCCATTTCCAGCCTTTTTTCCAGTTCTGACGAAAGGTCACCGACCTGAAATGTTGACTCTGTTTCTCTCTCCACGGATGCTGCCCTGGTCTGCTGAGTTTTTCCAGCATTTTCTGTTGTTATTAAGGTGATTGACAGGTCGGATCAGCTGGACGTGTTTTGGAAGTTTTTAGTTGAGGCACCAAACTTCAAGTGTAAATATTGATCATGTTGTGGGGATACTCTGTTGAAGCGCGTCACGCACATTAAAAAATGTATATTTGCAGAGATGTCAGGATGGATTCTTCCCTATAGTGTCATTTTAGAAATGGAAAGTGGTGAGAATGTGAAACTCCCCCCCCCCCCGCCCATTTCGCTCTCTTTCTCTCTTCCCCTCTCTCCCTCCTCCCTCACCCCATCCCCCTCCCCCTTTTCTCTCTCTCTCCCCCTCACTTCCCCCTCCCCCCCTTGCTTCCCCCTCCCTCGCTTTCCCCTCCCTCGCTTCCCCCTCCCTCCCCCTCGCTTCCCCCTCCCTCCCCCTCGCTTCCCCCTCCCTCGCTCTCTTCCCCCTTTCTCTCCCTCGCTCTCTTCCCCCACCCCCTCGCTCTCTTCCCCCACTCCCTCGCTTTCTTCCCCCTCCCCGTCTTCCCCCTCTTCCTCTTCCTTCCCTCTTCCCCCTCCCCCTCTTCCCCCTCCCCCTCCTCCCTCTTCCCCTCCCACTCTTCCCCTCCCCCACTTCCTCTCCCCCTCTTCCCCCTCCCCTCTTCCTCTTCCCCCTCGCTCTCTACCCCCTCCCCTCTTCCCCCTCCCCCTCGCTCTCTTCCCCACCCCCTCCCCCTCGCTCTCTTCCCCACCCCCTCCCCCTCGCTCTCTTCCCCACCCCCCCCTCGCTCTTCCCCCGCCCTCTCCCCCTCGCTCTCTTACCCCACCCCCTCGCTCTCCTCTCCCCCTCGCTCTCTTACCCCACCCTCTCCCCCTCGCTCTTCCCCCACCCCCTCCCCTCGCTCTCTTCCCCCACCCTCTCCCCCTCGCTCTCTTCCCCCACCCCCTCGCTCTCTTCCCCCACCCCCTCGCTCTCTTCCCCCACCCCCTCCCCCTCGCTCTCTTCCCCCACCCCCTCCCCCTCGCTCTCTTACCCCACCCCCTCGCTCTCTTACCCCACCCCCTCCCCCTCGCTCTCTTACCCCACCCCCTCCCCCTCGCTCTCTTCCTCCACCCCCTCCACCTCGCTCTCATACCCGACCCCCTCCCCCTCGCTCTCTTCCCCCACCCCCCCTCGCTCTCTTCCCCCACCCCCCCTCGCTCTCTTCCCCCACCCCCTCCCCCTCGCTCTCATACCCCACCCCCTCCCCCTCGCTCTCTTCCCCCACCCTCTCCCCCTCGCTCTCTTACCCCTCCCCCTCGCTCTCTTACCCCACCCCCTCCCCCTCGCTCTCTTACCCCACCCCCTCCCCCTCGCTCTCTTACCCCACCCCCTCCCCCTCGCTCTCTTACCCCACCCCCTCCCCCTCGCTCTCTTACCCCACCCCCTCGCCCTCGCTCTCTTCCCCCACCCCCTCCCCCTCGCTCTCTTCCCCCACCCCCTCCCCCTCGCTCTCTTCCCCCACCCCCTCCCCCTCGCTCTCTTCCCCCTCCCCCTCGCTCTCTTCCCCCACCCCCTCCCCCTCGCTCCCTTCCCCCACCCCCTCCCCCTCGCTCTCTTCCCCCACCCCCTCCCCCTCGCTCTCTTCCCCCACCCCTCCCCCTCGCTCTCTTCCCCCACCCCCTCCCCCTCGCTCTCTTCCCCCACCCCCTCCCCCCTCGCTCTCTTCCCCCACCCCCTCCCCCTCGCTCTCTTCCCCCTCGCCCTCGCTCTCTTTCCCCACCCCCTCCCCCTCGCTCTCTTCCCCCACCCCCTCCCCCTCGCTCTCTTCCCCCACCCTCTCCCCCTCGCTCTCTTCGCCCACCCTCTCCCCCTCGCTCTCTTCCCTCTCCCCTCGCTCTCTTCCCCCACCCTCTCCCCCTCGCTCTCTTCCCCCACCCCCTCCCCCTCGCTCTCTTCCCCCACCCCCTCCCCCTCGCTCTCTTCCCCCACCCCCTCCCCCTCGCTCTCTTCCCCCACCCCCTCCCCCTCGCTCTCTTCCCCCACCCCTCCCCCTCGCTCTCTTCCCCCTCCCCCTCGCTCTCTTCCCCCTCCCCCTCACTCTCTTACCCCACCCCCTCCCCCTCGCTCTCTTCCCCCACCCCCTCGCCCTCGCTCTCTTCCCCCACCCCCTCCCCCTCGCTCTCTTCCCCCACCCCCTCGCCCTCGCTCTCTTCCCCCACCCCCTCCCCCTCGCTCTCTTCCCCCACCCCCTCGCTCTCTTCCCCCACCCCCTCCCCCTCGCTCTCTTCCCCCACCCTCTCCCCCTCGCTCTCTTCCACCACCCTCTCCCCCTCGCTCTCTTCCCCCACCCTCTCCCCCTCGCTCTCTTCCCCCTCCCCCTCGCTCTCTTCCCCCACCCCCTCCCCCTCGCTCTCTTCCCCCACCCCCTCCCCCTCGCTCTCTTCCCCCACCGCCTCCCCCTCGCTCTCTTCCCCCACCCCCTCCCCCTCGCTCTCTTCCCCCACCCCCTCCCCCTCGCTCTCTTCCCCCACCCCCTCCCCCTCGCTCTCTTCCCCCACCCCCTCCCCCTCGCTCTCTTCCCCCACCCCCTCCCCCTCGCTCTCTTCCCCCTCCCCCTCGCTCTCTTCCTCTTCCCCCACCCCCTCCCCCTCTTCCCCCACCCCCTCCCCCTCTTCCCCCACCCTCTTCCCCCTCCCCCTCTTCCCCCTCCCCCTCTTCCCCCACCCCCTCCCCCTCGCTCTCTTCCCCCACCCCCTCCCCCTCGCTCTCTTCCCCCACCCCCTCCCCCTCGCTCTCTTCCCCCACCCCCTCCCCCTCGCTCTCTTCCCCCACCCCCTCCCCCTCGCTCTCTTCCCCCACCCCCTCCCCCTCGCTCTCTTCCCCCTCCCCCTCGCTCTCTTCCCCCACCCCCTCCCCCTCGCTCTCTTCCCCCACCCCCTCCCCCTCGCTCTCTTCCCCCACCCCCTCCCCCTCGCTCTCTTCCCCCTCCCCCTCCCCCTCGCTCTCTTCCCCCTCCCCCTCCCCCTCGCTCTCTTCCCCCTCCCCCTCCCCCTCGCTCTCTTCCCCCTCCCCCTCCCCCTCGCTCTCTTCCCCCTCCCCCTCCCCCTCCCCCTCGCTCTCTTCCCCCTCCCCCTCGCTCTCTTCCCCCTCCCCCTCCCCCTCGCTCTCTTCCCCCTCCCTCTCCCCCTCGCTCTCTTCCCCCACCCTCTCCCCCTCGCTCTCTTCCCCCACCCTCTCCCCCTCGCTCTCTTCCCCCACCCTCTCCCCCTCGCTCTCTTCCCCCACCCCCTCGCTCTCTTTCTTCCCCGTCCTTAGTCTGGGCCTGTACAGAGAGGTCTGAGGCAGTCCCACAATTGGGCCTGGGGCCTCATCTGCATCTTTGGGGCAAGCTGCCGGGGCTGGTCTGACCTCCACAGGCAGCTCGGCCCACAAGAAAAATTAATTTCAGGCAACGGCCCTCAGGTAAGCTCCGGGAGGGTGAGTTGGATTGAACAATGAAAGAAAGAAGAAAGAAAGACTTGCATTTATATAGCGCTTTTCACGACCATGGGACGTCCCAAAGCGTTTTACAGCCAATGAAGTACTTTTGAATGTTGTCATGTAGGAAATGAAGGGGTCAGTCAGCAGGATTGTGGGGGCGGTAGGGTGTCGGTGCGATGGGGAAGAAACTCCTGTTCCTCCTGGCTCCATAGAAAGGTTTATTGGTATTTTCTTTTATTTTAAAAACTCGCCGTTAGTTGGCGCCCACTGAATCCTGAGCACTGCCCTGCTCATTGGTATCACATTTTGTAGAGTGATCTTTCCACAGGCGTTAGGCCCCACATTAACATATTTAAGTGGCCTAAAGCCTGTTTTATGGGTCTGCCAATTTAGCAGTGGGGCCAACATCTGCGCAGCTTAGACGTAGGCTGTCCCGCTGCTAAATTGGTATGCTTTGCGCCCGAAAAACCGGTGCAGCGCATGCCGATTTCTACCCCAAGATTTGCCTACTATTGTATAGCAACCAGAACTCTAGATCAATGCTCTGTACAAATTCATTATCGGTTCTTAGCACCTGCGCTCTATCCCTCTTTGACTATGCCCCCAAGAGACTGTGAAGCAGTGTTTCTTTATTCGTTAAAGGAGGTCTTCACTTCTGAGCTGGGAGAAATCGCAGGCTGATTGATGTTTTGTCATTTTTGAACTTTTAAAGTAGTGCTCGATTTAAAACAATTACGGGGGTACCTGTACCTTGAAATTACTGATCATTATTTTGTTCATGTGATTCCCAATGGGAAACCTGGCAGTGGAAATTACAGTTCTATGCCCGAATTTTGAAATCCACTTCAAAATTTGCAGGTCCAACAGCATCAACTTGCGCTCTACAGCGCTTTTAACAAAGAAAAACATCCCGATGCTGAGTCACAGAGGAGATATTAGGAATGGTGATTAAAAGCTTGGTCAAAGAGGTAGGTTTTAAGGAGTGCCTTAAAGGAGGGGAGGTTTAGGGAGGGAATTCCAGTGCTCAGGGCCTGAGTGGATGAAGGCATGGTCGCCAATGGTGGGGCAAAGAGGCAGTAGAAGGTTCAAGAGAGGTGATGGAGCTGCCTGTCATCAGCGTAAATGTAGAAGCTGACCCCATGTCTACAGATGATGCCGCCAAGGGGCAGCCTGTAAATGAGGGAGAGGATCAAGGATAGATCCTTGGGGGATTCTGGAGAGGGAGGGGGGGCGGGGTGGGAAGAGAAACCATTGCTGCAGGTGCTGTGGCTACGATTGGATAGGTAAGAGTGGAAGCAAGGAAGCCCCACGGAGCTGGACAATAGAGTGCAGGTGTTAGAGGAGGATGATGTGGTCGACCATGTCAAAAGCTGCAGAGGATGAGGAGGGAAAATGCACCACAGTCACAGAGGATGTCATTTGAGCCTTTGATAGGGCCGTTTAAGTGCTGTGGCAGGGGCGGAATCCTAATTGGAGAGATTCAAATGAGTTGTGGGAAAGATAGGTATGGATTTGGAAGGTGATAACACGTTCAAGGGCATTGGAGAGGAAAGGGAGGTTGGAGATGGGATGCAAAAACGGGCACAAAGCATAAGGACAGAGGGTTGAGGATGGGTCTTTGAAGAGGGGTGTGATGGCAGCAGTTCTGAAAGGAAGGGGAACAGTACTTGAAGAGAGGGAACCATTTACAATGTTAGCTTGCATGGGTGCCAGGAAAGGAAGTTGGGTGGTCAGCAGGGAAAAGGGTCAAGGGAACAGGAGTTGGATCTCACGGACAAGATCAGCTGGAAGGGGGCATGAGGGAAGATAGGAAAGAAACAAGAAAGGTACGGGAGATGTCTTTGCTTCTCAGGTTGATTCTGGAGTAGTGGGTGACAATGTTCTCTTTAACATTTTTTTGGGTGCACGGCCCATTTTCCTATTTAAAAGCCGGTAAGCTGGCTGCGCTGGGAGCTACAGAGCGCTACGTGGCCACGCAGCTTATAAGGGAGCATCGGTGGGTGATTTTGGCAGAGGAGAGTGAGGCCTGATAGTGCTTGAGATGATTCAGCAGATCTGCTCATGGACGGCTAAACCAATTGTGCACCAGATACGCTGAAGTCTGTGGCCTCTTGGACTTGACGGAGCAAAGATTGGAGAGAATGACCAGGATGGGGGAGGGTAATGGTTTTACTGGCGGCAAGGGCATCAAAGATGGAGGTGAGGGAATGGTTGAGTCAATTGACAGCTGCAGGAGTGTTGTGGCAAATCGAAACCCAAAGGCTGGACAATTAATAATTCAACTTTATTGTCATTGCACAAGTACATGAACAACGAAATGTGATCTTGCAAGCTCCCATGACTGGGAGAAGCAAAGCCGCTGCGTCGGTGCGCGCCGCCATTCCATTTCCACCATTCCTCCTGTCCGACAATCTTCAGCCCAACGCCCGGGCCTGCTCACCAGCCGCTCCTCCTTCCGTGACCTTTTCACCAACCGCCCCTCCTCGGGGCTCCTTCCGTGACCTTCTGGCACCTCGTCTTCCCTGATGGTTACCCCTCTAGGTACTAACCAGGCCTGGCTCTGCTTAGCTTTCAAGCCTTGCCAGTGACCCTGTCCCTCGTCCCAGGAACAGGGAACAAATTAGTAGTTTGAAAGTGCAGTTGAAGGGATTTGGAAGAGAGCTTTATCCAGGAGCGGGTGTAGAAGGAAATGGGTTTAGAAGTGGGTAGGAGGATGGTGAGGGACACAAGGAAGTGGTCGGAGATGTCTGTAATTGAGACCATGCTTGAATTTGCAGAACCAATCCTGAATGCGGAGTTTCATGCCTGAATTTGTAGGCCAACATCTGAATTTGCAGGTCTGTTCCTGAACTTAAAGGTTGATGTCTGAATTTGCTCTCACCAAGACCCAGTAGAAGATTTGGGGGGGAAAATTCAGTTGCTTGCGACTCCCGTTAGCGCCTTAAGAGGGCGCTAATGAGCCGCAAAGCAACTAGCGCCCTGGCGCGGCAATGTTTGCGCCGCTCGCGAAATTAACTAGACATTTTGCGGCGGCGCTAAACACTACCGCCACGACCTCCTGCGCCGGCAGATCGTGACGTCAGTCGAGTGCGCAACGCCCGGACCAGATATTGAGTGGCGCCCCCTGCCTTACCGCCTGCCTCTAGCAACGACAGGTTGAGGGGAGCGTTTTGCAGTCAGGAAGGGACTGGGGGAGCGCTATTTAAAGGCGACTGCTTCCTGCCTTTTTTTGTTGGTGACATTTTGGCACCACGTATTCTGAGAGAGAGAGAGACTTCTGGAGAGATTCAACGCTGTGTGAAGGAGTTTTGAGTACTGAGCAGCACTTTGCAGGTTCATTTTGATTTGCCCTTGCTTCGCCAGCGCTCTGAGATAGCGCCTCGCTCCTCGGCCTTTGCGCCTTAAGACAGGTGTGAAGCGCCTGATTTAGCGCTCCAATCACCTCCAGGGGCAATAAAAGCCAAGTTTGCTGTCGGAGGCGATAATTAGCGCCAGGCACTAAACTTTGCGCACGGCCGATAATGGCGCCCCAAACAGGGCGAGACTGAATTTTTCCCCCATGGACTCTGAAATTTGAACATTGCTATTGCACCCATGCAGTTGGCACAAGCAATCCATTAGAACATTGCAGAACACAATCCTTTCAATGGAAAAATCCATGAGACAATCAAATTGCTTCTCTGTAGCTTTAACAGTTATGTATGTTGATTTGGGAATGATGTATCAGATTGAAAATTCTTCTCAAATTACCATTTTTTTCTACTTTTCTGATTCCACAAATAAAATATAAATTATTATAACTCTAGTGTTTTATTTCTTTTCGTTGTTCTTGTCACTTTAATAATGTCAACTTAAAAAACAATAAACCAACTCCAGAAACTTCAAATTGAAATCCTCAAGTCAGGCATGGGATTTGAGAAGAGGAGCGTTCTGCATTACCTGTACATCTTTCAGTAAAGATGCCAAAGTCAGTAAATAAGGATGTCACTCCAGTGACTTAGAAATTCTTAAATTATAGAAGACTTTTGTAAACTGACTTTTCATCTGTCTCTGGGCTGCTCTGTCTCTGGGCACGCTCAGAACTATTGGGACAATTGGAGCTTTCAAGACTCAGATTGATAAGATTTTTGTTGGGTAAGGGTATCAAAGGATATAAATCAAAGGCGGGTAAATGGAGTTAAGATACAGATCACCCATGATCTAATTGAATGGCGGAACAGGCTCGAGGGGCTGAATGGCCTACTCCTGTTCCCATGGTCCCAACGTTTGCTTATTTGTTTTCAGTTCTGATAAAGGGTTGCATCTGAAATGTTAACCTGTCTACAGATACTGAGTGACCCGTGGAGCATTTCAAGCATAGAAACATAGAAGATAGGAGCAGGAGTAGGCCATTCGGCCCCTCGAGCCTGCTCCGTCATTTAATGAGATCATGGCTGATCATCCAAATTCAGTACCCTGTCCCTGCTTTCTCCCCATAATCCCTTGATCCCTTTAGCCTCAATAAATATATCTAACTCCTTCTTGAATATATTTAATGAATTGGCCTCAACTGCCCTGTGTGGCAGAGAATTCCACAGGTTCACCACTCTCTGGGTGAAGAAATTCCTCCTCATCTCAGTCCTAAATGGCTTACCCCTTATCCTTAGACTGTGACCCCTGGTTCTGGACACCCCTGCCATCAGGAACATCCTTCCTGCATCTAGTCTGTCTAGTCCTGTTAGAATTTTATGTTTCAATGAGATCCCCTCTCATTCTTCTAAACTCTAGTGAATATAAGCCTAATCGACCCAATCTCTCCTCATATGTCATTCCTGCCATCCCAGGTATCAGTCTGGTGAATCTTCGCTGCACTCTCTCCATGGCAAGAACATCCTTCCTCAGATAAGGCGACCAAAACTGCACACAATACTCAAGGTGTGGTCTCACCAAGGCACTGTACAACTGTAGCAAGACATCCTTGCTCCTGTACTCAAATCCTCTCGCTATGAAGGCCAACATACCATTTGCCTTCTTAACTGCCTGCTGCACTTGCATGCTTACCTTCAGCGACTGGTGCACAAGGATGCCCAGGTCTCGTTGCACTTCCCCTTTTCCCAATCTATTGCCGTTCAGATAATAATCTGTCTTCCTGTTTTTGCCACCAAAGTGGATAACCTTGCATTTATCCACATTATACTGCATTTGCTATGCATCTGCCCAATCACCCAACCTGTCCAAATCGTACTGGAGTTTCTCTGCATCCTCCTCACAGCACACACGCCCACCCAGCTTTGTGTCATCTGCAAACTTGGAGATATTACATCTAGTTCCCTCGTCTAGATCATTAATATATATTGTGAATAGCTGGGGTCCTAGCACCGACCCCTGCAGTACCCCACTAGTCACTGCCTGCCACTCGGAAAAAGACCCGTTTATTCCAACCCTTTGCTTCCTGTCTGCCAACCAGTTCTCTATCCAAGACAGTACCTTGCCCCCAATCCCATGTGCTTTAACTTTACACACTAATCTCTGCTTTCTTTTGTTTTTGTTGATTTCTAGCATTTCCAATTTTTTCTTTATTCTTTTTCTTTTCACCTTTCTTCGTTCATCCGCATTATTCTTCCTGTTGTTTCCAATGGGAGGTAGTTACTGCCATCTGTGCTTCACTCAAACATGCTGTCATATTCAGGGCTGGCATAAACTGAGCTGGTCATTCAGTTGACCCTTTTGAGTTGAAGCAACTTCCATTGACTGCATGCAGTGCATCGCAGCTAAGAGAGGCTGAACATATGGCTCCATGTGACAATCATGGGCTTTTTAAAAATCTTGGAATACTTAATGCAGTAGAAGCCTCTTTTAATGGAACACTTATAGAGGAAGCAAAAACTGACAGGATGTTTACCGATGTCCAGTGCTAAAACACAGTCCGCACTACTTACACTGTCCACGCTTATCACGAGCCCTCGCCTACATCGGGTAAATAGCACTAACCATCTACCAGTGTCAGCTGTGGCTCAGTAGGTAGCGCACTTGCCTCTGAGTCAGAAGCTCGTGGGTTCAAAGCCCCACTCCAGAGACTTGAGCACAAAATCTAGCCTGACACTCCAGTGGAGCACTGAGGGAGTGCTGCACTGTCGGAGGTGCCATCTTTCGGATGAGACGTTAAACCGAGGCCTCGTCTGCTCTCTCCGGTTGAGCGTAAAAGATTCTATCCACTATTTCCAAGAAGAGCAGGAGAGTTCATCCTGGGGCCAATATTTATCCCTCAACCAATATCACTAAAACAGATGATCTGGTCATTATCACATTGCTGTCTGTGGGGCTTTACTATGTGCAAATTGGTTGCCGCGTTTCCTACATTGCAACAGTGACTACACTTCAAAAGTACTTCATTGGCGGTAAAGCACTTTGGGATGTCCTGAGGTTGTGAAAGACGCTATCTAAATGCAAGTCTTTTTACCAGTACCATAGGAGTCAATATGTTAAGCACCCCAGCTATTTCGGGCAGTTCAATACGTTCTTCATATTTGTATTTAAACCCCTCCGTGGAGCGCTCTGTGTCTGTATCTGTTTTGAGCCCACAACCTCTCTCATTGTTGACAATCACCCGTTCTGAATTAGAATCCCAGCCTGGTATTCATGCAGTTGGCCTTTTGGTTCCAAACAATGGAGCCCAGAATAAAGTGGCCTGGCCCACCACTATTCTGATCCCTCTTATAGGAACAGGAGTGGGCCATTCAACCCCTTGAACCTGTTCCGCCATTCAGTTAGATCATGGCTGACCTGTATCTTAACTCCATCTACTCGCCTTGGTTCCGTAGCCCTTAATGCCCTTACCTAACAAAAATCTATCAATTTCAGTTTTGGCGGAGGGGTGGGGGGGGGGGGTCTAAATTTAACATCACTGCGCCCGTTTTATGGGCCCAAAACAGGCGCAGTGATAACAAATTTAGCAGGGCGGAGACCCGCGCCCGATCTGCACGAGAGTTCAGGCCACTGCTAAATTGGTCCAGGCCTTTTTTTTGGCTAACAAAAATCTATCAATCTCAGTTTTGAAATTGTCAATTAACCCCCAGCCTCAATAGATTTCCACTACCCTTTGTGTGAAGAAGTGCTTCCTGACATCGCCCCTGAGCGGCCTAGCTCTAATTTTAAGGTTATGCCCCCTTGTTCTGAACTCCCACCAGAGGAAATAGTTTCTCTCTATCTACCCTATCAACTCCTTTAATCATCTTAAACACCTCAATTAGATCGCCCCTTAATCTTCTGTATTCAAGGGAATACAAGCCCAGTCTATGCAACCTATCCTCATAATTTACCCCTAGCCCTGGTATCATTCTGGTGAACCTGCGCTGCACCCCCGCCAAGGCCAATATATCCTTCCTGAGGTGCGGGGCCCAGAGCTGAACGCGGTGCTCCAGATAGGGTCTGACCAGAGCTTTATGCAACTGTATCATAACTTCCACCCCTTTGCAATCCAGCCCCCTCGAGATGAAGGCTGTCTATCTTCACTCTCCTGCAAAACAGAATCCCAGCCCCATCGAAGGTTTTTAAGAAGGTGAACGTGTATCTGAATCTGTGCTGGAGCCAAACTACCATTAGATCTCGTGTCAGATTCCGAGGTTTGTTTAGTGCTGGGCATTTGGTTTTCTGTGCCAAGGCTAAATGTGTGGCCCTGAACAGAGCTACTTATTGAAAAGCTCAACTCTGATTAAATATTTTTGATATGGTGAAAATATTATTTTGAAAAAAAATGAAGGGTTATACTTCACTGACATGCAATGTAATATCCCCCACAACAAAAAGGCGAAAATAGTTTTCCAGATTTAAGTAGTAATATGATCACTAAAATATTATACACGGATTAATATTTGGAATTTCTAATCACATTCATAGACCAATGGAAGAGCCATATATCTTCATTGCAAAGTTTTGCTTCAAATTGTAAATTCATATCATTTTAGTTGCATTTTAGTTTCTGAGACAATAAAGGTGTTAGAGGTAATGTCTCCCATAAAGATTATTGCTTTTCAAATCGAAAACGCATTGACTTAATATCATTTCCCATTCCCACTTTAACCAATCATATTGTAATGCAATTATTCTTTATCTCCTACCATTTTAGTTGCCCTCATTCATTTAATTCCAATTTCACTCAGGTTTCTGCTCTTCTACATTACTGTTTCTTTCTGCCAACTTCCTCTCCCCTCTCCTCTCAGTTGCATCAGACATTTACATTTGGAAATGTAAAGGGTGCACATTCAGGGTCCTCTGCAGGTGCAGGCGCAGAATGGATGCAGGGATTGAGAGAGCAGACCCTTGGCGTGTCCTGCATTAACTTCCTTCTGCCTTAGCATTGTCCGTTCAGCTGGATGTTCCACGGGAAGGGGAAGTGGAGCCTGCTGCCTTCAGCCTCGCCAGCGCACACCATCACTCACTTTCCCTCTTCCCTAGCACCAACCTAAGGGTTGTCAACCCTCCAGCAATGTCCTGGAGTCTCCAGGAATTGGAGATTAATCTCTTGGGCAACCCAGGAGAAAAATAATAGCGGTATTTAAAAAAAAAAAATCCTTTTCTTTCAACACTTTTGGTTATTAGTTCTAAAAATGCTGTATGATTGATAGTCAAGAACCCTCCAATTGGGTAACAAAAGAGTGTTCACTTTCCAGTTGGCCATGGGAAGGCGGGGCACCGTGTCAATGGACAACCAATGGCGGGGGTGTGGGGGCGGGGCAATTGGAGGGAGGCAGTCATGTGATGGAACCTCCAGGATTATATCCAACCAGAGCTGGCAACCCTACACCAAGCCTGGATAGACCGCATCGATTGTGACTCCCCTTCACCTGCTGTTAATGGGGCGGTGTAACAGCCTCAAAATGGGAGTCGGGAGCGTCACCGCCTCATTACCACCCGCAACGCGGCCGGCGCCATCTTGAAAGGGGCCTCCCGCAGGGTGTCCGAAGCGCCCGCCTGTTTCAGGCTCCCTATTTAATACAGAAATCAGGGGTCCTACGACATAAATAGGACCCTGATCGCCATTTGAGGTCAGAGCCTGCGCCATGTTCACTCCGTCCAGTCCCACAGGCGATGGAACCGAAGAGGCCCGGCCAAAGGTAAGTGTCGAATTACGTTTGTGGGCCCCGGAGTAACTGGGACTCATTGCCCGATGGTCGAGGGAACATTCTCAACCTTTTATTGTTAAATTGCCATGTTCTGTTAAGCGGGTTTTGGTAATGCAGTCAATCACTCTCCGTGTGAGACCGCCCGCGAGGCCCTTGGCAACACTGAACACCATCCCTTGCACCCAGTGTTGCTAGGGCCCCAATGGTGGAAAATACGCTATGCGACCGCCTCCGAATCCGCTGGAAATTTTGACAAGTGGAAAAGGGGGCGGAGACTCAGCATAACTGTGCTCCGCCCCCAAACTCCTGCCCAGGTTACAGCCAGATTGGACCAGGAAATATTGGGGCCATGGTTTTCTGATCACTGTTTTTAGTTGCTATTCCCACACTTGTGAATCCTTATACAGTAGGTGTCAGCTGTGGCTCAGTGGGTAGCACTCTGAAGTCAGAAGGTTGTGGGTTCAAGTCCCACTCCAGAGACTTGAGCATAAAATCTAGGCTGACACACCCAGTGCAGTACTGAGGGGGTGCTGCATTGTCAGGGATGCTGTCTTTTGGATGAGACGTTAAATTGAGGTCCCGTCTGCCCTCTTGGGTGGAAGTAAAAGAAAGATCCCATGGTAGAAGATAGAAGAGCAGAGGAGTTATCCCTGGTAACCTGGCTAATAGTTATCCTTCAACCAACACCTAAAACAGATTATTTGGTCATTATCACATTGCTGTTTGTGGGACCTTGCTGTGCGCAAATTGAATGCCGCATTTCCCTACATTACAACAGTGACTGCACTTCAAAAAGTACTTCATTGGCGGCAAAGTGTTTGGGGCCATTCTGAGGCGCGATAAAAATGCAAGTTCTTTCTTTTGCAGCCATGTGTGTTACCTCCAGTAGCTCTGGATAGTGGCTGTGGAATTATCTGCATTAGTAATCTCAATGCACTCCGGAGCACTTTTTCAGTTCCAAGATAATCCTTCACGTAAGTGACAGGCCAGGAGGCTGTCTGGGGAGATCTGATGGTCAGGCTCTTTGCTTAAAATCAATCAGACATCTGCAACTAATGCAGCTGAGAGTCTCCTCAGGAAGTATTAGGTTATTAGCTTCTGCTGGCAGGGCAGCTAAAATATCATTTATGGGATGGAACATACAAAAATTACTGCCTGACAGGGAGAAGCAGAGACCAACCTATCTGATCTTTGATAGTACCAAGTAACTATTTACTGATCGTTTTAAAGAACATAAGAAATAGGAGCAGGAATAGACCATTCGGCCCTTCGAGCCTGCTCCGCCATTCAATAAGATCATGGCTGATCTTCTACCTCAACTCCGCTTTCCTGCCCGATCCCCATATCCCTTGATTCCCTCAATATCCAAAAATCTATCGATCTCTATCTTGATTATACTCAACGACTGAGCATCCACAGCCCTCAGGGGTAGAGAATTCCAAAGATCCACAACCCTCTGAGTGAAGACATTTCTCCTCATCTCCCTCGACCCCTTATCCTGAGACTATGACTCCTAGTTCTAGACTCTCCAGCCAGGGGAAACAGCCTCTCAGCATTTACCCTGTCAATCCCCCTCAGAATCTTAAGATGTTTCAATGAGATCACCTCTCATTCTTCTGAATTCCAGAGAATATTGGCGAATTCTACTCAATTAATGTTACTAAAGCTTACCTGTTGGTTGTCATCCTGTTTGATGCGTAAAGATTTCGGAACGGATGCTGCTGGGATGGGCAACACCTCCACATTTGACTGCAGAGGTTCTAGAGGAAAGCCCACCACCAATGTTCCCTATAAGCTGCATGCATGCGCGGCCACGCAGCAAGCGGGAAGGTACCACGCAGGCCGCGCACAAGCTGTTCCCTGTAAGATACCACGCATGTGCGACCATGCAGCAAATTTAAAGCTATCACGCACACAAAAAAAAATTTAGAGGGAACCTTGCTCACCACCACTTTCTCAAGGGCAACTAGGGTTGGACAATAAATGCTGGCCTTGCCAGCAACGCTCACATCCCGCTAATACATTTTTAAGAACCGCGACCCGGTGAGACATCCACCTGATGTTCTGCACCTGGCCATTCTCCCGGCAAAGTCCAGTTTCATCCGAATTTTGTACTCAATGGGGGTTTCTCACCTGCACAGTGGCTACCTTTGGCAATATGCAAGCACAGTAATATGATTCCCTGAATACTACTTCAGCAAACTAAGTAAACATTTGCATTTATACAGCGCCTTCCATGACCTCACGACGTCCCAAAGCGCTTTACAGCCAATGAAGTACTTTTGAAGTGTAGTCACTGTTGTAAATGTAGGAAACGTGGCAGCCAATTTGCACACAGCAAGGTCCCACAAACAGCAATGTGATAATCTGTTTTTTTAGTAATGTTGACTGAGGAATAAATATTGGCCAGGACACCGGGGATAACTCCCCTGCTCTTCTTCGAAATACTGCCATGGGATCTTTTACGTCCACCTGAGAGAGCAGACGGGGCCTCGGTTTAACGTCTTATCTGTAAGACCGTACCCTCTGACAGTGGAGCACTCTCTCAGTGCTGCAGTGGGAGTGTCAACCTGGATTATGTGTTCACATCCTTGGAGTCGGACTTGAACCCACAACCTCCTGACTCAGAAGCAAGAGTGTTATCCACTGAGCCGCGGCTGACACCTAATGCCGAGGGGCGGGGAGAGGTTTCTCACCTGCACATTGGCTGTCTTTGGGCATACGCAAGCACGGAGGTGCAGTTCCTGAGTTCTACTGCAGCAAAGTGCAGAATGTTTCTCGTCCTCCCTGTCGCACTGCACCCAGAGATAATACTGTGGAACGCCAGACAAAAACATAAACAACAACGGCCGACCACACAGTTGGATAAAGCAGTGCCCAGTTGATGAAACTGAGGTAAAGAGTGACAAGTCATAGTCACTGCGCACTGCAATGGTGCAGAGTGTTCAATATATTCCAATTACTGTAAATTATTTATTTTGCATTTTGCCTGAGAAGCAGAATCTGTTTAGGTGTGAGGTTTTTAAGATCAGTTACAAATGCAAACAGGCCAAGCTTGGGCGAGGAGTAAAGAGAACTACCTTGTCCAGTCTTGCAAGGTTAGCTCCACCTCCTAATTTTAATAGGCTCTCCAATAATTGTGTCCAGGGAGAGCAGGTGGCACAGGTTAGGCAGACGGGTGGGAAATCTGGAGAGGCAGCAGCTCTTAAAGGGCCACCGCTTGCTAGTGAAGAGGAAGAGATTTTTTTTAATGCGGAGAAAGTTTTCTTTGCAATGCAATAAGCTGTGATTGCTGGGTGAAAGGTTTAAGAACTGTGCAGTGCTGAATAAAGTCTGGAAGCTGAGATGTGGAGATATATGTCTAAATGGGGTAGAGGAGCAAAGGGATCCAGGGATACAAATACACAAATCAGTAAAAGTAGCGACACAGGTTAATAAAAAACCAACAAAGCACTGAGGTTCATTTTTAAACCGCCTTTCATGACCACCGGACGTCTCATAGAGTCATAAAGTTATACAGCACAGAAAGAGGCCCTTCGGCCCATCATGTCTGCGCCGTCCATCAGGCCTTGTCCAATCTAATCCCATTTTCCAGCATTTGGTCCGTAGCCTTGTATGCTATGGCATTTCAAGTGCTCATCCAAATGCTTCTTGAACGTTGTGAGGGTTCCTGCCTCCACCACCCCCACAGGCAGTGAGTCCCAGACTCCAACCACCCTCTGGGTGAAAAAGTTCCTCCTCAAATCCCCCCTAAACCTCCTGCCCCTTACCTTGAATCTATGCCCCCTTGTTATTGACCCCCCTACCAAGGGGAAAAGTTCCTCTTTACCTACCCTCTCTATGCCCCTCATCATTTTGTACACCTCAATCAGGTCCCCCCTCAGCCTTCTTTGCTCCAAGGAAAACAACCCCAGCCTGTTTAGTCTTTCTTCATAGCTGAGGCGCTCCATCCCAGGTAACATCCTGGCGAATCTTCTCTGCACCCTCTCCAAAGCAATCACATCCTTCCTACAGTGAGGCGACCAGAACTGCACACAGTACTCCAGCTGTGGCCTCACCAGCGCTCTGCACAGCTCAAAGCACAGCACAGTCTCAAAGCACTTTACAGCCAATGAAGTACTTTTGAAGTGGAGTCACTGTCGTAATGTGGGAAACGCGGCAGCCAATTTGCACACAGCAAGATCCCACAAGACAGCAATGTGATAATGACCAGATAATCTGTTTTGTTATGTTGGTTGAGGGATAAATATTGGCCAGGACACCGGGAATAACTCCCCTGCTCTTCTTCGAAGTAGTGCCATGGGATCTTTTACGTCCACCTGAGAGAGCAGATGGGGCCTCGGTTTAACCTCTCATCCAAAGGACGGGTAGAATTGAAAAGCAGAGAAGTTATGTTAAACTCGTATCAAACCTTGGTTAGACCACGCTTGGCGATCTGTGCACAGTTCTGGTCTCCATATTATAAAAAGGATATAGAGGTACTGGAGAAGGTGCAAAAAAGATTTACAAGGATGATACCAGAACTGAGAGGTTATAACTAGCAGGAAAGACTGAAGAGGCCGGGACTCTTTTCTCTAGAAAAGAGAAGGCTGAGGGGTGATCTGATAGAGGCCTTTAAAATTATGAAGGGGTTTGATAAGGTAGACGTAGAGAAGAACAAAACTAGGGGCCATAAATATAAGGTAGTCACTAATAAATCTAATAGGGAATTCAGCAGAAACTTCTTTACCCGGAGAGTGGTTAGAATGTGGAACTCGCTACCACAGGGAGTAGTTGAGGCAAATGGCATAGATTCGTTTAAGGGGAAGCTAGATAAACACAAGGGCAAAAGGAATAGCAGGATATGTTGATAGGGTGAGATGAAGAAGGGTGGGAGGAGGCTCGCGCGGAGAATAAACACCAGGATCGACCAGTTGGACCAAATGAGCTGTTTCTGCGCTGTTCATTCTATGTAACTCCCTCTTTTGATGGTGATGCCTTGGAGGTTCTGCTGCAAGAGATGCACCAAGGGGGAGGGTGCCATCTTGGGAACGGTGAAGTTAGAGGTGCAAGCTGCCAGGAGGGAGGTCACTTTTTTTAAAACTCTGGCGCAGACCCACAGGTGCCAGCAGTACCGGGGCGGTTTTATGGGCCCAAAACAGGCACAGTGACAACAAATTTAGCAGGGCGGAGACCCGCGCCTGACCTGCACGGGAGTTCAGGCCACTGCTAAATTGATCCAGGCCTCTTTTTTTTTTTTGGCCTAACAAAAATCTAACAATCTTAGTTTGGAATTTTCCAATTGACCCCCAGCCTCAACAGCTTTTTGCGAGGAGAGAGAGTTCCCGATTTCCACTACCCTTTGTGTGAGGAAGTGCTTCCTGACATCACCCCTGAACAGCCTGGCTCTAATTTTAAGGTAATGCCCTACTTGTTCTGGACTCCCCCCACCAGAGGAAATAGTTTCTCTCTATCTACTTCATCAACTCCTTTAATCATCTTAAACACCTCAATTAGATCACCCCTTAATCTTCTATACTGGAGGGAATACAAGCCTCGTCTATGCAACTTGTCCTCCTAATTTAACCCTTTTATCCCCCGGTATTATTCTGGTGAATCTGCGCTGCACTCGCTCCAATTTCTTGTGACCTTAATACAAACCTATGCACCAGTGTAAAGAATTAAATAAACGCAGTGTAGGAAACTCTATTAAAGACAGCACTGCACTTTGTGCTGGATATTAATCGAGAGTTTCACTTGGTATATTCACCCTCATTTGGGAGTCTCTTAAGTGGAATAAATTGCAAGGTAAAATCATTAAGTGGAGCAGATGGAAATTATTTAGCAGGCAGACATCCTTTCAATGGGATTTTGTCAATAAACACATCTTTATCAGTTCTTGCTGGTGCCTAAATACTTCTTATAATCTCAAGGTTTATATGTATTTATGTAATTCTGTAATTCCCATGGAAACCGACCTTTCCCATGGATAACGGTGTCAATTTTGGTGCCATAGAACTGGGAGGGACAGGAGAAGGCTAATCCCTCACACAGGGCAGAGTTTAGCCACAGGGCAAACATCCCATAATCTGTTTTTAGGTGTTGGTTGAGGGATAAATGTTGGCCCACGACACCAGGGAGAACTCCTCTGCTCTTCTATCGAAATAGTGGCCGCGGGATCTTTCCTGTCCACCTGAGAGGGCAGACGGGGGGGGGGGGCCTCGGTTTAACGACTCATCCGAAAGACGGCACCTCCGACAGTGCAGCACTCCCTCAGCACTGGCACCGGGAGTGCTGGCCAGGATTTTGTGCGCTCGAGTCTCTGGAGTGGGACTTGAATCCACGGCTTATCTGACTTGGTGGTGAGTGTGCTATCCACTGAGCCACGGGCTGATGCTGCAACAGGGCAAATAATCATTCAAATTGAAATTGGAATGGGATATAACTGAACAATGAAGTGGAGCGCGCGATGCTCCGTAGAAATAGCAAGAGACAGATTCATGAGGCCAAAGCTGCAATTCTGTTGGCTGACATGTTCTCCCTGATTTATATATATTTTTTCTACCATTGAGATCTTGACAGGACTGATAAAAGAGCTCCCAGTAGCGCTGCATCAGTAATATGTCACCTACACAAAGTGTTAGATTAATAAAAATAGACAGTTGGCTGAAATGTCAGACTACTTACAGGTACAGAAGCAGAATGAGAATCCTCAGGAAAACAAAGACCTATCTGTCATCTCTCAGCGCGGCTAGAGACCCTGTCAAAGTTCAACCAAAAATACCTCTGCCTTACCTGCTCTCAGTTTTGGGTCACAGGTGTGAGGAGAATAGTGAGACTGAACAGCTTCTCACTTGGAAGAAGCACAGAGTTAGGATGTAGAACACACACCATGCACTGTCACTAAGGGTGTGCCAGGGCTAAATACACTATGAACACACCCATACCACACACTATGAAGGTTAATAGAAGTTGGGTTGACTGATACTAGAAGTTCTTTTGGTATGAGGCAGATTAACATTATTGGGGAGAGAAGATGTGGGATTCAAGGATATGGTTGGGCAAAAATCTATTTGGCAAGGATATTAAGCACATACGAAAATAGCTGTTGTGCACTTGTGTATAAGGCATTTAATGAAAGGATTGATAAATTTGACCTTGTCTGATAACTTTGGCACGCTGAGAAACTGCAGCCCATTGACTGAAAATGAAGGGTAATCTGCAGCCCAATGACTGAGATTGAATCAGAATCTGCAGTCCATTGACTGAGAATGAGGGGAATCTGCAGCCCATTGACTGAGAATGAAGGGAATCTGCAGCCCATTGACTGAGAATGAAGAGGAATCTGCAGCCCATTGACTGAGAATGAAGAGGAATCTGCAGCCCATTGACTGAGAATGAGGGAAATCTGCAGCCCACTGACTGAGAATGAAGGGGAATCTGCAGCCCATTGACTGAGAATGAAGGGAATCTGCAGCCCATTGACTGAGAATGAAGAGGAATCTGCAGCCCATTGACTGAGAATGAAGAGGAATCTGCAGCCCATTGACTGAGAATGAAGGGAATCTGCAGCCCATTGACTGAGAATGAGGGGAATCTGCAGCCCATTGACTGAGAATGAAGAGGAATCTGCAGCCCATTGACTGAGAATGAGGGAAATCTGCAGCCCATTGACTGAGAATGAAGAGGAATCTGTAGCCCACTGACTGAGAATGAAGAGGAATCTGCAGCCCATTGACTGAGAATGAGGGGAATCTGCAGCCCATTGACTGAGAATGAAGAGGAATCTGTAGCCCATTGACTGAGAATGAAGAGGAATCTGTAGCCCATTAACTGAGAATGAGGGGAATCTGCAGCCCATTGACTGAGAATGAAGAGGAATCTGTAGCCCATTGACTGAGAATGAGGGAAATCTGCAGCCCATTGACTGAGAATGAAGAGGAATCTGCAGCCCATTGACTGAGAATGAAGAGGAATCTGCAGCCCATTGACCGAGAATGAAGAGGAACCTGCAGCCCATTGACTGAGAATGAAGAGGAATCTGCAGCCCATTGACTGAGAATGAGGGGAATCTGCAGCCCATTGACTGAGAATGAGGGGAATCTGCAGCCCATTGACTGAGAATGAGGGGAATCTGCAGCCCATTGACTGAGAATGAAGGGGAATCTGCAGCCCATTGACTGAGAATGAAGAGGAATCTGCAGCCCATTGACTGAGAATGAGGGGAATCTGCAGCCCATTGACGGAGAATGAAGATGAATCTGCAGCCCACTGACTGAGAATGAGGGGAATCTGCAGCCCATTGACTGAGAATGAAGGGGAATCTGCAGCCCATTGACTGAGAATGAGGGGAATCTGCAGCCCATTGACTGAGAATGAAGGGAATCTGCAGCCCATTGACTGAGAATGAGGGGAATCTGCAGCCCATTGACTGAGAATGAGGGGAATCTGCAGCCCATTGACTGAGAATGAGGGGAATCTGCAGCCCATTGACTGAGAATGAAGGGGAATCTGCAGCCCATTGACTGAGAATGAAGAGGAATCTGCAGCCCATTGACTGAGAATGAAGGGAATCTGCAGCCCATTGACTGAGAATGAGGGAAGTCTGCAGCCCACTGACTGAGAATGAAGGGGAATCTGCAGCCCATTGACTGAGAATGAAGAGGAATCTGCAGCCCATTGACTGAGAATGAAGGGAATCTGCAGCCCATTGACTGAGAATGAGGGGAATCTGCAGCCCATTGACTGAGAATGAAGAGGAATCTGCAGCCCATTGACTGAGAATGAGGGAAATCTGCAGCCCATTGACTGAGAATGAAGAGGAATCTGTAGCCCACTGACTGAGAATGAAGAGGAATCTGCAGCCCATTGACTGAGAATGAGGGGAATCTGCAGCCCATTGACTGAGAATGAAGAGGAATCTGTAGCCCATTGACTGAGAATGAAGAGGAATCTGTAGCCCATTAACTGAGAATGAGGGGAATCTGCAGCCCATTGACTGAGAATGAAGAGGAATCTGTAGCCCATTGACTGAGAATGAGGGAAATCTGCAGCCCATTGACTGAGAATGAAGAGGAATCTGCAGCCCATTGACTGAGAATGAAGAGGAATCTGCAGCCCATTGACCGAGAATGAAGAGGAACCTGCAGCCCATTGACTGAGAACGAAGAGGAATCTGCAGCCCATTGACTGAGAATGAGGGGAATCTGCAGCCCATTGACTGAGAATGAGGGGAATCTGCAGCCCATTGACTGAGAATGAAGAGGAATCTGCAGCCCATTGACTGAGAATGAGGGGAATCTGCAGCCCATTGACGGAGAATGAAGATGAATCTGCAGCCCACTGACTGAGAATGAGGGGAATCTGCAGCCCATTGACTGAGAATGAAGGGGAATCTGCAGCCCATTGACTGAGAATGAGGGGAATCTGCAGCCCATTGACTGAGAATGAAGGGAATCTGCAGCCCATTGACTGAGAATGAGGGGAATCTGCAGCCCATTGACTGAGAATGAGGGGAATCTGCAGCCCATTGACTGAGAATGAGGGGAATCTGCAGCCCATTGACTGAGAATGAAGGGGAATCTGCAGCCCATTGACTGAGAATGAAGAGGAATCTGCAGCCCATTGACTGAGAATGAAGGGAATCTGCAGCCCATTGACTGAGAATGAGGGAAATCTGCAGCCCACTGACTGAGAATGAAGGGGAATCTGCAGCCCATTGACTGAGAATGAAGGGAATCTGCAGCCCATTGACTGAGAATGAAGAGGAATCTGCAGCCCATTGACTGAGAATGAGGGGAATCTGCAGCCCATTGACTGAGAATGAAGAGGAATCTGCAGCCCACTGACTGAGAATGAAGGGGAATCTGCAGCCCATTGACTGAGATTGAAGAGGAATCTGCAGCCCATTGACTGAGAATGAGGGGAATCTGCAGCCCACTGACTGAGAATGAAGGGAATCTGTAGCCCATTGACTGAGAATGAAGGGAATCTGCAGCCCATTGACTGAGAATGAGGGGAATCTGCAGCCCATTGACTGAGAATGAAGAGGAATCTGCAGCCCATTGACTCAGAATGAGGGGAATCTGCAGCCCATTGACTGAGAATGAAGAGGAATCTGCAGCCCATTGACTGAGAATGAAGAGGAATCTGTAGCCCATTGACTGAGAATGAGGGAAATCTGCAGCCCATTGACTGAGAATGAAGAGGAATCTGCAGCCCATTGACCAAGAATGAAGAGGAACCTGCAGCCCATTGACTGAGAATGAAGAGGAATCTGCAGCCCACTGACTGAGAATGAAGAGGAATCTGCAGCCCATTGACTGAGAATGAGGGGAATCTGCAGCCCATTGACTGAGAATGAGGGGAATCTGCAGCCCATTGACTGAGAATGAGGGGAATCTGCAGCCCATTGACTGAGAATGAAGGGGAATCTGCAGCCCATTGACTGAGAATGAAGAGGAATCTGCAGCCCATTGACTGAGAATGAGGGGAATCTGCAGCCCATTGACGGAGAATGAAGATGAATCTGCAGCCCACTGACTGAGAATGAGGGGAATCTGCAGCCCATTGACTGAGAATGAAGGGGAATCTGCAGCCCATTGACTGAGAATGAAGGGAATCTGCAGCCCATTGACTGAGAATGAGGGGAATCTGCAGCCCATTGACTGAGAATGAAGAGGAATCTGCAGCCCATTGACTGAGAATGAAGGGAATCTGCAGCCCATTGACTGAGAATGAAGGGGAATCTGCAGCCCATTGAATGAGAATGAAGAGGAATCTGCAGCCCATTGACTGAGAATGAAGGGAATCTGCAGCCCATTGACTGAGAATGAAGAGGAATCTGCAGCCCACTGACCGAGAATGAAGAGGAATCTGCAGCCCACTGACTGAGAATGAAGGGAATCTGCAGCCCATTGACTGAGAATGAAGAGGAATCTGCAGCCCATTGACTGAGAATGAAGGGAATCTGCAGCCCATTGACTGAGAATGAAGGGAATCTGCAGCCCATTGACTGAGAATGAAGGGAACCTGCAGCCCATTGACTGAGAATGAAGGGAATCTGCAGCCCATTGACTGAGAATGAAGAGAAATCTGCAGCCCATTGACTGAGAATGAGGGAAATCTGCAGCCCATTGACTGAGCATGAAGAGGAATCTGCAGCCCATTGACTGAGTATGAGGGAAATCTGCAGCCCATTGACTGAGAATGAAGAGGAATCTGCAGCCCACTGACTGAGAATGAAGGGGAATCTGCAGCCCATTGACTGAGATTGAAGAGGAATCTGCAGCCCATTGACTGAGAATGAAGGGGAATCTGCAGCCCACTGACTGAGAATGAAGAGGAATCTGCAGCCCATTGACTGAGAATGAGGGGAATCTGCAGCCCATTGACTGAGAATGAGGGGAATCTGCAGCCCATTGACTGAGAATGAAGGGGAATCTGCAGCCCATTGACTGAGAATGAAGAGGAATCTGCAGCCCATTGACTGAGAATGAGGGGAATCTGCAGCCCATTGACGGAGAATGAAGATGAATCTGCAGCCCACTGACTGAGAATGAGGGGAATCTGCAGCCCATTGACTGAGAATGAAGGGGAATCTGCAGCCCATTGACTGAGAATGAGGGGAATCTGCAGCCCATTGACTGAGAATGAAGGGAATCTGCAGCCCATTGACTGAGAATGAGGGGAATCTGCAGCCCATTGACTGAGAATGAGGGGAATCTGCAGCCCATTGACTGAGAATGAGGGGAATCTGCAGCCCATTGACTGAGAATGAAGGGGAATCTGCAGCCCATTGACTGAGAATGAAGAGGAATCTGCAGCCCATTGACTGAGAATGAAGGGAATCTGCAGCCCATTGACTGAGAATGAGGGAAATCTGCAGCCCACTGACTGAGAATGAGGGGAATCTGCAGCCCATTGACTGAGAATGAAGGGAATCTGCAGCCCATTGACTGAGAATGAAGAGAATCTGCAGCCCATTGACTGAGAATGAGGGGAATCTGCAGCCCATTGACTGAGAATGAAGAGGAATCTGCAGCCCACTGACTGAGAATGAAGGGGAATCTGCAGCCCATTGACTGAGATTGAAGAGGAATCTGCAGCCCATTGACTGAGAATGAGGGGAATCTGCAGCCCACTGACTGAGAATGAAGGGAATCTGTAGCCCATTGACTGAGAATGAAGGGAATCTGCAGCCCATTGACTGAGAATGAGGGGAATCTGCAGCCCATTGACTGAGAATGAAGAGGAATCTGCAGCCCATTGACTCAGAATGAGGGGAATCTGCAGCCCATTGACTGAGAATGAAGAGGAATCTGCAGCCCATTGACTGAGAATGAAGAGGAATCTGTAGCCCATTGACTGAGAATGAGGGAAATCTGCAGCCCATTGACTGAGAATGAAGAGGAATCTGCAGCCCATTGACCAAGAATGAAGAGGAACCTGCAGCCCATTGACTGAGAATGAAGAGGAATCTGCAGCCCATTGACTGAGAATGAAGGGAATCTGCAGCCCATTGACTGAGAATGAAGGGGAATCTGCAGCCCATTGACTGAGAATGACGGAAATCTGCAGCCCATTGACTGAGAATGAAGAGGAATCTGCAGCCCATTGACTGAGAATGAAGGGAATCTGCAGCCCATTGACTGAGAATGAAGGGGAATCTGCAGCCCATTGACTGAGAATGAAGGGAATCTGCAGCCCATTGACTGAGATTGAAGAGGAATCTGCAGCCCATTGACTGAGAATGAAGAGGAATCTGCAGCCCATTGACTGAGAATGAAGGGAATCTGCAGCCCATTGACTGAGAATGAAGAGGAATCTGCAGCCCACTGACCGAGAATGAAGAAGAATCTGCAGCCCACTGACTGAGAATGAAGGGGAATCTGCAGCCCATTGACTGAGAATGATGGGAATCTGCAGCCCATTGACTGAGAATGAAGCGGAATCTGCAGCCCATTGACTGAGAATGAAGGGAATCTGCAGCCCATTGACTGAGAATGAAGGGAATCTGCAGCCCATTGACTGAGAATGAAGGGAACCTGCGGCCCATTGACTGAGAATGAAGGGAATCTGCAGCCCATTGACTGAGAATGAAGAGAAATCTGCAGCCCATTGACTGAGAATGAGGGAAATCTGCAGCCCATTGACTGAGCATGAAGAGGAATCTGCAGCCCATTGACTGAGTATGAGGGAAATCTGCAGCCCATTGACTGAGAATGAAGAGGAATCTGCAGCCCACTGACTGAGAATGAAGGGGAATCTGCAGCCCATTGACTGAGATTGAAGAGGAATCTGCAGCCCATTGACTGAGAATGAAGGGGAATCTGCAGCCCACTGACTGAGAATGAAGAGGAATCTGCAGCCCATTGACTGAGAATGAGGGGAATCTGCAGCCCACTGACTGAGAATGAAGGGAATCTGCAGCCCATTGACTGAGAATGAAGGGAATCTGCAGCCGATTGACTGAGAATGAAGCGAATCTGCAGCCCATTGACTGAGAATGAAGAGAAATCTGCAGCCCATTGACTGAGAATGAGGGAAATCTGCAGCCCATTGACTGAGAATGAAGAGGAATCTGCAGCCCATTGACTGAGAATGAGGGGAATCTGCAGCCCATTGACTGAGAATGAGGGAAATCTGCAGCCCATTGACTGAGAATGAAGAGGAATCTGCAGCCCATTGACTGAGAATGAAGGGGAATCTGCAGCCCATTGACTGAGAATGAGGGGAATCTGCAGCCCATTGACTGAGAATGAAGGGAATCTGCAGCCCATTGACTGAGACTGAAGGGAATCTGCAGCCCATTGACTGAGAATGAAGAGGAATCTGCAGCCCATTGACTGAGAATGAAGAGGAATCTGCAGCCCATTGACTGAGAATGAAGAGGAATCTGCAGCCCATTGACTGAGAATGAAGGGAATCTGCAGCCCATTGACTGAGAATGAAGAGGAATCTGCAGCCCATTGACTGAGAATGAGGGGAATCTGCAGCCCATTGACTGAGAATGAAGGGAATCTGCAGCCCATTGACTGAGAATGAAGAGGAATCTGCAGCCCATTGACTGAGAATGAAGAGAAATCTTCAGCCCATTGACTGAGAATGAAGGGAATCTGCAGCCCATTGACTGAGAATGAGGGGAATCTGCAGCCCATTGACTGAGAATGAAGAGGAATCTGCAGCCCATTCACTGAGAATGAGGGGAATCTGCAGCCCATTGACTGAGAATGAGGGGAATCTGCAGCCCATTGACTGAGAATGAAGGGAATCTGCAGCCCATTGACTGAGAATGAAGGAGAATCTGCAGCCCATTGACTGAGAATGAAGGGGAATCTGCAGCCCATTGACTGAGAATGAAGAGGAATCTGCAGCCCATTGACTGAGAATGAAGGGGAATCTGCAGCCCATTGACTGAGAATGAAGGGGAATCTGCAGCCCATTGACTGAGAATGAAGGGGAATCTGCAGCCCATTGACTGAGAAAATAAGAATTGGAGCAGGAGTAAGCCATATGGCCCCTCGAGCCTGCTCTGCCATTCAATAAGGTTATGGCTGATCTTCGACCTCAACTCCACTTTCCCACCCTAGCCCCATATCCCTTGATTCATTTAGTATCCAAAAATCTATCTATCTCAGCCCTGAATATACTCAATGACTCAGCATGCACAGCCCTTTGGGGTAGAGAATTCCAAAGATTCACAACACCCTGAGTGAAGAAATTCCTTCTCATCTCAGTCTTAAAAGGCCGACCCCTTATCCTGAGCCTTTGCCCCCTAGTTCTAACCTCTCCAGCCAGGGGAAACAATCTCTCAGCATCTACCCTGTCAATCCCCCTTAGAATCTTGTATGTTTCAATGAGATCACCTCTCATTCTTCTAAACTCCAGAGAGTATCGGCCCATTCTACACCATCTCTCATCATAGGACAACCCTCTCATCCCAGGAATCAATCTAGTGAACCTTTGTTGCACTGCTTCTAAGGCAAGTATATCCTTCCTTAGATAAGGAGACCAAAACTGTGCACAGTACTCCAGGTGTGGTCTCACCAAGGCCCTGAACAATTGTAGCAACACTTCCTTACTCTTATACTCCAACCCCCTTGTAATAAAGGGCAACATGCCATTTGCCTTCCTAATTGATTGCTGTACCTGCATGCTAACTCTGTGTTTCTTGTACTACGACATCTAAATCTCTCTGAACACCAACATTTAAGTTTCTCACCATTTAAAAAATAGTCTGTTTTTCTATTCTTCCTACCAAAGTGAATAACCTCACATTTCCTCACATTATACTCCATCAGCCACCTTATTGCCCATAACCCTCACACAACCCTGCCTATATCCCTTTGCAGACTTTTTGTGTCCTCCTCACAGCTTACTTTCCCACCTAGCCTTGTATCGTCAGCAAACTTGGAAATCTTACACTCGACCTCTTCATCTAAGTCATTGATATAGATTGTAAATAGCTGAGGCCCAAGCACTGATCCTTGCGGCACCCCACTATTTACAGTCTGCCAAACTGAAAATGACCCGTTTATCCCTACTCTCTTTTCTGTCTGTTAACCAATCCTCTATCCATGCTAATACATTACCCCCAATCCCATGAGACCTTATCTTGCATAACAACCTTTTATGTGGTACCTTATTGAATGCCTTTTGGAAATCCAAATATACTACATCCACTGGTTCCCCTTTCTCTACCCTGCTAGTTAGATCCTCAAAACACTCTAATAAATTTGTTAAACACGATTTCCCTTTCATAAAACCCTGTTGACTCTGTCTAATCATATTATGATTTTCTAAGTGCCACGTTACTACTTCCTTAATAATGGAACCACAAGGACTGCAGCGGTTCAAGAAGGCAGCTCACCACCACCTTCTCGAGGGCAATTAGTGATGGGCAATAAATGCTGGCCTTGCCAGCGACACCCACATCCCAGGAACGAATAAAAAAAAGGTTCCAGCAATTTCCCAACGACTGATATCAGGCTAACTGGCCTGTAGTTCCCCGTGTTCTCTCTCCCTCCTTTTTTGAATAGCAGGGTTACATTTGCTACCTTCCAATCCGCTGGGACCATACCAGAATCTAGGGAATTTTGGAAGATCACAACCAATGCACCCACTGTCTCTGCAGCCACCTCTTTTAGAACCTGAGGATGTAGGCCATCAGGTCCAGGGGATTTGTCAGCTTTTAGTGCCATTAGTTTTTCAAGCACTTTTTCTCTACTGATATTAATTACTTTAAGTTCCTCACTCTCATTAGCCCCTTGGTTCCCCACTATTTATGGTATGAAAGGAAATCTGCTGTTCATTGACATAGACTGAGGGGAATCTGCAGCCCACTGACTGAGAATGAATCAGAATCTGCAGCCCATTGTAAGAAATAGCTGTTGGATTCAAAGATGGGTTTTAATTCTTAGAACAGAGACTGACTACATGCAGTCGGGAACAGAGAGCAGAAATGCCAGCAAGGTCGAATATCAAGCATCAAAAGACAAATAGAAGTGATAAGGGAATCGTAAAATGCAAGGAAACAGGGAGGATAGCACCTGCTAGATAACAAGGAGCCATGAAGCCATAAAATGCCCTTGAAGAAACTTGACAAAACATTCCTCAGAAAGATAAGGGGGAGGCCTTGTCAGTCATGCAGAAAGGGACGGTGAGGGATGCCTTCCCGCTTCACAATTGGACAATAGGATGGGGGATCAAATGATTCACACCAGGTGATTACCAGCCCACCGAAATAACTATAAATATAGACGACCGAGAGAGGAAATCAGGCAGCCGGGGGCGAAGGCTTCCCCGAGGTGGCTACGGCCTAACACCTTGGTCAAGTTTAACCTCTGAGGTGGCTGACGGCCTCATACTTCCAACAGCTTGAGAGATGACCAGCGGAAGTGACCACTGAAGCAGACTGCAGGAATCCACCCAATCCGAGACCACCGTACTGCCTCCTCGTCTGTCCGGTCGTGGCATTCCGATTCGGGAGTCGTAGATCACTCCTACTGTCACGGGTTGTATGTCTATTATACTCGGCTTAAACCATATGTAATATCTGATTATGCCTTAAAACTGTAGGGCCTAGAAATTGAGTGGGGTTAGCGCCCAATTAGAGGCGCTAGAGGGCCTTGCGCCGGAATTATAGCCGCTTCGGAAATTGATTTGGGCCCTACCATCGGCGTTAGCCGGTAGCGCTGCGCCGGCACCGATGACGTCATCGGTGTGCGCAGCGTCCCGGTTGCCGTGGTAACGCGGCCGGACGCCGAAATTCAGTTGCGGCCGCCTCGCCCGTGGCAGCCGCAACCAACGATTTTTCAAAAGTTTCTTGCTGGACTTAGCGCCGGCGCATTAAGGTGGCGCAGCGGCCGGCCGCTTTCCCGGCGGCCGCCTGCCCGCAACTCCCTCCCCGGACTCCTCCACCACCCCCCCGCGGCACAGATGTGTGTGGGCCTCGAGCCCGGCACTTCTCCGAGGTGCCGGGCTCATTTTTCGTGCGATTCCACCAGCCAGCGGTTGGCTGCAGGCAGCTCCTCCTTAACAGAAGGAGGAGGCCTGTAGTACCCCAGCCTGCCGCACCGCAGCGGGGGATTAGCGCCGCAATCCTGCATTCAGCGCCCATTGCGAGGCGCTGACACCCTCCATTAGCGCCCGCAGCCATCTGGGCGCGGCGCAGCTGAATTTTTGGCGGGCGCAGCGGCAATTAACGCTGGCGCTAAATTTCGGGCGCTACAGCCCTGGCGGAGGCAAACTCAATTTCTAGGCCTAGCTCTTCAATAAAAGCCTTACAACTTCTAAAGCCCTGTTGGGTAATCTGTGTGAGCCTGTGATCTGAATCTTACACCGTTGACTGAGAATGAAGGAGAATCTGTAGCTCAGTGACTGAGAATGAAGAGGAATCTGCAGCCCATTGACTGAGAATGAAGGGAATCTGCAGCCCATTGACTGAGAATGAAAGGGAATCTGCAGCCCACTGACTGAGAATGAAGGGGAATCTGCAGCCCACTGACTGAGAATGAAAGGGAATCTGCAGCCCACTGACTGAGAATGAAGGGAATCTGCAGCCCATTGACTGAGAATGAAAGGGAATCTGCAGCTCACTGACTGAGAATGAAGGGGAATCTGCAGCCCATTGACTGAGAATGAAAGGGAATCTGCAGCCCACTGACTGAGAATGAAGGGGAATCTGCAGCCCATTGACTGAGAATGAAAGGGAATCTGCAGCCCACTGACTGAGAATGAAGGGGAATCTGCAGCCCATTGACTGAGAATGAAAGGGAAGCTGCAGCCCACTGACTGAGAATGAAGGGGAATCTGCAGCCCATTGACTGAGAATGAAGGGAATCTGCAGCCCATTGACTGAGAATGAAGGGGAATCTGCAGCCCATTGACTGAGAATGAAAAGGAATCTGCAGCCCATTGACTGAGAATGAAGGGAATCTGCAGCCCACTGACTGAGAATGAGGGGAATCTGCAGCCCATTGACTGAGAATGAGGGGGAATCTGCAGCCCACTGATTGAGAATGAAGAGGAATCTGCAGCCCATTGACTGAGAATGAAGGGAATCTGCAGCCCACTGACTGAGAATGAGGGGAATCTGCAGCCCACTGACTGAGAATGAGGGGAATCTGCAGCCCACTGACTGAGAATGAAGAGGAATCTGCCGTCCACTGGCAGTGTGGAGCCTTAATGGTGGCAGGACTCTGAATTGGAGAAGAAAACAAGGGCCTCGGTACATACAAGTGTGAGCCTCTTTGAAAGGGGCAACTTGTTAAAACCAGAACCCGTGCTTTCAGGCTAGGCTCTGCCCATAGCTTGTGCACTCTCCCATGTAGAATGGGTGCATGGGACCCGGCCTGCTCAAGTAGGCTTCTTAAAAGAAGTTGTTCAGTTGTTATTTTTCTTTGTGTGTGTGTTTTCAGTTACATTTTTCTCCATGCATTAGTTGGTTTTGCTGGGCAGTCCTTGTAATTCTGGGAATTATTTTTCTGCCAGTTATTCTTGGCATTTAAATCACACAAAATAGAGAAGTGGTGTAATTCTTTTGTAGTCACTGGTGATGTTCCATGATTTAGACCAGTGGTTCTCAAACTTTTCTGGTTGAAGGGCCCCTTTTCAAATAGATTAGTAATCGCAAACCCCCATCTAAATTATAATAGTAATATAATACTCATAATATGAAAGGGACGCATGTAAAGAGTGTTTTAATAGTGCTTATAAGAAAAGAGGTGACATGAATCAGTCATTCATGAAAGAAAGACTTATGAAATAATACTGAGCAGCCTACGGGTGGCGCTGTCCAGGGAGAGTATAAATACTCGGGCACGGGCCCAGCTTGCGCGGGACATTCTTAACAGGAACTAGTGAAGGACACAACTGGACCTCCATGTTGTAAAACAGTTGATTAAAGCTTTGTTTAACGCTTAGACCAAGTGCCTAGTAGTTTTCTTACATCAAGAGTTATTTACTTTCAGATATCAGTGAGATGGGTGTGCCACGCTATCATCGGTCAATTTTTTGGCACCCACCACCAGCCTTGGTAACATCCGGTCTACCTGGCGATCTTTGTGCCACTCTCACTGCTCCTTCATACGCGCTTCCCTCCTGGGTGACACAGCCAGCCCACTCTGCGCTGCACATGTGGTGGCTGCACAATGCTCCCACCTCTGGGCTCGCACCAGGCCCACCTCCGGCCGCCGCTCACTCGATTACTCTTGACCATGGCGCCCATCCCCCCCGCAACCGGCCCCGTAAGGTCGGCCCTACTCTGTACTCACCTTATTTTGTGGACCAGTCCCTACAGACACCCAGGGGTCCACGGACCCCAGTTTTTTCAAATTCATTTATGGGATGTGGGCGTCGCTGGCATGGCCAGCATTTATTGCCCATCCCTAGTTGCTGTTGAGAAGGTGGTGGTGAGCCGCCTTCTTGAACCCCTGCAGTCCGTGTGGTGAAGGTGCTCCCAGTGCTGTTAGGGAGGGAGTTCCAGGATTTTTTCCAGCGATGATGAAGGATCGGCGATATACTTCTAAGTCAGGATGGTGTGTGACTTGGAGGGGAACTTGGAGGTAGTGGTGTTCCCATGTGCCTGTTGCCCTTTTCCTTCTAGGTGGAAGAAGTCACGGGTTTGGGAGGTGCTGCCGAAGAAGCCTTGGTGAGTTTCTGCAGCGCATCTTGTAGATGGTACACACTGCAGCCACGGTACACTGGTGGTGGAGGGAGTGAATGATTAAGGTGGTAGATGGGGTGCCAATCAAGCGGGCTGCTTTGTCCTGGATGGTGTCGAGCTTCTTGAGTGTTGTTGGAGCTGCACTCATCCAGGCAAGTGGAGAGTATTCCATCACACTCCTTACTTGTGTCTTGTAGATGGTGGAAAGGCTTTGGGGAGTCAGGAGGTGAGACACTCGCTGCAGAATACCCAGCCTCTGACCTGCTCTTGTTGCCACAGTATTTATGTGGCTGGTCCAGTTAAGTTTCTGGCCAATGGTGACCCCCAGGATGTTGGTAGGGGATTCAGCGATGGTAATGTCAATGAATGTCAAGGGGCGGTGGTTAGACTCTCGCTTTCTGGAGATAGTCATTGCCTGGCACTTCTGTGGCGCGAATGTTACCTGCCACTTATCAGCCCAAGCCTGAACGTCATCCAGGTCGTGTTGCATGCGGGCATGGACTGCTTCTTTATCTGAGGCATTGTGAATGGTGCTGAACACTGTGCAGTCATCAGCGAACATCCCCATTTCTGACCTTATGTTGGAGGGAAGGTCATTGATGAAGCAGCTGAAGATGGTTGGGCCTAGCACACTGCCCTGAGGAACTCCTGCAGCGATGCCCTGGGGCTATGATGATTGACCTCCAACCACCACAACCATCTTCCTCTGTGCTAGTTATGACTCCAGCCAGTGGAGAGTTTTCCCCTCATTCCCATTGACTTCAATTTTACTAGGGCTCCTTGATGCCACACTCAGTCAAATGCTGCCTTGATGTCAAGGGCAGTCACTCTCACCTCACCTCTGGAATTCAGCTCCTTTGTCCATGTTTGGACCAAGGCTGTAATGAGGTCGGAATCCGAGTGGCCGAATACCCAAACTGGGCATCAGTGAGCAGGTTATTGGTGAGTAAGTGCCGTTAGATAACGCTGTTGATGACACCTTCCATCATTTTGCAGATGATTAACATCCGTAAGACAAAGGTCCTCTACCAACCTGCCCCTGCCACACAGTGCTGCCCCCCGATTATCAAAATCCACAACAAGGCCTTGGACAACGTGGACCACTTTCCATACCTCGGGAGCCTACTGTCAACAAGGGCAGGCGTGGACGACGAAGTCCAACACCGCCTTCAGTGTGCCAGTGCAGCCTTCGGTCACCTGAGGAAGAGAGTGTTTGAAGACCAGGACCTCAAACCCGGCACTAAGCTCATGCTCTACAGGGCAGCAGTGATACCCGCCCTGCTGTATGCCTCAGAGACATGGACCATGTACAGCAGGCACCACAAAGCACTGGAGAGGTACCACCAACGCTGTCTCTGCAAGATCCTGCAAATCCATTGGCAGGATAGGCGCACCAATGTCAGTGTTCTTGCTCAGGCCAACATCCCCAGCATCGAAGCTTTGACCACGCTCAATTAGCTCCGATGGACGGGTCACATTTTCCGCATGCCCGATACGAGACTCCCAAAACAAGCGCTCTACTCGGAGCTCCGGCATGGCAAGAGAGCCCCAGGTGGGCAGAGGAAACGCTTCAAGGCCACCCTCAAAGCCTCCTTGGAAAAGTGTAACATCCCCACCGACACCTGTGAATCCCTGGCCCAAGTCCGCAAAAAGTGGAGGAGAAACATCCGGGAAGGCGCCAAACACCTCGAGTCTCTTTGCCGGGAGCAAGCGGAAGCCAAGCGCAAACAACGGAAGGAGCGCACGTCAACCCAAGCACCCCACCCACCCGCCCCTTCAACCACCGTCTGCCCACCTGTGACAGAGACTGTAGGTCCCGCATTGGACTAATCAGTCACCTGTGAACTCATTTTTAATGTGGAAGCAAGTCATCCTCGGTTCCGAGGGACTGCCTAAGAAGAAGGAAGAAGATTGAGAGTAGATTGATGGGGCGGTAATTGGTTGGATGGGATTTGTCCTGCTTTTTGTGGACAGGACATACCTGGGCAGTTTTCCACATTGTTGGATAGATGCCAGTGTTGTAGCTGTACTGGAACAGCTTGGCTAGAGATGCAGCTAGTTCTGGAGCACAAGTCTTCAGCATGATAGCCAGGATGTTGTTGGGGCCCATAGCCTTTGCTGTATCCAGTGCACTCATCCATTTCTTGATACCACGTGGAGTGAATCGAATTGGCTGAAGACTGGCTTCTGTGATGGTGGGGACCTCAGGAGTAGGCCGATATGGATCATCCACTCGGCACTTCTGGCTGAAGATGGTTACAAACTCTTCAGCCTTGTCTTTTGCACTCACGTGCTGGGATCCACCGTCATTGAGGATGGGGATATTCATGGAGCTTCCTCCACCCATTAGTTGTTTAATGGTCCACCAGCATTCACGACTGGAGAGCTTTTATCTGATCTGTTGATTGTGGGATTGCTTAGCCCTGTCTATAGCATGCTGCCTCCTCTTTTTAGCATACATGTAGTCCTGTGTTGCAGCTTCCCCAGGTTGGCACCTCATTTTTAGGTATGCCTGGCATGCTCTTCTACACTCCTTATTGAACCAGGGTTGGTCCCCTGGCTTGATGGTAATGGTAGAGTGAGGGATATGCCGGGCCATGAGGTTACAGATTGTGGTGGAATACAATTCTGCTGCTGCTGCACAGTGCTTCATGGATGCCCAGTTTTGAGCTGCTAGATCTGTTCTGAATCTATCCCATTTAGCACGGTGGTAGTGCCACACAACACGATGGAGGGTGTCCTCAGTGTGAAGATGGGACTTCGTCTCCACAATGACTGTGCGGGGTTCACTGCTACCATTACTGTCATGGACAGATGCATCTGCGACAGATGCATCTGCGACAGGTAAGGACGAGGTCAAGTAGGTTTTTCCCTCGTGTTGGTTCTCTCACCACCTGCTGCAGGCCCAGGCTCGCAGCTATGTCCTTTAGGACTCGCCCAATAGTGGTGCTACCGAGCCACATTGAAGTCCCCAACCTAGAGTACATTCTGTGCCCTTGCTGCTCTCAGTGCTTCTTCCAAGTGGTGTTCAACATGGAGGATTACTGATTCATGAGCTGAGGGAGGACAGTGAGTGCGGTGCATTGAGTGTAAGCAGGGTTTGGTAAGTGGGAGAAAAAGTCATTTAAGTGTATTTACTGAATTTTAGTGAGTGAAAAAGTTAATTATTTGAAGTAAGTTTAATTTTGTAGAGTAAATTAAGCTGTTGGGGAGCTTAAACCGGAAGTAGAATCCGGGTATAAAAAGGGGTGGGCTTAGTGCGGCAGCACAGTGAGTGCGGTGCATTGAGTGTAAGCAGAGTTTGGTAAGTGGGAGAGTTCGGGCAAGTGGGAGGTGAGGGGATGTTTTTGCTCTGTTTTGCTTCCCACTCTCAGGCTAATCCAGCATTGCGGAAGCGGAGCAGCGAGACAATTCAACCGGACAGGCCCCACAGACAGCATTCAAAAGGAAGGTTGGTAATCAGCTGGTTGGTAGGTCCTTTTCCTTCTCTTCTATACCTTTAAGTTGGTAAGTCCTATTAAACAGTGGTGTAATATTATCATCTATTTCGGGGCAGAGGGCCTTCATAACTAATAATAAGAAATGTAATTAATGACATAGATATGGGTGAACAGGTGATGTGTTACTGTTGCAAAATGTGGGAGCTGGTGGACCCTATTGAGGCTCACGGTGATTAAATTTGCGATAAGTGTTTGCTGCTAGAGGAACTCAGGCTCCGTGTTAAAGAGCTTGAGACTGAGCTTCAGACACTGCGACACATCAGGGAGGGGGAGAAGTTCCTGGACTCTATGTTTCAGGAGGTAGTCACACCTATGAAATTAATTAATGCAGATGTAGTCCATGGTCAGGGACAGGACAATGTGACTACGAGTGAGGCAGGTACAGGGATCCAGGAGGTAGTGTTGACGGAGATGCAGCCCTTGCTCTTGTCAAGCAGGTTCGAGGTTCTTACTCCCTGTGAGGGCGGGAGCGGGGACTGCAGGGAGGATGAGCAACCTGGCCACAGCACTGTGGAACAGGGGGCCATTCAAGTGGAGGGAGTAAAAAGAAATGTTGTAGTGGTAGGGGATAGTATCATTAGGGGGATAGATAGGGTTCTCTGCAGTCAAGAGCGGGAGTCCCGAAGGCTGTGTTGCCTGCCCAGTGCCAGGGTTAAGGACATCTCTTCTGGGCTGGAAAGAAACTTGGAGTGGGAGGGGGAGGATCCAGTTGTCGTGGTCCATGTTGGTACAAACGACGTAGATAGGAGAAGGAAGAAGGTTCTGTTAAAGGAGTATGAGCAGCTAGGGGTCAAATTAAAAAACAGAACCTCAAGGGTAATAATCTGGATTATTACCTGAGCCACGAGCGAATTTGGCTAGGATAAATAAAATTAAAGAGTTAAATGCGTGGCTCAAAGACTGGTGTGGGAAAAATGGGTTTTGCTTCTTGGGACACTGGCACCAGTACTGGGACAGGAGGGAACTCTTCTGTTGTGACGGACTTCACTTGGCCAGTGCTGGGACTAGAGTCCTGGTGAATCATATAACTAGGGCTGTAGAGAGGGCTTTAAACTAATTAGTGGGGGGGAGGTTTCTAGAGAGCAAATAATAAAAATGACAACGGAGAAGGTCATAGACATAGGTAGCAGTGGGGGAATTAAAAAACAGAACATGTCAGGAAGGGACAGAAGGTATGGAGTAAAAGGTAAAGTAGTAAAAGGGGAAAAAACAGGAACTAAATGTCATAAAACATATTTGAAAGTTCTTTATCTGAATGCACGTAGCATTCGTAACAAAATGGATGAGTTAACGGCACAAATAACTACATATGGGTATGATCTTGCAGCCATTACAGAAACATGGCTGCAGGGTGACCATGACTGGGAATTAAACATACCAGGTTATTTAACAATCAGGAAAGACAGGCAGGAAGGAAGGGGAGGTGGGGTGGCTACATTAATAAAGGAAGGAATCACTATAATACAGAGAAATGATATTGGTTCAAAGGAGCGGGATAGTGAAACAGTTTGGGTGGAGATAAGGAATAATAAGGGGAAAAAAACACTAGTGGGCGTAGTCTATAGGCCTCCGAACAGTTGCAACTCTGTTGGATGGAGTATTAATCAAGAAATAGTTGAGGCTTGTAATAAGGGAACAGCTATAATTATGGGGGATTTTAACTATCATATTAACTGGACAAATCAAATTGGGCAGGGCAGCCTTGAGGATGAGTTCATTGAGTGTATTAGGGATGGGTTTCTTGAGCAGTATGTAACTAAACCAACCAGGGGGCAAGCAACCTTAGATTTGGTCCTGTGTAATGAGACAGGATTAATTAAAAATGTCCTAGTAAAGGATCCCCTTGGAATGAGTGACCATAACATGGTTGAATTCCATATTCAATTAGAGGGTGAGAAGATTGGATCTCAAACAAGCGTGCTGAGCTTGAATAAAGGAGGCTATGAAGGTATGAGAGCGGAATTGATTAGAGTGGACTGGGAAAATAGATTAAAGGGTAAGACGGTACATGATCAGTGGTGTACATTTAAGGAGTTATTTTACAACTTTCAAAAAATATACATTCCACTGAGGAAAAAAGGGTGTAAAAGAAAATATAGTCATCCGTGGCTAAGTAAAGTAATTAAGGATAGTATCCGACTAAAAACAAGGGCATATAAGGTAGCCAAATCTAGTGGAAGGATAGAAGATTGGGAAGTCTTTAAAAGACAGCAAAAAATAACTAAAAGATTGATTAAGAAAGGGAAGATAGATTATGAAAGTAAATTAGCAAAAAATATAAAAACAGATAGCAAAAGTTTCTATAGTTATATAAAAAGAAAAAGGGCGGCTAAAGTAAATGTTGGTCCCTTAGAGGGTGAGACCGGGAAATTAATGGTGGGAAACATGGAGATGGCAAAAATGCTGAACAAATATTTTGTATCAGTCTTTACGGTAGAGGACACTAAGAATATCCCAACACTGGACAAACAGGGGGCTCTAGGGGGTGAGGAGCTAAATACGATTAAAATCACTAAGGAAGTGGTACTTGGTAAAATAATGGGACTCAAGGCGGATAAATCCCCTGGACCTGATGGCTTACATCCTAGGGTCTTGAGGGGAGTGGCGGTAGGGATTGTGGATGCATTGGTAATAATTTTCCAAAACTCCCTGGACTCAGCAAAGGTCCCGGCAGATTGGAAAACTGCTAATGTAACACCCTTATTTAAAAAGGGTAGTAGGCAGAAGGCTGGAAACTATAGACCTGTTAGCCTAACATCTGTGGTTGGTAAAATATAAGAGTCCATTATTAAGGAGACAGTAACGGGACATTTGGATAAACATAATTTAATAGGACAAACTCAGCATGGTTTCATGAAAGGGAAGTCATGTTTGACAAATTTGCTGGAGTTCTTTGAGGAAGTAACATATAGGGTGGATAAAGGGGAACCAATGGACATAGTGTATTTAGACTTCCAAAAGGCATTTGACAAGGTGCCACACAAAAGATTATTGCTCAAGATAAAAAATCACGGGATTGGGGGTAATATTCTGGCGTGGGTGGAGGATTGGCTCTCTAACAGAAAGCAGAGAGTTGGGATAAATGGTTCATTCTCAGACTGGCAATCAGTAACTAGTGGTGTTCCGCAGGGGTCAGTGCTGGGTCCCCAACTCTTTACAATCTATATTAACGATTTGGAGGAGGGGACCGAGTGTAACATATCAAAGTTTGCAGATGATACAAAGATGGGAGGGAAAGTAGTGAGTGAGGAGGACATAAAAAACCGGCAAAGGGACATAGACAGGCTAAGTAAGTGGGCAGAGATTTGGCAGATGGAATACAATACTGGAAAGTGTGAGGTTATGCACTTTGGCAGGAAAAATCATAGAGCAAGTTATTACCTTAATGGCAAGAAACTGGAAAGTACTGTAGTACAAAGGGATCTGGGGGTCCTGGTGCACGAAACTCAAAAAGTTAGTATGCAGGTACAGCAAGTGATCAAGAAGGCCAATTGAATGTTGGCTTTTATTGCTAGGGGGATAGAATATAAAAACAGGGAGGTATTGCTGCAGTTGTACAAGGTATTGGTGAGACCGCACCTGGAATACTGCATACAGTTTTGGTGTCCATACTTAAGAAAAGACATACTTGCCCTCGAGTCAGTACAAAGAAGGTTCACTCGATTAATTCTGGGGATGAGGGGGTGGACATATGATGAGAGGTTGAGTAGATTGGGACTCTACTCATTGGAGTTCAGAAGAATGAGAGGTGATCTTATTGAAACATGTAAGATTGTGAAGGGGCTTGATCGGGTGGATGCGGTGAGGATGTTCCCAATGATGGGTGAAACTAGAACTAGGGGGCATAATCTTAGAATAAGGGGCTGCTCCTTCAAAACTGAGATGAGGAGAAACTTCTTCACTCAGAGGGTGGTAGGTTTGTGGAATTTGCTGCCCCAGAAAGCTGTGGAAGCTACATCATTAAATAAATTTAAAACAGAAATAGATAGCTTCCTAGAAGTAAAGGGAATTAAGGGTTACGGGGAGCGGGCAGGAAATTGGACATGAGTCTAGGTTCGGAATGGTCATGGCCCTGTGGGTAGTGGAGCGGGCCCAGGGGCCGTGTAGCCTGGTTCTGCTCCTACTTCTTGTGTTCTAATTCTGTTAGATTTCAGGAGATGGTTTTATTGCTCTTCCTGGCTGGGGTGGAGATCGCCTTTACAGAAGGTAAGTACTGTAGAAAATATAGGGACAGAGTGATCTCCTGGACGAGTTTCGATCGCCTAGATGGGTCAGAGAGGAATTTCCCAGATTTTTTCTCCCAAATTGGCCATTGTTTTTTTTTTACCTGGTTTTTCGCCTCTCCCGGGAGATCACATGGGTTCGGGTGGGATGGAGAGTGATAGTATATTTGAGGTTAGGATCAGATCAGCCATGATCTTATTGAATGGTGGAGCAGGCTCAAGGGGCCGATTGGCCTACTCCTGCTCCTATTTCTTATGGTAGGTGGTAATCAGCAGGAAGGTTTCCTTGACCTGAGACTTCATGGGGTTCGGAGTCAATGTTGAGGACTCCCAGGGCCACTCCTTCCCGATTATGTACCACAGTGCCGCCACCCCTGGGATGGTGATGGAGGAGTTTGGGACATTGGCTGAAAGATATGATTCTGTGAGTATGACTATGTCAGGCTGTTGCTTGACTAGTCTGTGGAACAGCTCTCCCAATTTTGGCACAAGTCCCCAGGTGTTGGTGAGGAGGACTTTGCAGGGTTGACTGGGCTGGGTATGCCGTTGCTGTGTTTGTAGCCGGTGTCGAGGTCGATTCCGGGTGGTCTGTCCAGTTTCATTCTTATTACAGTATTGTGTTTCATAGCGGTTTGTTACAACTGAGTGGCTTGCTAGGCCATTTCAGACGGCAATTAAGAGTCAACCACATTGCTGTGGGTCTGGAGTCATATAGAGACCAGACCAGGTAAGGACAGTAGATTTTCTTCCCTAAAGGACATTAGTGAACCAGATGGGATTTTATGACAATCTGATAGTTTCATCACTATTACTGATATCAGCTTTGTATTCCAGATTTATTTAATTAACTGAATTTAAATTCCCCAGCTACCATGGTGGGATTTGAACTCATGTCTCATGGATCATTAGTTTAGGTCTACTGGATTATTAGCCCCGTGCCATTACCACTACACTACCGTTCACATTGAGAACCACTGATTTAGATGAGGCAGAGGTGCTCATGAGAGGTCAGCAAGTGCTGTTGCAACTACTTGTGGGGTGTCTTGTCCACACCTGGCACTACCCAGGGATCTGTATTTCCAGAACCCTCCACATCTACCTAACATGCCAGAGGAGACCTGTTTTCATCAAACTCTGCTTTACAAAAAAAGAACTTGCATTTCTATACTGCCTTTCATGACCTCAGGACATCCAAAAGCGCTTTACAGCCAATTAAGTACTTTTTTGAAGTGTAATCACTGTTGTAACGTAGGAAATGCGGCAGCCAATTTGCGCACAGCAAGCTCCCACAAACAGCAATTGACCAGATCATTTGTTTTTTTAGGTGTTGGTTGAGGGATAAATATTGGCCAGGACACCAGGGAAAACTTCCCTTCTCTGTAATGATCAGTAACCTGTCATTCTGGAATGGTACACTAGGTGGTGCTGTATGTATATAAGAGTGGGCTACCCACGATGCACTAGGCTACCCACAAGGCAGCAGTCAAGATGGAGGCCTCTACAGATACTGTACCTAGTCCACATGTGCTCAATAAAGTGTCTAGCAAAAGCTAGCTGTTCTTAATAAAAATGACTAGTTATTAATGAACGTAATATGGTACCAGGATTGGTAAGATCTGCTGAATATTGTGCAATGCGACATGGAGAATTTGAAGCCACCAGAGCGTTTAAAACTCACAGGAAATGTCGACTACAATTGGCAGACTTTTAAACAACAATTCGAACTCTACATTGCTGCCATCTGGTACGGTACGAAGCCAGATGCAAGGAAAATAGCGTTGCTGCTCACGGTTGCAGGCCCACAGGCGATAGAGGTATTTAATACATTTGTATTTAATCCAGAGGAGAACAGAGAAAAATTAGACGATGTGCTAAAGAAGTTTGATACACATTGTACTCCCAAAAAGAATTAAACCTATGAGAGGTACATCTTCCGTTCTCGGACACAGCAGCAAAATGAGACTTTTGATAGCTTTTTGACTGATCTGAAACTGAAAGCACAGACATGTAATTTCTCTGAGCTGAAAGCATCCATGATTCGTGACCAGATTGTGTTTGGTATTCATGATAAAAAAGTCAGGGAATGTCTGTTGAGAGAAACCGAACTAACATTGGAAATTGCTGTGAAAATATGCCAAGCTAGCGAGCTAGCTCAAAAGCATGCCAAGACTTTCAGTGAAATCAATGATGATGCGATTGCAGTAAATGCTGCTGTTGGTGCTGTGTCCTACAAGGGGAAGAAACATGGGCAGAACAGAAGTGAAAAGCAATCGGAGGAAGGAATTTTTAATTGTAAACGCTGTGGTTACAAACACCAGTTAAAACAATGTCCAGCGTTTGGAAAAATGTGCACAAAATGTCATGGAAAGAATCACTTTGCCAAACAATGCTTTTCAAAAGTAAAAACTAAGAAAGGGCAATGAGTTAATGTAATTGAGGACACTGATTTAAGTGAGACATTTTTTGTACGAATGGTGTCATGTGACAATGTCAAAAATGATACAGAAAATGTGCAGCCCTCAGATATGGACAATGCTGAACATAAAATCAATGCAGTAAAAGAGGACAAATGGATGATCCCACTGCAGATAAATGGAGCATTAGTTACATTGAAACTGGACACTGGGGCAAAAGCAAACTTAATCAGTATGAGTGACATTAAAAACATGAAAGAAAAGCCCAAAATACAGAAAAAGTCAGTACTACTGAAGGACTATAATGGACAGAAAATAGATAGCTTAGGTGTATGCAGACTTAAAGTGACAGTCAAAGACAAAGTGCATCATCTCATGTTTTCTGTTGTGGCTGAAGGACTTGATTCACTACTGGGTGACAAAGCTTGTGAGGACTTAGAACTGGTCAAGAGAGTATACCGTATAAACTGTGCCATAAACAGACCAGATGACTCAGTGGATTTTGTAGTAAATAATTTCCAGGATGTGTTCAAAGGATTTGGAGTTCTACCATTCACTTACAAGATCCAGCTAAAGGAGGCTGCTCAGCCAGTGGTACATGCTCCACGAAGAGTTCCAGCACCCCTGCGTGACCGGCTCAAGAAAGAACTGGACAAAATGGCCACACTAGGAGTCATCAGGAAAGTCGAAGAGCCAACAGACTAGGTTAACTCTATGGTATGTGTGAAGAAAAAGAACAATGATCTAAGAATATGCATGGATCCAAAGGACTTAAATGCAAACATAAAACGTGAACACTACCAGATTCCCAAGCAAGAAGAAATCACCAGTGAAATGTCAGGTGCCAGATACTTTACAAAGCTCGATGCCTCACAAGGATTTTGGCAACTAAAACTGGATGAAGAGAGCACCAAATACTGTACCTTCAACACACCATTTGGCAGGTATTGTTTCCTCAGAATGCCTTTCGGGATAATATCTGCATCTGAAATCTTTCATAGGGCGATGGAACACATAATTGAAGGTCTGGAAGGAGTTCGGGTCTATGTTGATGACATCATCATCTGGGGCTCCACACTGAAGGAACACAATGAGCGACTGACTAAAGTGCTACAGAGCATACGCCAGAATGGACTGAAGCTCAACAAAGCCAAGTGTCAGTTTGGCGTCCAGGAAGTCACTTTCCTAGGAGATAATCTATCTGGTAAAAGAATAGAGCCAGATATGGTAAAAGTAAACGCCATACTCAAAATGCCCCAACCCACTGACAAAAAAGGAATGCTACACATCATGGGGATGATAAACTTCATTGGAAAGTTCATTCCTAACTTGTCAGCCAAGACAGCCTGTCTGTGAGACCTGCTACGTAAAACAAATGAGTTCGCATGGACAGAAAGACATGAACAAGAGTTGATAAACCTCAAAACAGTGCTGACAACCACACCTGTACTCACCTTCTTTGACCCAACAAAAAGAATCAAAATGTCAACGGATGCATCAAAAGATGGCCTAGGTGCGGTCTTGCTACAAGCAGAGGGTGAAGATTGGAAGCCTGTTGCCTATGCCTCCAGGTCTATGACTGATACTGAGTGTCGATACGCCCAGATTGAAAAGGAATGTCTAGGCTTGGTAGTTGGACTAGAAAAGTTTCATGGCTACATATATGGACTTCCCACCTTCACAGTTGAGACAGACCACAGCCCACTGGTTGCCATCATAAAAAAGAACCTGAATGAGATGTCTCCAAGGATTCAATGACTCATGATGAAGCTGCAAAGATATGACTTTGAACTGATCTACACACCAGGCAAATACATAGTGTTAGCAGATGCACTATCCCGAGCACCCATAATGAGTCATGTGAGCTCTACTGAAGAAGACGTGGATGTTCATGTGAGTATGGTCACTGCTGCGCTGCCCGTGTCAGACACAAAATCAAAGCAAATAGCAGAAGAAACAGTAAAAGATACAGTATTACAAACAGTAATAGAGAACATTCATCATGGTTGGCCAAAAAGTTCCTGTCCAAAATATTTTCACATAAGGTCAGAATTGAGTGTCGCAAGTGGGCTATTACTAAAACAGAACAGAATAGTCATTCCACAGGCTCTACGTCAAGACATGCTCAAAAGGATTCATGAGGGACACCTCGGAATTGAAAAATGCAAAAGGAGAGCAAGAGACACTGGGCTAGAAATTCAGTAGGCTTTGCGCCCAGTTTTCGCCCAAAGAGGGCTTTTGCGCCACTTGCTGAGCTTTCGCCGATATTCAGCGCTGCGGTAATGGCGGCGTTAGCCAGTAGCGCTGCGCCGCCACCGATGACATCATCGGTGTGCGCAGTGCCCCGCTACCGCCCCGCTACCGGCCCGACTGCCATATTTAGTTACGGCCGCCTCTTCCGCAGCGGCCGCAAACAGCGATCAGAAAATGGGGCCGTCCTGTAGCGTTAGTCGGGCGAGTTAAGGCGGAGGTGCGGTCGGCCGCTTTTTCGGCGGCCGCCTGCCCGCACCTCCTTCCCCGGCCTCCTCCACCCCCCCCCCCCCCGCGGCATTGCCGGCTGTTTTCCGGGAGCCCGGCACTTCTCCGTGGTGCTGGGCTCATTTGCCGGCACTAGCGAGCGGCGATCTCGCTGTTGCAGGCACCTCCCCCTTAAGAGAGGGAGGAAGGCCTGCAGTACCGCAGCCTGCCGCTCCGCAGCGGGTGGCGCTGCGACACCTAGCGCGCCGATATTCAGTTTCAGCGCCCCAAGCGGGGGCGCTGAAACCCTTGAATAGCGGCCGCCTTCGAGTTGGAGCGCTGAAACTGAATTTCCGGTGGGCGCAAGTGGCTCCGCACGCAGCGGTACTTTCTGGGCGCGAGCGAGCTGGCCGCCCCAAACTGAATTTCTAGGCCACTGTTTATTGGCCTGGCATAAATAAGGACATTGAGAACATGATAGGCAAATGTGAGACATGTCAGAAACACCAAAACAAACAAGCAATGGAACCAATGATAGTAGCTGACATACCAACAGCACCATGGCAAAAGGTTGGTATGGACCTTTTTCATTTAAATGGTAAAGACTATCTAATAGTGATTGACTACTATTCTAACTATCCTGAGATGGCGCTGCTCTCAAGCACCACAGCAAGCAGTGTCATAATGCATGTGAAATCCATCTTCGCCAGACATGGAATTCCCAGGATTGCTGTTAGCGACAATGGTCCGTGCTTCAACTGTAAGGAGTGGCAACTGTTTGCAGCACATTATGACTTTCAACACATCACATCCAGTCCTTTGTATGCTCGGTCAAATGGTAAGGCAGAGAAAGGTGTTCAAGTTCTCAAGCAGCTACTGAAGAAAGCGACAGAAAGCAAATCTGATCCTTATCTCGCCCTGCTGAGCTACCGAGCCTCACCTTTAGACGCTGGTTCTTCACCTGCTGAACTCCTAATGGGTCGCAAGTTGCGTACCACGCTACCCTGCTGTGCAAAAGAAAAGCAGAGTAAGGAACTGAGACAGAGATTTCAACTGTTAAAGCTGAAACAGAAATCATACTATGACAAGTCATCCAAAACTCTGAAACCATTGACAAGGGATGATGTTGTCAGGATTGAGGATCCAGATGCATGGAACAGGAAAACTACAGTTCTTGAGGAAGTAGGACCAAGGTCATACACTGTTAGAACTGAGGAAGGACAGATTCTCAGGAGGAACCGCCGTTCCCTCCTAAAAACACAAGTGACTATCGAAGAGCAAATCGATGACAATGCCGCAACTGAATCTTGTCACTCACCACCAGAACAATCTAACACAAATACCCATACAGGCTCTCATGAAAACACATCAGACTTACCTGTGCTGAGAAGATCCACACGTGAAGTAAAAAAGCCTGATAGACTTAATCTTTGAGTACAAAGAAAACTACATTGAAAATGTATTGACTGTTGAAGATGTTTATGTTGTTATTGATTGATATTGATTGATACTGATTTTGTTTAACCTCAAAGAAAGGGGGATGTAATGATCAGTAACCTGTCATTCTGGAATGGTACACTAGGTGGTGCTGTATGTATATAAGAGTGGGCTACCCACGATGCACTAGGCTACCCACAAGGCAGCAGTCAAGATGGAGGCCTCTACAGATACTGTACCTAGTCCACATGTGCTCAATAAAGTGTCTAGCAAAAGCTAGCTGTTCTTAATAAAAACGACTAGTTATTAATGAACATAATATTCTCTTCTTCAAATAATGCCGTGGGATCTTTTACATCCACCAAAAGAAGGCAGATGGGGCCTCAGTTTAACATTTCATCTGAAAGATGGCACCTCCAACAGTGCAGCACTCCCTCAGTACTACACTGGGAGTGTCAGTTTAGATTATGTGCTCAAGTCTCTGGAGTGGGGCTTGAAGCCCACAACCTTCTGACTCAGAGGCGAGAGTGCTACCCATTGAGCTTCAGCTAATACCATGGGGGGGGGGGGGGGGAAGCCGTGAGTGTCTCAGGCTGGCGGTCTGACCATCTGTGAGATGTCCATTAGTTGCCACTTCCAACTGCAGGAACAATGTGCCTTCCGGCTTTGGCGCAATGAAAATGTATGTGCAAGAGAGGGCAGTGGGCATGTACAGTGTTATGGTGTCTCCCAGAGGGTGCGGCTTGATGGGCCCAGAGGGTGCGGCTTGATGGAAAAATGAGAAGCACACGTACCTTCATTGTCCTCCTGATACCAGCTAACTTCTTCCTGATTCGCTTGGAATCAAAATGACTCAGTCGGTAACCTCCCTCCATGTCACTAGTGCCCGTTGCCTTCTGCTCCAGATAGGGCTAGATGTCCTGTACCATCTACAGGACAAGTAGCTCTCCAGCATCAAAGGGGTCAGCCACTTAGGACTGAGATGGGGAGAAATTTCTTCACTCAGAGGGCTGTGAATCTTTGGAATTCACTGTGGAGGCTCAGTCATTGAATATATTCAAAACAGATAGATTTTTGTGCACTAAGGGAATCAAGGGATATGGAGATCGGGCGGGAAAGTGGAGTTGATGTAGAAGATCAGCCATGATCTTATTGAATGGCGGAGCCGGCTCGAGGGGCCGAACGGCCGACTCCTGCTCCTATTTCTTATGTTCTTATGTTGCCGACCTGTTTCCACAGGGCCACCAATTAATCGACATTCAAGGGTAGATTTTCAGAGCCTTTGCCTGCCCTTGGCAAGATACTTCACACATGGTGAGCCCATATCGGAAAATCACAGGCTTGATGGCCATAAGTTTCCATCCATAGATGGCAACGGATTGATCATCACTGGCCACGGAACAGTCACTTTAAAAATGGAATTGGATATATACTTGAAATGGCAAAATTTGCAGGGCTATGGGGGAAAAGTACGGGCAGTGTGGGCCTAATTGGATAGCTCTTTCAAAGAGCTGGCACAGGCACGATGGGCTGAAGGACCTCCTTCTGTGCTGTGTGATTCTATGTGAGAGAGAGTCAGCCACTAAAACATGCTCAGTGGGAGGAGGAGGGGTTAATTGCTTAATCTTTCTCTGCAATTGGCCTTTTATCTGAATCTGTTCAACCTTTAAGGCGGCGTCTATGTCTCTCATTGTGGCTTCAGGAGAGCATCTGATTAGAAAGACACCTGGTGGGAATGGTGGGATACTGTACACTGATCCACACCAAGACTGTGCAGCAGGAGCATCTGTCCTGTCAACTAACGTTATTTGACAAGTTAACATTGGAATTGCCTATCGTTGTGCCATCTACAGGTGTTAACTAGTATTGACACTTTTAAAATGGATTTTTGCCATAGACAGAGCCTGACATAGGAGTTTTCGAAATAACAACAGAAAATGCTGGAAAAACTCAGCAGGCCAGGCAACATCCGTGGAGAGAAATTAGAGTCGACGTTTCGGGTCGAAATTTTTGAAGAAGGGTTTCGACCTGAAACGTCGACTCTAATTTCTCTCCACGGATGTTGCCTGACCTGCTGAGTTTTTCCAGCATTTTCTTTTGTTATTTCGGATTTCCAGCATCTGCAGTATTTTGCTATCGTCATAGGAGTTTTCGATGCTATTTAAATGCAATTCTGCAGCCAGTTTTAAAATATAATAGCTTAGCATTTTTAAATGTTTATTTTATGTACTTTTATCATGTTTGAAGGTTGCAGACTGGGCCTTGGAATTTGGGTCTTCCTATGCCGCCTCTCTGTGGAGAAAGAAGAGAAGGACTAGGAGAACAACTGCAGAGAGTCCAGGCTGAACAGGCACCTGATGTAGCCTCTGAGCTCTTCCTGTTGCTATCCACACCCACCTCTTATAGATTCAGGTGGGGCAACTTCACCATGACCCCTTGGCAATGTTTCACAAAGCAGCAACTGAGTTGCGCCAGACCAGGGCAACCACATGTTATAAGGGACATCTTCAGCTGATTAAAATCACAGTCCCCCTTTTGGCAAGAAGCTCAACTCAGCTGGCTGATGACATGTAGCTCTCCTCCATTGCTACCAAGGCTCCCATTTGCATCCCATTCTGTTGTTCATTTGCGCAGACACCTTGGGCTGGATTTTTTTCAATGGGAAGCTTTTGGAGGCGGGACTGCTGCTTGCCGGCTTTCAATCCCGCCTCCGTCAGCTTCTGGCCAACCAGCGGGATTTTCCCCTGATTGACCTTGTGAAGCTCGCCCAGCGGGCTCAGCAGGCCAATCAGGGGGAAGTCAGTGACAGAGCACGTCAACGTATGACGTGCCATCTGTCAAGAACTTTTGAAAGAAGAAATGTCATCGTTTGACAGCTCTGTGAAGCTGTCAAACACTGACATTCTGTGTAGTTTGATGTGTCCTTGTGTTCAGGACTCATCAAACCTTTCAACTTTGCAGAAATCACCTGGCTGTTGGTTTGGAGGATCCAACAGCCAGTCTGTGACATCTACAATGAAGATGTTGGGACTCCGGCTCCACAGCAGCTGAAGGCTGGCGGGGTTCCCCGAGGTCGGGAAGCCTGCACTTCGGAAGGAAAGATGGGGATAATCCTATTTTCTGCCTGTTAACTACCTGTTAACGGGCAGTTAATAGGCTTTAATCCCTTTCCCGCCTCGAGGAGACAGGACCCGGGGCAGGACGCATTCCCACCGCCTGGCAAGAGGGCACGGAGGCAGGTTGGGGGCGGGTTTGTCGCCTACCCCCAAATTCTGCAACTTTACCGGCAGTCCCGCCTCCATACCCGCCTCCTCGGGGCTGACAAAATCCAGCCCCTTACCTCAGATCATTCTGCACATATCCCATAAGTCACAAAAACATCCCACTGGCGACAAATCTGACAACCTTTCTTACTGCTTGAGGGGTCACTGCCTTCCCTTGGTTCCTTGTGCCTCATGCCCTTTCAGTCCTGGCCTCCTGCCTCTTCTACAGCAGCAAGAGTTTAAAAAAAAATCATTCTCGGGATGTGGGCGTCGCTGGCAAGGCCAGCATTTATTGTCCATCTCTAGTTACCCTCTTGAGAAGGTGGTGGTGGGCCTTTTTCTTGAACCATTGCAGTCCCGTGAAGTGAAGGAACTCCCACAGTGCTGTTAGGTAGAGAGTTCCAGGATTTTGACCCAGTGACGATAAAGGAACACCAATTTATTTCCAAGTCAGGATGGTGTGTGACTTGGAGGGGAACTTGGAGGCGGTGGTGTTCCCGTGCACCTGCTGCCCTTGTCCTTCTAGGTGGCGGAGGTCGAGGGTTTGGGAAGTGCTGTCGAAGAGATGGCTGGCCCATGATTTGCAGTAGGAGCCTTGGAGTGTTGAGATGGTTCCTCTCTTGCCTTTGGTCGTGGCCGTTTCCCTTATAAGAATATAAAGTAGAGGGATTGAAGGCATTTTGCTTGTCAGCATATGAAATTAAAGCCAAGATCCCTTAATGGTGCTGGCAACTAAATATCTCTCGGATGCATTTTCCACTGTTTCCTTACATGTTCAACTGTGAGTAAGGGAACACATGCAGGAGAAGGAACGGTGGTGCCAAGGCCAGCTCCTGCCATGGGGCTGAATTCATAGAATCATAGAATGATACAGCACAGGAGGTCATTCAGCCCATCGTGCCTATGTCTGCTCTTTGAAAGAGCAATCCAATTAGTCCCACTCCCCTGCTCTTTCCCCATAGCCCTGCAATTTTTTTCAATTCAAATATATATCCAAATCCCTTTTGAAAGTTGCTATTGTATATGCCTCCACCACTCTTTCAGGCAGTGCATTCCAGATCACAACAACTCACTGCGTAATTTTTTTCCCTCATCTCCCCTCTGGTTCTTTTGCTAATTATCTTAAATCTGTGTCCTCTGGTTACTGACCCTTCTGCCACTGGAAACAGTTTCTCCTTATTTACTCTATCAAAACCAGTCATGATTTTGAACACCTCGATCAAATCTCTCCTTAAACTTCTCATCTATAAGAAGAACAATCTCAGCTTCTCTAGTCTCCCACATAACTAAAGTCTTTCATCCTTGGTATCATTCTAGTAAATCGTCTCTGCACCCTCTCCAAGGCCTTGACATCCAACTGTAAGATACCCTATTCGTGTATACATATATACATTTTTGCTTTCTTTTAACTTGTGGATTTGCGCTGTAGCTAGAAACAATGAAATGGTTAAAGTTGTTCATTCTCAGGATGTTTTAGGGTTTAAGGTGTCGGGGTACGGTTTAGCTGACTGTGCTGTTTACCATCTGCTGAAAGTGCGGGATGTGTGATTCGTGCCTGTTGACTTCTTTTTGTCGCCACACTGTGAATCGAGATGGCCAAGGTAGTCTTCAGATAAGGAAACAGACGTTGGGGCTAAGATGATTAGTGACATGCTTAATGTTAAACAGATTAGCCATCTGCAAGTTTTGTAGGAACTACCTAACTTCTGGGGATCTTATTCACAATAACTGTTATCAGGACATAATGAATCAGCTAAGACAGAGTGCGTGACTAGAGACCTATAATGATCTTCAGCTTTCCTTCACAATTTATAGAGAGAGAGGAAAATGAAATGTTCGATGAAAGTTACATCTCTACCCAGAGGAGAAAAGAGGTAATTGTGTTTATTTCTCTCTATGACTACTACTTAGAGACATTGAACGTGTCAAGATTTTATTGAACACAATAAAAGGATTAAGTTGCAAACTATATTTGGTGTCAGATTTATTCGTTCATGGGATGTGGGCGTCGCTGGCAAGGCCAGCATTTATTGTCCATCCCTAATTGCCCTTGAGAAGGTGGTAGTGAGCCGCCTTCTTGAACTGCTGCAGTCTGTGTGGTGAAGGTACTCCCACAGTACTGTTAGCGAGGGAGTTCCAGGAGTTTGACCAAGCGACGATGAAGGATCGGCGATATATTTCTAAGTCAGGATGGTGTGTGACTTGGAGGGGAACTTGGAGGTGGTGGTGTTCCCATGCGCCTGCTGCTCTTGTCCGTCTAGGTGGAAGAGAGTGTGGGTTTGGGAGGTGCTGCTGAAGAAGCCTTGGCGAGTTACTGGAGTTACTCCAGGTCTTGTTGCATGCGGGCATGGACTGCTTCATTATCTGAGGAGTTGTGAATAGCACTGAACACTACATCTTGTAGATGGTACATACTGCAGCCACGGTACACTGGTGGTGGAGGGAGTGAATGTTTAAGGTGGTGGATGGGGTGAAAATCAAGCGGGCTGCTTTGTCCTGGATGGTGTCAAGCTTCTTGAGTGTTGTTGGAGCTGCACTCATCCAGGCAAGTGGAGAGTATTCCATCACACTCCTTACTTGTGCCTTGTAGATGGTGGAAAGGCTTTAGGGAGTCAGAAGGTGAGACACTCGCCACAGAATACCTAGCCTCTGACCTGCTCTTGTTGCCATAGTATTTATGCGGCTGGTCCAGTTAAGTTTCTGGTCAATGGTGACCCCCAGGATGTTGATGGTGGGGGATTCGGTGATGGTAATGCCGTTGAATGTCATGGGGCGGTGGTTAGACTCTCGCTTGTTGGAGATAGTCATTGCCTGGCACTTGTGTGGCGCGAATGTTACCTGCCACTTATTAGCCCAAGCTTGAATGTCGTCCAGGTCTTGTTGCATGCGGGCATGGACTGCTTCATTATCTGAGGAGTTGTGAAAGGCACTGAACACTGTGCAATCATCAGCGAATATCCCCATTTCTGACCTTATGTTGGAGGGAAGGTCATTGATGAAGCAGCTGAAGATGGTTGGGCCTTGGACACTGCCCTGAAGAACTCCTGCACCAATGTTTTGGGGCTGTGATGATTGACCTCCAACCACCATAACCATCTTCCTTTGTGCTAGGTATGACTCCAGCCAGTGGAGAGTTTTCCCCCTGATTCTCATTGACTTCAGTTTTACTAGGGCTCCTTGATGCCACACTCGGTCAAATGCTGCCTTGATGTCAAGGGCAGTCACTCTCACTTCACCTCTGGAATTTAGCTCCTTTGTCCAGGTTTGGACCAAGGCTGTAATGAGGTCAGGAGCAGAGTGGTCTGGGTGGAAGCCAAACTGGGCATCAGTGAGCAGGTTATTGGTGAGTAAGTGCCGCTTGATAGCATTGTCGATGACACCTTCCATCACTTTGCTGATGATTGAGAGTAGACTGATGGGGCAGTAATTGGCCGGATTGGATTTGTCCTGCTTTTTGTGGACAGAACATACCTGGGAAGTTTTCCACATTGTCGGATAGATGCCAGTGTTGTAGCTATAATGGAACAGCTTGGCGAGAGGCGCGGCTAGTTCTGGAGCACAAGTCTTCAGCACTACAGCCGGGATGTTGTCGGGGCCCATACCCTTTGCTGTACCCAGTGCGCTCAGCCGTTTCTTGATATCACGTGGAGTGAATCGAATTGGCGGAAGACTAGCTTCTGTGATGGTGGGGACCTCAGGAGGAGGCCGATATGGATCATCCACTTGGCACTTCTGGCTGAAGATGGTTGCAAACGCTTCAGCCTTATCTTTTGCACTCATGTGCTGGGCTCCACCATCATTGAGGATGGGGATATTCATGGAGCCTCCTCCTCCCATTAGTTGTTTAATGGTCCACCACCATTCACGACTGGATGTGGCAGGACTGCAGAGCTTTGATCTGATCCGTTGATTGTGGGATCACTTAGCCCTGTCTGTAGCATGCTGCTTCCGCTTTTTAGCATGCATGTAGTCCTGTGTTGCCCCTTCCCCAGTTTGGCACTTCATTTTTAGGTACGACTGGTGCTGCTCCTTATTGAACCAGGGTTGGTTGCCTGGCTTGGTGGTAATGGTAGAGTGAGGGATATGCCGGGCCATGAGGTTACAGATTGTGGTGGAATAAAATTCGGCTGCTGCTGCTGATGGCCCACAGCGCCTCATGGATGCCCAGTTTTGAGCTGCTAGATCTGTACTGAATCTATCCCATTTAGCACGATGGAGGGTGTCCTCAGTGTGAAGATGGGACTTCGTCTCCACAAGGACTGTGTGGTGGTCACTGTTACCAATACTGTCATGGACAGATGCATCTGCGACAGGTAGATTGGTGAGGACGAGGTCAAGTAGGTTTTTCCCTCATGTTAGTTCTCTTACCACCCATCGCAGGCCCAGACTGGCAGCTATGTCCTTCAGGACTTGGCCAGCTTGGTCAGCAGTGGTGCTACCGAGCCACCCGTGATGGACATTGAAATCCCCCACCCAGAGTACATTCTGTGTCCTTGCTACTCTCAGTGCTTCTTCCAAGTGGTGTTCAACATGGAGGAGTACTGAGTCATCAGCTGAGGGAGGGTGGTAGGTGGTAATCAGCAGGAGGTTTCCTTGCCCATGCTTGACCTGAAGGCATGAGACTTCATGGGGCCTTGGCTTAACGTCTCATCCGAAAGATGGCACCTCAGACAGTGCAGCACTCCCTCAGTACTGCACTGGAGTGTCAGCCTAGATTTTTGTGCTCAAGTCTCTGGAGTGGGACTTTAAAGCACAACCTTCCAATGTTCCCTGTATTTTTTGGGGGACGCGCGGCCCCTTTAACGGAGTGCGCGGCCCATTCAAAATTCTATGCATGTGCGTTTTTTTTCAATTAAAAACCCGGCTCACCGGCTGCGCGGGAGCTCAAGAGCCATGTGGCCGCGCGGCCTAAAGGCAACATTGTAACCTTCTGACTCAGAGGCGAGAGTGCTATCTACTGAACCGCGGCTGAAACACATATAGCGCCCTCAATGTAGCAAAACATCCCAAGGCGTTCCACAGGAGCGTAATTGGACAAAACTTGTCACTGAGCCAGATAAGGAGATATTAGGACAGGTGACCATGAGCTTGGTAAATGAGGTAGGTTTTAAGGAGCGTCTTCAAGGAGAGAGAGGCGGAGAGGCGGAGAGGTTTAGGGAGCAAATTCCAGAAGAAAGCGAGGTGTAGTCAGCTACCCCTGTGGTGCTGGTAACTCGGTACAGGACACCTCTGCTGCTGCCTGACCTGCCCTGCCATCCCTCCACTGGCATCCCCAACATTGGAAAATAGCATGCAGGGTGGCATGACTCCTCATTATAACATTACAGCGAAGCCCCCTGCCCCTGATTTTCATACGCCATGACACAGTGCAAATCCAGTGGAACAGTTGTCCGCCAAATTTCCTGCTTTGTTATGCTGCATAAACCAATGCACCTGGGGCATAACCGAGATGTAAAACCTCCCAAGTGTTTCTACATAGAATTTACAGCACGGATGGTGCCCCTCCCCTTGGTGCATTTTTTGCAGCAGTACCTCCAAGGCATCACCATCAAAAAAGGGAGTTACATAGCATGTACAGAAGAGGAACAGGCCATTCGGCCCAACTGGTCTATGCTAGTGTTTATGCTCCACGCGAGCCTCCTGCCACCCACTTCAGCTCACCCTATCAGCATATCCTTCTATTCCCTTCCCCCTTATGTCCTTATCCAGCTTCCCCGTAAATGCATCAATGCTATTCGACTCAACCACTCCCTGTGGTAGCGAGTTCCACATTCTAAACACCCTCTGGGTAAAGAAGTTTCTCCTGAATTCTCGATTGGAATTATTGGTGACTGTTATGAATCTTATGATCCATGAAGAAAGACTCATGAAATAACACTGGACGGCCAGCTGGTGGCGCCGTCCAAGGAGTATAAATACTCGGGCGTGGGCCCAGCTTGCCCAGGACATTGTGTAAACAGGAACTAGTGAAAGATAACTAGACCTCCATGTTTTGAAACAAGTTGATCAACTTGATATCGACTCCACGCTCTGAGTGATTTTGGGAACAGCCTTACTTTATACTCGAACCAAGTGCGTAGTCAGTTATATTATGTCAATGGCTATCGTTTATTCATGGCCCCCTAGTTCTGGTCTCGCCCACAAGTGGAAACATCTCTATTTCTACCCTATCGAACCCTTTCATAATCTTTAAGACCTCCATCAGGTCACCCCTCAGCCTTCTCTTTTCTAGAGAAAAGAGTCCCAGCCTGTTCAATCTTTCCTGACAGTTATAACCTCTCAGTTCTGGTAAATCTTTTTTGCACCTTCTCCAGTGCCTGTATATATCCTGTTTGTAATATGGAGACCAGAAGTGCACACAGTACTCTAAGGGGGAGAAATTGGCTACCTTTGCGCCTTCCGTTATCGCCTCTGGGGGGGCAATAACGGGGCGCTAACCACTTACCGCCCGGGCACGGCGAGAATATCACCTCCCACTAAATTCGGCGGGAGTTTTGCGGCAGCGGTGTTGCGTTGCGCCCCGATCTCCTTCGCTCGGAGAGCGTGATGTCATTGCCGTGCGCATCACCCCGGACCCGAACTTCGGTTCTGCCCCCTGCAGCATCGCCGGACGACGACACCAACAGCTGCAGGAGGCGTCGACCGGGAGCTTCGGGGGCGAAAGCTAAAGGGGAGGTTGCCGAGGTAAGTCCCTAAATTTCTGAAATGGTTTTGCTCAATTAATTTTTTTTCCTTCTCCTGGGCCGCGATCGCTCAGCCCGGTACTCTGCTGGAGTGCATGGGGGCTGATCGGGCCGAATCGCGGCCACCGTCGGGGACCAGCTGACTGGTCCCAATGCAGAGCCTTTAAGGGAGGGAAGGAGCCTCGGAACACGGCAGCGCCGCACGGGACATTGTGCAGCGCTGCACCACCAACGCCCCACCTGCGTCCTTTAGCGCTCCAGGAAGGAAGTGGAGCACTTGATTTAGTGCTAAACCCGATTTCGTGAAAGCCGGGAATCATTAGCGCCTGGTGCTAAGTTTCCCAGCTTTCAAAGGTTACCGCCTCCAAACGGGGCGATAATGAATTTCTCCCCCCTAGTGTTTCCTCCCGGTTGAAACAGAGGTTGTAGTTGCTACTGTTTAAAATCCCGAGATGACACACACGCCCTGTGACGCTGTTATTATTTCAAACATATTAGTTTCCCGAACCTTTTACTACTGATGGGAACTGACGTGACTAAAAAGCCAACCCTGCATTTCCTGGGAAAGGGAGGGGTAAATTTCTGGAAAATTTCAAAAATCAATTCGCAAGCCCTCATCTTTCTGCTGTATCATGTTGGGAGTTTTTTTTAAATAGGGGGAGGCAAGCGATTCTAATCAGGTTGCTCATGGAGTGACTTCAGATCAGCACCACTTAACAGAGAGGGTGATGTACAGCCGGTTAACGTACATTGATTGTACTCTCAGCCTACTGGTTCCCCCTTCGCCACCATTGTACATGGTGCAGGCCGGCAGATTATAAAATGCTCCATGTGTCACTCTGATCGCAGTAGCAGGGTGTAGCAAACTCACCCGATTCTGCAAGCAGACCTACCATGTACTTCCTGATATCAGAAGATGCTGGCAAGAAAATGCATAAGAACATGCAGGTGAGTCTTAAAAAGAAATAAGCTTCTATAAAAAAAAAATTGCTTTAAGACCGCCAGGAAATTCTGTTCAGTATTTGTTTAAAGATTTTGGATTAAAATGCAATTTTCACTCTGTTGAATTTTTTAAAAGAATGTTATTATTTTTTTACTTTTTTCACACACTTCTGCCCTCAGTTAATCACTGCATCGTGAATCCGTACTTATTCATATGCTGTTGATGTTATTCACACTGTCCGAATTAAATTTTAAGATTTATTAAATCGGAATTACTAAGGGTTCTGCGTTTTAAAAACAGCCACATTTGCGTTTTAATCAATGCTCTAGTAACATTAAACCTCGCCTCCATAACTAGTAAGTGGTCAAGCGCTGAAATGGCTGGCCTCAAAAATGGATCTGTAATTGTAGTTATACATGTAGGTCATAAATGAATGAATTCAGAAATGTTTCCTATGCATCATCAGTTCAGTGTGAGGCTCTGCAGACATTTCCCTTTCCCCTCCTTTGCATAATAGCAGAAAATGCTGGAAATACACAGTGGGTCAGTCAGCATCTGCAAAGGGAAAAGACGGGTTAACGATTTTGGGTGTGTACCCCTTCATTAGAACTCCTTCCCCCCCCCACCCCTCCCCGCCCTCCCTATAATTCAACAAAACCGGCTTTCTCCCACACAGTCTGACAAGTGCAGACAAAAGGTAAAAATAATTACGCATTGCAAGTGAAACGGCTGCATCACTTGAGGCATTTATCAAGATTGTCTGGTGTGATTCTCGTTCGAATCGTACATCATCTGAGTTTCAATTGAAGATGGGCGTAGCAGGAGGAAGTTGAATCACAGACAGCTTGCAGATACCTGTAGGTTTGCTTTTGTGCTGTTCTTTTCTTTCTCGAACAACAGAAATGAGCATTAGCCCGAAGTCTGCTGCAAAAAGAACGGCCGCTCATTATTTGCAATTATTTAAAGGCTAGACCCTGACAAAGCCGAGGTGTTTCAGACTTGTCATCTCTAACCTTCTAACGGATGGGAGCATCTGGGAATGGCGCTGCAATCATTTTCATTACTTCCGTTTGAAACTGGCTGGTACAGAAATGTTACAACCAAGTGTCCTGGCCAACATTTATCCCCCAACATCGAAAACAGATTAACTGGTCTTTATCTCATTGTTGCTTGTGGGAGCTTGCTGTGCGCAAATTGGCTGCCGCATTTCCTACACTGCAACAGTGACTGCACTTCAGAAAGTACTTAATTGGCTGTAAAGCGCTTTGGGACGTCCTGAGGTCACGAAAGGCGCGAGAGAAATGCAAGTTCTTTTTGTTTCTTTTATCTGATGTATGCAGTAACCTTCGAGTACGGTATGCTTCCTACTTTTCCCGCATCTGGAACAGGGTAAGGCACACACGCGATATCCAAAAACAATATTGAGTCGAAAGACACACTTCAGTTCCAAACCGCTTGGGCTCCAGTTTTCCAATCTAGTTTGGAACTGCTATCTCACTGTCAATCAATTTCTTCATTTCGTCAGGAGAGCAGGAAACAGCTGGCGATCAATGATTGGCATAAAAAGGATACAAAATAAAAAGAATGCAAGTGAGCCCCTCAGTTGGCATTGGACCAGCAGAGTCAGGCAGCATAAAAATTGACAGTGAATATAGATACTGCTTGTATTATTGGTAATTAGTACGAGGCTAGTATTAATGGTAATAAAAATAGGACTAACATTAATGGTAGTTAAGATAGGACTAGAGTTATTGAAAATGAAAATTGGACTTGCATTATTCGTGATGAATATAGGATTGGTTTAATGGCAACCCATCTAGGACGAGGTTTACTGGTAATGAATATAAGACTGGCATTAATGGTAATGAATACAGGGCTAGCATTATTAATAATAATTAAAGGATTTGTATTAATCCAAATGAATATAAGGCACACATCAGTGGTAATTATTATACAGCTAACATTAATTAATAATAATAAAAGGACTTGTATTAAACCAAATGAATATAAGGCACACATGAATGGTAATAAATATAAGGCTAGCGTTAACAATAGTAAATATGGGGGTAGTATTATTGGTAACAAATATAGGGATAACATTATTCATGATATAGGGCTAGCATTAATGACAACAGATATAGGGCAATCATTAATGGTAATAGATACAGGGCTAGCATTAATGTTAATAGATATTGGGCTAGCATTAATGGAAATAGATTTTGGGCTAGCATTAATGGTAATAGATATAGGACTAGCATTAATGGTAATGATATAGGGCTAGCATTAATGGAAATAGATATTGGGCTAGCATTAATAGTAATGATATAGGGCTAGCATTAATGGTAATAGATATTGGGCTAGCATTAATAGTAATAGATAATGGGCAAGCATTAATGGTAATAGATATAGGGCTAGCAATAAGGGTACTAGATATAGGGCTAGCAGTAATGACAATGATATTGGGCTAGCATTAATGGTAATAGATATTGGGTTAGCATTAATGGTAATAGATATTGGGCTAGCATTAATGGAAGTAGATTTTGAGCTAGCATTAATGGTAATAGATATAGGGGTAGCATTAATGGTAATGATATAGGGCTAGCATTAATGGAAATAGATATTGGGTTAGCATTAATGGTAATAGATATTGGGGTAGCATTAATGACAATGATATAGGGCTAGCATTAATGGTAATAGATATTGGGGTAGCATTAAAGGTAATAGATATAGGGGTAGCATTAATGACAATGATATAGGGTAGCATTAATAGTAATCGATATAGGACAAGCGTTAATGATATTAGATATTGGGCTAGCATTAATGGTAATAGATATTGGGCTAGCATTAATGGTAATGATATAGGGCAAGCATTAATGGTAATGATATAAGGCTAGCATTAATGGTAATAGATATTGGGCTAGCATTAATGACAATGATATAGGGCTAGCCTTAATGTTAATAGATATTGGGATAGCATTAAAGGTAATAGATATAGGGGTAGCATTAATGACAATGATATAGGGTAGCATTAATAGTAATCGATATAGGACAAGCGTTAATGATATTAGATATTGGGCTAGCATTAATAGTAATAATGGGCAAGCATTAATGGTAATAGATATAGGGCTAGCAATAAGGGTACTAGATATAGGGCTAGCAGTAATGACAATGATATTGGGCTAGCATTAATGGTAATAGATATTGGGTTAGCATTAATGGTAATAGATATTGGATTAGCATTAATGGTAATAGATATTGGGCTAGCATTAATGGAAGTAGATTTTGAGCTAGCATTAATGGTAATAGATATAGGGGTAGCATTAATGGTAATGATATAGGGCTAGCATTAATGGAAATAGATATTGGGTTAGCATTAATGGTAATAGATATTGGGGTAGCATTAATGACAATGATATAGGGCTAGCATTAATGGTAATAGATATTGGGCTAGCATTGATGGTAATAGATATTGGGCTAGCATTAATGGTAATAGATATAGGGTTGGCATTAAAGGTAATGATATAGGGCTAGCATTAATAGTAATAGATATAGGGCAAGCATTAATGGTAACACATATTGGGCTAGCATTAATGGTACTAGATATAGAGCTAGCATTAATGCTAATGATATAGGGCTAGCATTAATGGTACTAGATACTGGGCTAGCATTAATGACAATGATATAGGGCTAGCATTAATGGTAATTAAAATAGGGCTAGCATTAATGACAATGATATAGGTCTAGCATTAATGGTACTAGATAATGAGCTATCATTAATGGTAATGATATAGAGCTACCATTAATGGCTATGATATAGGGCTAGCATTAATGGTAATGATAAAGGGCTAGCATTAATGCTAATCAATATAGGGCTAGCATTAATGCTATTATATAGGGCTAGCATTAATGGTACTAGATATTGGGCTAGCATTAATGACAATGATATAGGGCTAGCATTAATGGTAATGATATCAGGCTAGCATTAATGGTAATAGATATAGGTCAAGCATTAACGGTAATAGACATTGGGCTAGCATTAATGACAATGATATAGGGCTAGCATTAATGGTAATAGATATTGGGCTAGCATTAATGGTAATAGATATTGAGTTAGCATTAATGGTAATAGATATAGGGCTAGCATTAATGGTAATGATATAGGGCTAGCATTAATGGTAATGATATAGGGCTAGCATTAATGACAATGATATAGAGATAGCATTAATGCTAATGATATAAGGCTAGCATTAATGGTAATAGATATTGGGCTAGCATTAATGACAATGATATAGGGCTAGCCTTAATGTTAATAGATATTGGGATAGCATTAAAGGTAATAGATATAGGGGTAGCATTAATGACAATGATATAGGGTAGCATTAATAGTAATCGATATAGGACAAGCGTTAATGATATTAGATATTGGGCTAGCATTACTGGTAATAGATATTGGGCTAGCATTAATGGTAATGATATAGGGCAAGCATTAATGGCAATGATATAGGGCCAGCATAATGGTACTAGATATTGGGCTAGCATTAATGACAATGATATAGGGCTAGTATTAATGGTAATAGATATTGGGCTCGCAATAATGATGATATTGGGATAGCATTAAAGGTAACAGATATAGAGGTAGCATTAATGACGATGATATAGGTTTAGCATTAAAGGTAATAGATATAGGGCATGCATTAATGGTAATAGATATTGGGCTAGCATTAATGGTAATGATATATAGCTACCATTAATGGCAATGACATAGGGCTAGCATTAAAGGTACTAGATATTGGGATAGCATTAATGGTAATAGATATAGGGGTAACATTAATGACAATGATATAGGGTAGCATTAATAGTAATCATATAGGGCAAGCATTAATGGTAATAGATATAGGGCATGCATTAATGGTACTAGATATTGGGCTAGCATTAATGGTAACAGATATAGAGGTAGCATTAATGACAATGATATAGGGTTAGCATTAATGGTAATAGTTTTAGGGCAAGTATTAACGGTAATAGATATTGGGCTAGCATTAATGGTAATGATATTGGGATAGCATTAATGGTAATATATATTGCGATAGCATTAAAGGCAACAGATATGGGGTAGCATTAATGAAAATGATATAGGGTAGCATTAATGGTAATCGATATAGGGCTAGCATTAATGTTAATAGATATTGGGTTAGCATTAATGGTACTAGATATAGGGCTAGCATTAATGTTAATAGATATTGGGTTAGCATTAATGACAATGCTATAGGGTTAGCATTAATGGTAATAGATATTGGGCTTGCATTAATGGTAATAGATATAGGGCTAGCATTAATGGTAATGATATTGGGCTAGCATTAATGGTACTAGATATAGGGCTAGCATTAATGTTAATAGATATTGGGTTAGCATTAATGGTAATGATATAGGGCTAGCATTAATGGTAATAGATATAAGGCTAGCATTAATGGTAATGATATAGGGCTCGCATTAATGGTACTAGATATTGGGTTAGCATTAATGAGAATGATATAGGGCTAGCATTAATGACAATGATATAGGGCTAGCATTAATGGTAAAGATATATGGCTAGCATTAATGGTAATGAGATAGGGCTAGTATTAATGGTAATGAAATAGGGCTAGCATTAACCATAATGATATAAGGCTAGCATTAATGGCAATAGATATAGGGCTACAATTAATGGTAATAGATATAGGGCTAGCATTAATGGTAATGATATAGGGCTAGCATTAATGGTAATAGATATAGGGCTAGCATTAATGGTAATGATCTAGGGCTAGCATTATTGGTTCTAGATATTGGGCTAGCATTAACGACAATGATATAGGGCTAGCATTAATGGTAATATAGAGCTAGAATGAATGGTACTGGTATAGGGCTAGCATTAATGGTAATGATATAGTGCTAGCATTAATGGAACTAGAAATTGGGCTAGCATAATGACAATGATATAGGGCTAGCATTAGTGGTAATGATATAGGGCTAGCATTAATGGAAATGATAATGGGCTAGCACTAATGTAATAGATATAGGGCTAGCATTAATGAAAATGATATAAGGCTAGAATTAATGGTAATGGTATAGGGCTAGAATTAATGGTAATAGAGATAGAGCCAGCATTATTGATAATGATATAAGGCTAGAAGTAATGGTAATTATATAGGGCTAACATTATTGGTAATAGATATAGGGCTAGCATTTATGGTAATAGATATAGGGCCAGCATTATTGGTAATGGATATAGAGCCAGCATTAATAGTAATCAGACAGTGATAGCATTAATAGTATTAGATATAGGGCTAGCATTAATGGTAATGATATAGGGCTAGCATTAATGGTAATGATATAAGGCTAGCATTAATGGCAATAGATATAGGGCTAGCATTAATGGTACTAGATATAGGGCTAGCATTAACATAGAAACATAGAAAATAGGAGCAGGAGTAGGCCATTAGGCCCCTCGAGCCTGCTCCGCCATTCAATGCGATCATGGCTGATCATCCAAATTTAATACCCTGTCCCTGCTTTCTCCCCATACCCCTTGATCCCTTTAGCCTTAAGAAATATATCCAACTCCTTCTTGAATATATTTAATGAATTGGCCTCTACTGCCTCCTGTGGTAGAGAATTCCACAGGTTCACCACTCTTTGGGTGAAGAAATTCCTCCTCATTTCTGTCCTAAATGGCTTACCCCTTATCCTTAGACTGTGACCCCTGGTTCTGGACTCCCTGACCATCGGGAACATCCTTCCTGCATCTAGTCTGTCCAGTCCTGTCAGAATTTTATAAGTTTCAATGAGATCCCCTCTCATTCTTCTAAACTCCAGCAAGTATAAGCCCAATCGACCCAATTTCTCCTCATACGTCATTCCTGCCATCCCAGGTATCAGCCTGGTGAATCTTCGCTGAACTCCTTCCATGGCAAGAACATCTTTCCTTAGATAAGGCGGCCAAAACTGCACACAATACTCAAGATGTGGTCTCACCAAGGCCCTGTACAACTGCAGCAAGACATCCTTGTTCCTGTACTCAAACCCTCTCGCTACGAAAGCCAACATACCATTTGCCTTCTTAGCCACCTGCTGCACCTGCATGCTTACCTTCAGCGACTGGTGCACAAGGACAACCAGGACTGAAATGAGGAGGAATTTCTTCACCCAGAGAGTGGTGAACCTATGGAATTCTCTGCCACAGAGGGCGGTGGAGGCCAGTTCATTAAATATATTCAAGAAAGAGTTGGATATATTTCTTAAGGCTAAAGGGATCAAGGGATATGGGGAGAAGGCAGGGACAGGGTACTGAATTTGGATGATCAGCCATGATCTCATTGAAGGCTCGAGGGGCCAAATGGCCTACTCCTGCTCCTATCTTCTATGTTTCTATGTTTAAAAACCAGAGTGTGTCAGGAAGGGACAGAAGGTATGGAGTAAAAGGTAAAGTAGTAAAAGGGGAAAAAGCAGGAACTAAGTGTCACAAAACATATTTGAAAGTTCTTTATCTGAATGCACGTAGCATTCATAACAAAATGGATGAGTTAATGGCACAAATAACTACATATGGGTATGATCTTGTGGCCATTACAGAAACATGGCTGCAGGGTATTTAACAATCAGGAAGGACAGGCAGGAAGGAAGGGGAGGTGGGGTGGCTATGTTAATAAAGGAAGGAATCACTGCAATACAGAGAAATGATATTGGGTCAAAGGATCAGGATAGTGAAACAGTTTGGGTGGAGATAAGGAATAATAAGGGGAAAAAAACACTAGTGGGCATAGTCTATAGGCCTCCTAATAGTTGCAACTCTGTTGGACGGAGTATTAATCAGGAAATAGTTGGGGCTTGTAATAAGGGAACAGCTATAATTATGGGGGATTTTAACTATCATATTAACTGGACAAATCAAATTGGGCAGGGCAGCCTTGAGGAAGAGTTCATTGAGTGTATTAGGGATGGGTTTCTTGAGCAGTATGTAACTGAACCGACCAGGGGGCATGCAACCTTAGATCTGGTCCTGTGTAATGAGTCAGGATTAATTAAAAATGTCCTAGTAAAGGATCCCCTTGGAATGAGTGACCATAACATGGTTGAATTCCATATTCAATTAGAGGGTGAGAAGGTTGGATCTCAAACAAGCGTACTCAGCTTGAATAAAGGAGACTATGAAGGTATGAGAGCGGAATTGATTAGAGTGGACTGGGAAAATAGATTAAAGGGTAAGACGGTACATGAGCAGTGGTGTGCATTTAAGGAGTTATTTTACAACTTTCAAAAAATATATATTCCACTGAGGAAAAAAGGGTGTAAAAGAAAAGACAGCCATCCATGGCTAAGTAATTAAGGATAGTCTCCGACTAAAAACAAGGGCATATAAGGTAGCCAAATCTAGTGGGAGGATAGAAGATTTGGAAGTCTTCAAAAGACAGCAAAAAATAACTAAAAGATTGATTAAGAAAGGGAAGATAGATTATGAAAGTAAATTAGCAAAAAATATAAAAACAGATAGCAAGAGTTTCTATAGTTATATAAAAAGAAAAAGGGTGGCTAAAGTAAATGTTGGTCCCTTAGAGGATGAGACTGCGAAATGAATGGTGGGAAACATGGAGATGGCAAAAACACTGAACAAATATTTTGTTTCAGTCTTTACATTAGAGGACACTAAGAATATCCCAACACTGGACAAACAGGGGGCTCTGGGGGGGGAGGAGCTAAATACGATTAAAATCACTAAGGAATTGGTACTCGGTAAAATAATGGGACTCAAGGCGGATAAATCCCCTGGACCTGATGGCTTGCATCCTAGGGTCTTGAGGGAAGTGGCGGTAGGGATTGTGGATGCATTGGTAATAATTTTCAAAAACTCCCTGGACTCAGCAAAGGTCCCGGCAGATTGGAAAACTGCTAATGTAACACCCTTATTTAAAAAGGGTAGTAGGCAGAAGGCTGGAAATTATAGACCAGTTAGCCTTACATCTGTGGTTGGTAAAATTTTGGAGTCCATTATTAAGGAGACAGTAACGGGACATTTGGATAAACATAATTTAATAGGACAAAGTCAGCATGGTTTTATGAAGGGGAAGTCATGTTTGACAAATTTGCTTGAGTTCTTTGAGGAAGTAACATACAGAGTGGATAAAGGGGAACCAGTGGACGAAGTGTATTTAGACTTCCAAAAGGCATTTGACAAGGTGCCGCACAAAAGATTATTGCTCAAGATAAAAAATCACAGGATTGGGGGTAATATTCTGGCATGGATAGAGGATTGGCTATCTAACAGAAAGCAGAGAGTTGGGATAAATGGTTCATTCTCAGACTGGCAATCAGTAACTAGTGGTGTTCCGCAGGGGTCAGTGCTGGGTCCCCAACTCTTTACAATCTATATTAACGATTTGGAGGAGGGGACCGAGTGTAACATATCAAAGTTTGCAGATGATACAAAGATGGGAGGGAAAGTAGTGAGTGAGGAGGACATAAAAAACCGGCAAAGGGACATAGACAGGCTAAGTAAGTGGGCAGAGATTTGGCAGATGGAATACAATACTGGAAAGTGTGAGGTTATGCACTTTGGCAGGAAAAATCATAGAGCAAGTTATTATCTTAATGGCAAGAAACTGGAAAGTACTGCAATACAAAGGGATCTGGGGGTCCTGGTGCACGAAGCTCAAAAAGTTAGTATGCAGGTGCAGCAGGTGATCAAGAAGGCCAATGGAATGTTGGCTTTTATTGCTAGGGGGATAGAATATAAAAACAGGGAGGTATTGCTGCAGTTATACAAGGTATTGGTGAGACCGCACCTGGAATACTGCATACGCTTTTGGTGTCCATACTTAAGAAAAGACATACTTGCTCTCGAGGCAGTACAAAGAAGGTTCACTTGGTTAATCCCGCGGATGAGGGGGTAGACATATGAGGAGAGGTTGAGTAGATTGGGACTCTACTCATTGGAGTTCAGAAGAATGAGAGGTGATCTTATTGAAACATATAAGATTGTGAAGAGGCTTGATCGGGTGGATGCGGTGAGGATGTTCCCAATGATGGGTGAAACTAGAACTAGGGGGCATAATCTTAGAATACGGGGCTGCTCTTTCAAAACTGAGATGAGGAGAAACTTCTTCACTCAGAGGGTAGTAGGTCTGTGGAATTTGCTGCCCCAGAAAGCTGTGGAAGCTACATCATTAAATAAATTTAAAACAGAAATAGACAGTTTCCTAGAAGTAAAGGTAATTAGGGGTTACGGGGAGCGGGCAGGAAATTGGACATGAGTCTAGGTTCGGATCGGTCATGGCCCTGTGGGTGGCGGAGCGGGCCCAGGGGCCGTGTAGCCTGGTCCTGCTCCTACTTCTTGTGTTCTAATTCTGTGTTAGGTTTCAGGAGATGGTTCTATTCACAGGGATTAGTGGAGACCTCGGGAACAGGCTGCCAGCTAGGAGTCCTTCAAGAGTAAATTGGGCCTGTTCCTGGCTGGGGTGGAGATCACCTTTTACAGAAGTACTGCAGGAAATACGGGGACAGAGTGATCTCCTGGACGAGTTTCGATCACCTAGATGGGTCGGAGAGGAATTTCCCAGATTTTTTCTCCCAAATTGGCCATTGGGTTTTTACCTGGTTTTTCGCCTCTCCCGGGAGATCACATGGGTTCGGGTGGGATGGAGAGTGGAAGTAGATTTGAGGTTAGGATCAGATCAGCCATGATCTTATTGAATGGCGGAGCAGGCTCGAGGGGCCGATTGGCCTACTCCTGCTCCTATTTCTTATGTTCTTATGATATAGGGCTAGCACTAATGTAATAGATATAGGGCTAGCATTAATGACAATGATAAAGGGCTAGCATAAATGATAATGATATAGTGCTAGCATTAATGGTAATAGATATATGGCTAGCATTAATGGTAATTATATAGGGCTAGCATTAATGGTTCTAGATATTGGGCTAGCATTAATGGTTCTAGATATTGGGCTAGCATTAATGATAATGGTATAGGGCTAGCATTAATGGTAATGATATAGAGCTAGAATGAATGGCACTGGTATAGGGCTAGCATTCATGGTTCTAGATATTGGGGCAGCATTGATGTTTATGATATAGGGCTAGCATTAATGGTAATGATATAGGGCTAGCATTAATGGTAATGCGATAGGGCTAGTATTAATGGTAATGAAATAGGGCTAGCATTAATGATAATGATATAAGGCTAGCATTAATGGCAATAGATATAGGGCTAGCATTAATGGTAATGATATAGGGCTAGCATTAATGGCAATAGATATAGGGCTAGCATTAATGGTAATATAGGGCTAGCATTAATGGTAATAGATATAGGGCTAGCATTAATAGTAATAGATATAGGGCTAGCATTAATGGTAATAGATATAGGGCTAGCATAATGACAATGATATAAGGATAGCATTAATGGTAATGATATCGGGCTAGCACTAATGGTAATTATATAGGGCTAGCATTAATATAATAGACATAGGGCTAGCATTAATGACAATGATATAGGGCTAGCATTAATGGTAATTGATATAGGGCTAGCACTAATGTAATAGATATAGGGCTAGCATTAATGACAATGATATAGGGCTAGCATTAATGGTAATGATATAGGGCTAGCACTAATGTAATATAGGGCTAGCATTAATGACAATGATAAAGGGCTAGCTTAAATGGTAATGATATAGGGCTAGCATTAATGGTAATGATATAGGGCTAGCACTAATGTAATATAGGGCTAGCATTAATGACAATGATAAAGGGCTAGCTTAAATGGTAATGATATAGGGCTAGCATTAATGGTAATAGATATAGGGCTAGCATTAATGGTAATGATATAAGGCTAGCATTTATGGTAATGATATAGGGACAGCATTAATGGTGATGATATAGGGCTAGCACTAATGTAATAGATATAGGGCTAGCATTAATGACAATGATAAAGGGCTAGCATAAATGGTAATGATATAGGGCTAGCATTAATGGTAATATAGGGCTAGCATTAATGGTAATAGATATAGGGCTAGCATTAATAGTAATAGATATAGGGCTAGCATTAATGGTAATAGATATAGGGCTAGCATAATGACAATGATATAAGGATAGCATTAATGGTAATGATATCGGGCTAGCACTAATGGTAATTATATAGGGCTAGCATTAATATAATAGACATAGGGCTAGCATTAATGACAATGATATAGGGCTAGCATTAATGGTAATTGATATAGGGCTAGCACTAATGTAATAGATATAGGGCTAGCATTAATGACAATGATATAGGGCTAGCATTAATGGTAATGATATAGGGCTAGCACTAATGTAATATAGGGCTAGCATTAATGACAATGATAAAGGGCTAGCTTAAATGGTAATGATATAGGGCTAGCATTAATGGTAATGATATAGGGCTAGCACTAATGTAATATAGGGCTAGCATTAATGACAATGATAAAGGGCTAGCTTAAATGGTAATGATATAGGGCTAGCATTAATGGTAATAGATATAGGGCTAGCATTAATGGTAATGATATAAGGCTAGCATTTATGGTAATGATATAGGGACAGCATTAATGGTGATGATATAGGGCTAGCACTAATGTAATAGATATAGGGCTAGCATTAATGACAATGATAAAGGGCTAGCATAAATGGTAATGATATAGTGCTAGCATTAATGGTAATAGATATATGGCTAGCATTAATGGTAATTATATAGGGCTAGCATTAATGGTTCTAGATATTGGGCTAGCATTAATGATAATGGTATAGGGCTAGCATTAATGGTAATGATATAGAGCTAGAAGGAATGGCACTGGTATAGGGCTTGCATTCATGGTTCTAGATATTGGGGCAGCATTGATGTTTCTGATATAGGGCTAGCATTAATGGTAATGATATAGGGCTAGCATTAATGGTAATGCGATAGGGTTAGTATTAATGGTAATAAAATAGGGCTAGCATTAATGATAATGATATAAGGCTAGCATTAATGGCAATAGATATAGGGCTAGCATTAATGGTAATGATATAGGGCTAGCATTAATGGCAATAGATATAGGGCTAGCATTAATGGTAATGATATAGGGCTAGCATTAATGGTAATGGATATAGGGCTAGCATTAATGGTAATAGATATAGGGCTAGCATTAATGGTAATAGATATAGGGCTAGCATTAATGGTAATAGATATAGGGCTAGCATTAATGGTAATAGATATAGGGCTAGCATAATGACAATGATATAGGGATAGCATTAATGGTAATGATATAGGGCTAGCACTAATGGTAATTATATAGGGCTAGCACTAATATAATAGACATAGGGCTAGCATTAATGGTAATGATATAGGGCTAGCATTAATGGTAATGATATAGGGTGAGCACTAATGTAATATATATAGAGCCAGCATTATTGGTAATTATGTAAGGCTAGAATTCATGGTAATTATATACAGCTATCATTAATGGTAATAGATATAAGGCTACCATTAATGGTAACTGATATAGGGATAGCATTAATGCTAATGATATAGGACTAGCATTAATGGTAATGATATAAGGCTAGCATTAATGGCAATAGATATAGGGCTAGCAATAATGGTAATGAATTAGGGCTAGCATTAATAGTAATAGATATAGGGTGAGCATTAGTGACAATGGTATAGGGCTAGCATTAATGGTAATGATATACAACTGGCATCAATGGTAATTGATATAGGGCTAGCACTAATGTAATAGATATAGGGCTAGCATTAATGACAATGATATAGGGCTAGCATTAATGGTAATGATATAGGGCTAGCATTAATGGTAATGATATAGGGCTAGCACTAATGTAATTTAGGGCTAGCATTAATGACAATGATAAAGGACTAGCTTAAATGGTAATGATATAGGGCTAGCATTAATGGTAATAGATATAGGGCTAGCATTAATGGTAATGATATAAGGCTAGCATTTATGGTAATGATATAGGGACAGCATTAATGGTGATGATATAGGGCTAGCACTAACGTAATAGATATAGGGCTAGCATTAATGACAATGATAAAGGGCTAGCATAAATGGTAATGATATAGGGCTAGCATTAATGGTAATAGATATATGGCTAGCATTAATGGTAATTATATAGGGCTAGCATTAATGGTTCTAGATATTGGGCTAGCATTAATGATAATGATATAGGGCTAGCATTAATGGTAATGATATAGAGCTAGAATGAATGGCACTGGTATAGGGCTAGCATTCATGGTTCCAGATATTGGGGCAGCATTGATGTTTATGATATAGGGCTAGCATTAATGGTAATGATATAGGGCTAGCATTAATGGTAATGATATAACGTGAGAATTAATGGTAATGAGATAGGGCCAGCATTAATGGTAATAGATATAGAGCCAGCATTATTGGTAATGATGTAAGGCTAGAATTAATGGTAATTATATACGTCTAGCATTAATGGTAATAGATATAGGGCTCGCATTAATGGTAATGAAATAGGGCCAGCATTAATAATAATAGATATAGGGCTAGCATTAATGACAATGATATAGGGCTAGCGTTAATGGTAATGATATAGTGCTAGCATTAATGGTAATAGATATTGGGCTAGCATTAATGGTAATGATATAGGGATAGCATTAATGGTAATGGATATAGGGCTAGCATAATGTCAATGATATAGGGCTAGCATTAGTGGTAATGATATAGGGCTAGCATCAATGGTAATGATAATGGACTAGCACTAATGTAATAGATATAGGGCCAACATTAATGAAAATGATATAAGGCTAGAATTAATGGTAATGGTTTAGGGCTAGCATTAATGGTAATAGATATAGAACCAGCATTATTGGTAATGATATAAGACTAGAAGTAATGGTAATTATATAGGGCTAACATTATTGGTAATAGATGTAGGGCTAGCATTTATGGCAATAGATATAAGGCCAGCATTATTGGTAATGATATAAGGCTAGAATTAATGGTAATGATATTGGGCTTGCATTAATGGTAATAGATATAGGACTAGCATTAATGGTAATGATATAAGGCTAGCATTAATGGCAATAGGTATAGGGCTAGCATTAATGGTAATAGATATAGGGCTTGCATTAATTGTAATTGATATAGGGCTAGCATTCATTGTAATAGTTATAGAGCTAGCATTAATGGTAATGATATAGGGCTGGCATTAATAGTAATAGATATAGGGCTAGCATTAATGGTAATGATATAGGGCTAGCATTAATGACAATGATATAGGGCTAGCATTAATGGTAATGATATAGGGCTAACTTTAATGGTAATAGATATAGGGCAAGCATTAATGGTAATGATATGAGGCTAGAATTAATGGTAATGATATAGGGCTAGCATTAATGGTAACAGATATAGAGCCAGCATTATTGGTAATGCTGTAAGGCTAGAAGTAATAGTAATTATATAGGGCTAGCATTAATGGCATTGATATTGGGCCAGCATTGATGTTAATGATATAGAGCTAGCATTATTGGTAATGATGTAAGGCTAGAATTACTGGTAATTATATAGGGCTAGCTTTAACGGTAATATATATATGGCTAGCATTAATGGTAATGAAATTGGGCTAGCATTAATGGTAATAAATATAGGGATAGCATTATTGGTAATGATATAAGGCTAGAATTAATGGTAATGATATCAGGCTATCATTAATGATAATAGATATAGAGCTAGCATTATTGGTAATGATGTAAGGCTAATATTACTAGTAATTATATAGGGCTACCATTAATGGTAATAGATATATGGCTAGCATTAATGGTAATGATATTGGGCTAGCATTAATGGTAATTGATATAGGGCTAGCATTAATGCTAATGAGTTAGGGCTAGCATTAATAGTAATAGATATAGGGCTAGCATTAATGATAATGATATAGGGCTAGCATTAATGGTACTAGATATTGGGCTAGCATTAATCACAATGCTGTAGGGCTAGCATTAATGACAACGATATAGGGATAGCATTAATGGTAATGATATATGTCTAGCATTAATGGTAATGATATAGGGCTAGCATTAATGGTAATGAAATAGAGCTAGCATTAATGGTAATAAATATAGGGCTAGCGTTACTGATAATGATATAGGGTTAGCATTAATGGTAATAGATATAGGGCTAGCATTAATGTTAATGCTAGAGGGCTAACATTAATGGTAATGATATAGGGTTAGCATTAATGTTAATAGATATAGGGCTAGCATTAATGGTAATGATAGAGGGCTAACATTAATGGTATTGATATAGGGCTAGTATTAATGGTAATAGATATAGGGCTAGCATGATGGTAATGATATAGGGCTAGCATGATGGTAATGATATAGGGCTAGCATTAATGCTAATACTTATAGGGCTAGCATTAATGGTAATAGATATAGGGCTAGCATTAATGGTAATAGATATCGAGCTAGCATTAATGGTAATGATATAGGGCTAGCATTAATGGTAATAAATATAGGGCTAGCATTAATGGTAATAGATATAGGGCTAGCATTAATGGTAATGATAGAGTGCTAACATTAATGGTAATGATATAGGGCTAGTATTAATGGTAATAGATATAGGGCTAGCATTATGGTAATGATATAGGGCTCGCATTACTGACAATGATATAGGACCAGCATTGATGCTAATGATATAGGACTAGCATTAATGGTAATAAATATAGGGCTAGCATTAATGACAATGATAAAGGGCTCACATAAATGGTAATGATATAGGGCTAGCATTAATGGTAATAGATATAGGTCTAGCATTAATGCTGATGGTATAGGGCTAGCATTAATGGTAATAGATATAGGGCTAGCATTAATGGTAATGATATAGCGCCTACATTAATGCTAATGATATAGGGCAGCATTAATGCTAATGATATAGGGCCAGCATTAATGCTAATGATATACTGCCAGCATTAAAGGTGATGCTATAGAGCAAGCATTAATGGTAGTGCATATGAGCATTAATGATTGTAAATCTGATGCTAGCATTATTGGCTTTGCATTAATAGGTTTAATTATAGGGTATTCAATGTTGGTAATGGATATAGGGTCAGCATTACTGGTAATGTATATAATTCTGGCATTATAGGTAATGAAGTATAAAGCAAGCATCATTAGTAATAAATATAGGGCCAATATTAATGGTAGCAAATATGGAGCTAATATTAATCGTAATGAATATAGGACTAACATTAATAGTAGCAAATGTAGGCTTCATCTTACTGAAAGTGAATATAGAACTCATATTAATGGTAACAGATACAGGGCAAGCATTGATGGTAGTGAATGAGGTATTAGTCTTATTCATAGTGAATATAGGGCTAGCATTATTGGTAATGTTATAGGGTTAGTATTAATGGTAATGATATAGGGCTAGCATTAACAGTAGTGCATATGATCATTAATGGCAATAAATCAGGTGCTAGCATTATTGGCTTTGCATATAGGAGTAGCATTAATAGTATTAATTATAGGACATTCATCGATGGTAATGAATATAGGTTTAGCATTAATGGTAATGATATATGGTTGGTAAGGAATATAGGATCAGCATTAGTGGCAATGAAATAACAACAGAAAATGCTGGAAACACTCAGCCCGTCAAGCAGCATCTGTGGAGAGAGAAACATAGTTAATGTTTCATGTCTGTGACCCTTCGTCACGGGGTCACAGACCTGAAACTTTAACTCTGTTTCTCTCTCCACGGATGCTGCCTGACCTGCTGAGTGTTTCCAGTATTTTCTGTTATTTCAGATTTTCAGCACCCGCAGTATTTTACTATTGTATTCGTGGTAATGAATAATGGTCTATAATGAGCATAAAGCAAGAATTATTAGTAATAAATATAGGGAAAATATTAATGGTAGTGATTATGGAGCTCATATTTTTGATAATGAATATACCACTGCCATTATTGACAATAGCTGTCGGGTTAGTATTAATGGTAATAAATATAGTGCTGGTATTGGTAATGGTAATAATACTGATAATTGGTTAAATAGGGTAGCTTTATTAGTAATGAAATAGAAAAAGCATTAATGGTAATGAATATTCCCATCAACTCCATGACCTCTCCTTCACAAAGACCACCTACTTCTACCTCCATAACACCTGCCTTAGCCTCTACTTCAGCCCACCAGCTGGTGAAACCCTCATGCATGCCTTTGTTACTTCCAGACTTGATTACTCCAATGCTTTCCTAGCCAGCCTCCCATTCTCCACCCTATATATACATCAGCTCATCCAAAACTCTGCTGCCTGTATCCTCTCACACCAAGTCCCACTTGCCCATCACCTGCATTAACTTTCAGTCCCCCAATGCCCCATAAGTTGAAATTGTGAATTGGTGTTTAAATCCCTCCGTGGCCTCACCTCTGCCTATCTCTGTAACCTCTCCAGCCACGTAGCGCTGCGTCATTGCAGAGCCTCCCTCCCCCAATTAAAGGGGAGGGGCCTACCGCGGCGCGCACCGGGGCCCTGTTGGACCACCGGGGAGTGGGGTGCTGGGAAAACAGACTGGCACTCAAGAGGAGTGCCTCTTAAGTAGCGCCGCCGCGGCTGCAAAAACGCCACCCTGACCCCCGTCAGATGTATCGTCCGGCGATAGGTCGGCGGCGCAACCCAAGGTTGCGGCTGGGGGCGCGAGTGAGCCGCTGCGCACGGCGATGATGCCATCGCCGGCGGCGTAGCACCACAGGGCGCTACTGGTTACTGCCGCTGCTAACCTCCCGCAGAATTTTGCGGGAGGCGTTAGCAGTGCCGTGCCCGGGCGCTAGGGGACTTTATGCCCCGTTAGCCTGCCCCGGGGGCGCGAACAGGAGGCGTAAAGCAACCAAGTTTTTCCCCCTTTCTTCTTTTGGCTCCAGCCTCTTGTGCATCACGCCTCCCTTTCTCTCACTATTGTTGGCCACATCTTCAGCGCTCTGGAATTTGTTCCCTGAACTTCTCTGCCTCTCCACTTCCCTCTCCTCTTTTAAGACCCTGCTTAAAACTCATCTCTTTGACTAAGCTATTGGTCACTCTTCCTAATCTTCAGTGGCTTGGCGTCCATATTTCCTTACAACGCGGTGAAGCGGCTTTGGGACGTGTCTCTCTGTAAAAGGTATATGTAAATGCAAGCTGTTATTTTTGCCTGTCACTGTGGCTCTGAGTCAGCTAAAGGTTGTGGGTTCAAGCCCCATTCCAGACAATTGAGCAAAAAATCCAAAACTCCCGACTCCTCCAAATAAGCTCGGTCCAATGAGACTCAAAAAGGTGCTCCACTAGGGAACTCCAACTGCAAACACAAATTCCACAGGATGGATTCAGGTTTTTCAGGTGCTCATCTCCATGTAGGAAATAAAGAAACATCAGCAAAGTTCCATTCCAGTAGTCTCTGGACTATTACCATAGACTTAACTCAGAACCAGTGACCACAACCCCAATTCCCCTTTCAACATTTGTCCCACACTTCCCTCTGTTGCTGACCATCACAGTGTCCTCCTGGTTACAATGCTGAAGTAAAATCCACCACAAAGCAAGCTTTCCAATCCAACTTTATACATCTATCCATCCAATATGACATCAAGAAATCAACTCATCACCCTTATGCATTCCCTTAGTGACTGTCTTGTGTGTGCCTTTGCCTATCCTACTGAAGTCACACAGTGGCTGCAGCATGGCTGGTGGAAGGCTGCTGACTTTCAGTGGGGGACACCGCAAACGGCCTTGCTGGTCAACCTTGAGGAGCTGGTGGCTGGGAGTATGAAATCGAGTGACGCTATTTATTCTTCACTCTCCTCTCCCTCTTCTTGGTCAACCACCGAGTGGTCAGGCTGCATTTCTTGGGTGTGCAAAATGAAGAAGGCACAAGGGTGGAGTTGTGGTGAGGGGAGGGCAGGAAAGCAAGAGGTGCATGCCGGAAGGAGGATAACGTATGAGGATACCAGTATCTTGTATCCTTTCAGCCCCGCCACTGGCCAAGGGCTCAGCCTTGCACCTGCCAAGAATGGCCTGCACCATCTCCTCCTAGGGGGTGAGGCGAAGCGAGGAATGGGAGATGTGCCTCGTCATTGGTACAGATTGTTAATAGGTGGGCTAATGATCATTAGTCCCCAGTGTCAATTTTTCAGTCCTGTCAGCACCACCATTTTCATAGAGTCATACAGCACAGCAAGAGGCCCTTCGGCCCATCGTGTCCGCACCGGCCATCAAGCCCTGTCGACGGCGGTGCCACTGGCAGCTTTCGTGGCAGCCACGAATTTCTAGACCTATGATTCTTTGATTGCTGTGAGCAACCTGGAAGAAAATCAATGGGCCATTTAAAAAAAAAAATGGTGTTTATTTTTTCATTTTCTTTAAACACTTCTGTTTATTGGCATTGGAGAGGGGGGAGAGAAAGGACTATTTGACTGACAGCCGAGAGCCATCCAATTGGGCAAAGAGTCTTTTGGCTTTCCAATTGACGTGGTGTCAGGTGACCAATGGCGGGGCAGGAGGTCATGTGATAAAACCTCCAGGAAAACGTCCAATCAGAGTTGGCAACCCTAATGATTATACATCCGTCCAACCCAGTCCCACCCCTCCAAGGATTGAAGACGTGCCAGTCAGCGGGCAAGCACTGGCAACTGCTGCCTTCTTGGGCGTGGCTTCAGCTACAGCAGGTCCTTCTCTGAACCCTTACACCTAGAAGTACAGCACCACCCCCATCCCTTGAGGCTCACACTGAACACCAGCAGCCTCTCGCCACCCTTACTCCTCTCATTCAGCGAATCGAGATGTAGCAACGCCTCGATTTTAAAATTCTCATCCTCGTTTTCAAATTCCTCTATGGCCTCGCCTCGATCCCTATCTCTGTAATCTACTCCAGCCCCACAACCCCGCCCGCTCCCCACCCCACCGAGATCTCTGCTCTCCTCCAATTCTGGCCTCTTGCGCATCCCCGATTTTAATCGCTCCACCATTGGCGGCCGTGCCTTCAGCTGCCTGGGCCCTAAACTCTCGAATTCTCTCCCTAAACCTCTCCGCCCCTCTCTCTCCTCCTTCAAGACAGTCCTTAAAACCTACCTCTTTGACCAGCTTTTGGTCATCTGTCCGAATATCTCCTTATATGGCTTGGTGTAAAATTTTGTTTGATAATCGCTCCTGTGAAGCGCCTTGGGATGTTTTACTATGTTAAAGGCGCTCTATCAATTCAAGTTGTTGTTGTTGTTGTTGAAGCGTCACTTATAGGGTCACTGAGGGGAAGCACACTGGAAGCCATCAGTACATAACTTCTGCAGCTAAACAGCAGTAGGGGAACTTCCTGTGAAACTCACTGTTATTTTTAGTTCCATATTGCATTAAATTAGCTGCACACTGCAAGATCTGCTCCAGAAATGCTCACTGCATCAGTGGAATTAAGCAGTACAAATGTCCCCCTGGCATCCTTTTACTGGAAGCTACGGCAACTTATCAGCTATTTCGATGATCGTTTCTAAGATATAAGTGGAACAGAACAGTCACAAGAGGGAATTTTGTGCTTAACCAAGTACGCCGCTGCTGAAACTCACAGAGAAGGTGGAGTATGAGGAAGATATAAGGTATTTATTTGGTCACACTGTCCTCGCCCTTTCAACAGCCGGGTGCAGTACAATGTCGCAGCCTTCTAATGATTATTCCAGAACAGTCTGCCGTTTGATACGTATTTACCCAGGCAATGTGGGGACTGCGCTGTTGCAGACTAATTGCACTCAGCCACATTTAAGCTCAGTAATAGCTGATTAGCAAATATGGGGTGATTCAGTCCAGTGATTTTTCATAAGTAGTTTCTAAAAATAATGAGCAAAGGTACGCAGCAACGAACCAAAAATGCCTGCCGTCAATTTACTGGCTGCTGTTGGGTCACTTTTTTTAAAAATGCGACTGAAGATTGCTGTGTTATGTATTCCTGCTACAATAAAATTTAAATTTATTTGCCCGCTCTCTCCCAGAGGCAGTGACCAGAGAGCTGTGAATGCCAGACAAATCCTCGGTGAGATTGTCAGTCCCGAGTCAGACGCCTATCCATGATGCTTTGTCTTGCAGCAAAAATAGAAACAGACATCAGAATGTGTGTGTGTCAGCCGGGCTCCAGGCACGGTCAGCCTGTGTTCCAGTCTGAGTTTGTCCTGTTGCAGTTGATGCAGCAACTTCAAGTCATAACGTTAATTATCATCAGTGCAATCGAGTCACAGCTCCTGGTAACTATGGGGAGAGCTCATAACACATAGTTATTCCTGTCTGTAGCGTGATAGCATTTATTGCCAGATTAATCAGACGTGGCTCATAGTCACTGGTTCTTTGAAATATGTATTCTGAAGAAAGTATTCTCTGAATAATTTTCATTATTTTTGAGATGTTGCAACAGTCAGTGTTATACTCTATCCACACACAGCACCCACTCTGCTGAACACACAAACTCTACCCCGCCCACCCACTCTACCCCACCCACCCACTGTGCTCCCGCAACCCGCTCTACCCCGCTCACCCACTCTGCCCCCGCACCCATTCTACCCCGCTCCTCCCTGCCCCTGCACCCATTCTACCCCGCCCACCCACTCTGCCCCCGCAACCCGCTCTATCCCGCCCACCCACTTACCCCCCGCACCCATTCTCACCCATTCTACCCCGCCCACCCGCTCTGCCCCCGCACCCATTCTACCCCACCCACCCGCTCCGCCCACCCATTTACCCCACGCACCCACTTACCCCGCGCACCCACAGCTCTCTCAACTTGGGCACCAGACCGAAGACGCTATTCAGGAGAACTTGTGGAGTCAGCTGGGCCAACATTTTGCCTTTTCTGTCTCCTTGCAATGCCCTGCTCCCTTGTTTTGCTGCCTCTGCCAGTGTCACAAAATCACACATTACATCCATTACTCACTGTGCCAAACATGTTCCTATTGATGTGCTATTCCCCCAACCTGCTGCTGCAATCTTGGCTTTTTGATGGCTGCAACCCAATTTCCAATCTTCACCCCCCACAATCTATATGGGTGTGATGGAAGCATAGAGGTTGCATTGGGGGAGCAAGTTCCAGCTCCAGGGACACAACATCAATGTAAATGGCCCCATGGGATTTTGGAGCTCCTGTTTTTAAGCTACCTTCAGCTGCCAAGGCCCTAAATTCTGGATTTCCCTCCCTAAACCTCTCCGTCTCTCTCCTCCTTTAAGACACTCCTTAAAACCTACCTCTCTGACCATCTGTCCCAATATCTCCTTATGTGGCTCGGTGTCAAATTTTGTTTGGTAATCGCTCCTGTGAAGCGCCTTGGGACATTTTACTATGTTACAGGCGCTATATAAATGCAAGTCGTTGCACATAACATAGCTCACAGAGAGGGCCCGTAAACCAGGAAGAGAAATACTCCTCCCTTGTCCCAGTGTTACCAGCTCAGACCACTGACGGACAATCCCGATATGGGCTGGCTGCATATTTATTCAATTATCTGTTTTCAAGAGCAATTGGTAAAGGCATTGGTAGAAACATCAGTTGAGATTATAACGGTGAGATTGTTGATCCAATTAAAAGAGTTACGTTAGTGGAACAGAGAGACTGAGGTGTCCATGTACAGAAATCACTAAAAGCTGGTGGGCAGGTACAAAAAAATGATCAAAAAGGCTAATGGAATATTGGCCTTTATCTCAAGGAGGCTGGAATACAAAGGGCTGGAAGTTATGTTAGTTATATAAAGCTCTGGTTGGACCCCCATTTAGAGTACCGCGTTCAGTTCTGGGCATCGCACCTCAGGAAGGATATATTGGCCTTGTGCGGGGGAGCAGTGCAGATTCACCTGAATGATACCGAGGCTAAAAGGGTTAAATTATGAGGACAGGTTGCATAGACTGGGCTTGTATTCCCTTGAAAATATAAGATTAAGGGGATTTAGTAGGACTCCGTGCTACCAGAACAGGTGCGCTGTCTGCCATTTTCCATCCTTTGATATCAATACCCATGACTTTTCAAGGTGCCCTGTTTGTGTGCGAGGCTCCCAGTGGCACGAGGCTTGGTATAATTTACTCTCATATACCAGTCCTCACATACTTGCCCATTACAACAACCCAGCACCTACAGGAAACACAGCGCAGGATTAAACACATTTCAGGATAAAAAAAATAATCGGCCAAGCCTTTTATTGCACCAATAACCAACCTTCTTGCGTAAATTTACTGTGCCCTACACCTGATCAGAAATATGAGTAATATGGGGACCACAAGTAATCGTGCTGATACGAATACATTTATTCTACTCTTTGCATGACAGAGTTAGTATAGTCGAGGGATGGGCTTCGATGGGAGAGTTAGTGTACTAGAGGGATGGGCTTCGATGGAGCGTTTGTGTACTAGAGGGATGGGCTTCGATGGGTGAGTTAGTGTACTAGAGGGATGGGCTTCGATGGGTGAGTTAGTGTACTAGAGGGATGGGCTTCGATGGGAGAGTTAGTGTACTAGAGGGATGGGCTTCGATGGGAGAGTTAGTGTACTAGAGGGATGGGCTTCAATGGGAGTGTTAGTGTACTGGAGGGATGGGCTTCGATGGGTGAGTTAGTGTACTAGAGGGATGGGCTTCGATGGGTGAGTTAGTGTACTAGAGGGATGGGCTTCGATGGGTGAGTTAGTGTACTAGAGGGATGGGCTTCGATGGGAGTGTTAGTGTACTAGAGGGATGGGCTTCGAAGGGAGAGTTAGTGTACTAGAGGGATGGGCTTCGATGGAGAGTTAGTGTGCTAGAGGGATGGGCTTCGATGGGTGAGTTAGTGTACTAGAGGGATGGGCTTCGATGGGAGAGTTAGTGTACTAGAGGGATGGGCTTCGAAGGGAGAGTTAGTGTACTAGAGGGATGGGCTTCGAAGGGAGAGTTAGTGTACCAGAGGGATGGGCTTCGATGGGAGAGTTAGTGTACTAGAGGGATAGGCTTCGATGGAGAGTTAGTGTACTAGAGGGATAGGCTTCGATGGGAGAGTACAAGGGAAAAATTTGGTATCGACCATTTTGGGGCGCTGACATCAGCACCCGGCGCTAATTAGCACTGGCAAACGCGAAATGGAGTTTTAGTGCCCCAAGAGGAAAGTGGAGCACCAAATCAAGCACAACACCCTTCTCTTAGGGCGCTAACGTCGCAGAGCGGGGCGCTACCTTCAGAGCGCGAAGCAAGTTCTGGCGCTGTCAATTAGAGAGTCCTCAGACAGACTGGCGCCTTCCCGTTCTTAAAGGGGAGGTTCAATCATGCTGCACAGCTTCACTCTGATCATTACTGCTTGTGAACTGGGCCTGCAAGAAGTTCATTCAAGCAACTGATAGCTGATCAGATCCCAGAGAGAGAGCTCACCAGTTCAGCAACCATGCCTTGGAGGCTTTGGTCGCGGCCATGGAACGCCGACGGTCAGTGCTCTTCCCAGACACGGTCAGGAGGCCATTGCCACTGGCCTTTAGGAGGATGTGGAGCGAGGCCGCCCAGCTCGCGTCGGCCAGAAGTGTGGTCCCCAGAACTCCCACCCAGTGCCGGAAGAAATTCAACGGCCTCACTCAGGTAGTCAGGGTGAATACATGCTTCGAAAACCTCTACATGCCATCTCAACCTCACTCTGTGCACAGACTGTATAAACCGCCACATCCCCAACACTCACCCACCAACTATGCCCACTTACTAAAAGTGACATGCACATCTCACACCTTACATACATTAACAGCCATTCAACTATGGTAGGCACATCTGCCAAACACACAGCTGCACACTCACTCACACGCTTTCCTTTTTCTTGCAGACCAAGCTTGCTCACAACAGGAGGCAGCAGGTACGAACGGGAGGAGGTGAGGCGGACCTGCACCCCCTTACAAACCTGGAGGAGCAAGTGGGCCACATCATTGCCGCCCAGGCCATGGGCGCTGTGGCCTTCGGAGATGTCGACCCCCTTGGGGCCAACAATGGTGTGTTCATCACCTCGCCCTCTTCTCTCATACCACAAGCCTTTCCTACTTTCCATCTAAGTATACTGTCTTCATTCCTTGCTCCCTTCCTGACCCCCTCCCCTGACCTTAACCCCACCCTTGTGCCTTTATGCTTTCAGATAATCAGCCACCACATGACCAGCCTGTCCCTCAGCCTCCCAGTGGCAGTGACACGGGAGAGGAGGAGGAAGAACAAGCCAGAGCCTCACTGCCTGTGTCTCCCGAAGGCACAAAGGTCCGATAATGGGGTGACGTGGTCACTGGAGGGGAGCCTAATACATGGCTCTGATGTGGGTGAAGCCCCGGGACCCAGCAGGCTGCAGCAACGCCACGGGGAAAGGGAAGCTCGGGGGCCATCTCCCAGGAGGGTGGGTTCGCACGGGTTCTGCTGCACAGGACTCAGATGAGGACCTCGATGTGGAGGCGATGACCACACAGACAATGAGCATGCACATTGAGCTCATGGGTACAACGGCAAGGGCGCCCAAGAGCATGGATACACTGGCTAGGAGCGTGGAGGAGTCCACCTCCAGCATTGCTCTCATCTCTGCACACACCATCGAGCCCATCCTTGGCAGTTTGCAGAGGATGGTCGACTCGCAGAGACACCATGGGGACCCGGACCTCACGCCGCCTGTCATGGCTGAGGTGGCAGCAGCTATTGCAGCACAGGCCAAAGCAACGCAATGGCTTAATGCTGTAATAGAGTCAGTGGTTGCTGGCATCCAGTCTCAGACTGCTCTCGTGCAGTCTCAGATTGATGCCACGCAAGCGCTGACTGCTGCCATCGTCGCTGGGTCGCCCACAGTCCACCGGGGATCTCACGGTGCCACAGCAGGCCAGCAATCTGTGCTCGAGCAGATTGCTCCAGATGCTGAGATTCTGCCCCCTCCCCACCCCCGGGGGAAGTGGCAGTGTGTCGGTCGAGCAGGAAGGTGCTGTCCTCTCTCAAGATGACAACATTCCTGCTCCCAGCACTGCCACTCCACCATTGCACTTGTCGCAGCCTGTAACCAAGCCATCCCTGACTGCATGCTGAGGTGGTGCAGTCTGCAGCTGGGCCTTCCAGGCCCAGAGCTGGTCGAAGGCATCCTCCAAGGCCATCTGCAGTCTCTGGCTCCCAGCCTTCCACCAGCCTTGCTGCAGCCACTGAGGTCACATTACGGAGGAGCAGTCGGGTTGGGAGGGGGGAATGCCAAAGGGGAGGGAAATCATTGAAGAAGAGGGAGTAAAGAATACTTTAGTAGCAAATGGGGGGTAGCGTGTGTTAATAAATTGATGTTTGTAAATATATTGTGTTTCTTTATGAATAGTTGTGTTTCATAAGAGAGAGTAGTGTTCGATAATTAATTGTTAATTTGACATTGCACATTCTGTGATGTTTCTCATTTGACCCTTGCCCGGTGATAGGGGCTGAGAGCGGGCTGTAATGATGTGGTTGTGCTGCGCAAACACCATGTGATATATCATTTATTGGAAGCGCTGTCTAATGAGGTGCTCACAAACGGCCCTTGCAAAAGCAAGATTGAGTCGCTCCCTCCTCCATTGCTGCTCCTCCTCCCCCTCTTCCTCCTCCTGAGGTGGACCTGCAATCCCTGGTGGCAATGGCTGGGCCCTCAGAATGGCCAGGTTGTGCAGCATGCAGCACACAATGATGAAAAGGGAGACTCGATCAGGGGAGTACTGCAGGGCCCCTCCAGAGCGGGCAAGGCAGCGGAACCGCTGCTTTAGCACCCCGATAGTCTGTTCGATCGGGTTCCTGGTGGCGCTATGGCTGTCATTGTGTGCGTGCTGAGCAGGAATGTTGGGTTTGCGGAGAGGTGTCATCAGCCAGGTGACGAGTGGATAACACTTGTCTCCGAGCAGCCAGCCGCGAGCTTCATGTGGTGGGTGGGACAGTGCTGGGACACCGGTCTGTCGCAGGATGAATGCATCGTGGCTGCTGCCAGGATAGCAGGCATTGACGGCGAGGATGCGCTGTCTGTGGTCGCACACCAACTGCACGTTCAGAGAGTGGTGGCCTTTGCCGTTGCGGAACACCTCTGCATTGTGATGAGATGCCCGCAATGCCATGTGGGTGCAGTCAATGGCGCCCTGAACCATGAGGAAGCCCGCTATCCTTGCAAAGCCACATGAGCGTTCATCCTGCTTCTCTCTGGTCATGGGGAATGAGATGTACTCCCTTCTCCTTCTGTAGAGCGTCTGTCACCTCCTGGGTGCAGCAATGGACGGCAAACTGCAAAATGTTTGCAATAACCCCTGTTGAAGCCTGGAAGGAGCCACTGGCGTAGAAATTGAGTGCGACTATGACCTTAACTGCCACTGAGAGATGTCCTGGTCCTGAGCTGAGGCTGGAGGTCTGGCTGCAGGAGGTGGCAGAGCTCTGTGACCACCTCCTTGCTGAAGCGAAGCCTTCTAAGGCACTGCTCCTCTGAGAGATGAATGTAGGAGAAGTGTTTCCGGAATACCCTTGGAGGACAAGGCTTCCTGTTGAGAGCCCTGTTGGCCCTCCTCCCTCTGGCTACATTTTGCAATCTTCCTCTCTGCCTCCAACGGTGATGCTGGAGAGCGAGGTCCAGCGCCAGTACAGCCCCCATTAAATGATGGAAATGTTGCACTATCAAATGTAAGCCAAGTGAAAGTGATAAATTTTTCTCAGCCAGAATACTCCTTCAAGTTGAAAACAGTCAAATGGGTCAAAACGCCTGTCTGCTTGTGTCAAACTGACAAGGCAGCATTGTTTGCCGACAATTAAAAACCCGGAAGTTGACTCCTTTATATCGCGCTCCTGCAGCGCTCATCCGACTGCAGACCGCCTCCTCTACCTGTTGCTGCTAACGGCAGGCGCTCAGGCAGGGGAGAGAGTGAATTTCTGAGCCGGACGCTGCGCACCCGGATGACGTCATGATCTCCGGGCATAGGAGATTGTGGCGCTAGTGTTTACCGCCGCCGCAAACCACCAGCTCAATCTCGCGGGCGTCGGTACTTGCGCCGCGCCTGCTTGCAAAGCCGGTAGGGCCCCGTTGGTGCCCCTGGAAGTGCTAACGGGAGGCGCAAAGGCACCCAATTTCTCCCCCAAGTGTACTAGAGGGATGGGCATTGATGGAGAGTTAGTGTACTAGAGGGATGGGCATTGATGGAGAGTTAGTGTACTAGAGGGATGGGCTTCGATGGGAGAGTTAGTGTACTAGAGGGATGGGCTTCGATGGGAGAGTTAGTGTACTAGAGGGATGGGCTTCGATGGAGAGTTAGTGCACTAGAGGGATGGACTTCGATGGGAGAGTTAGTGTACTAGAGGGATGGGCTTCGATGGGAGAGTTACTGTACTAGAGGGATGGGCTTCGATGGAGAGTTAGTGCACTAGAGGGATGGACTTCGATGGGAGAGTTAGTGTACTAGAGGGATGGGCTTCGATGGGAGAGTTAGTGCACTAGAGGGATGGGCTTCGATGGAGAGTTAGTGTACTAGAGGGATGGGCTTCGATGGAGAGTTAGTGTACTAGAGGGATGGACTTCGATGAGAGAGTTAGTGTACTAGAGGGATGGGCTTCGATGAGAGAGTTAGTGTACTAGAGGGATGGGCTTCGATGGGAGAGTTAGTGTACTAGAGGGATGGGGTTTGATGAGAGAGTTAGTGTACTAGAGGGATGGGATTCGATGGGAGAGTTAGTGTACTAGAGGGATGGGCTTCGATGGGAGAGTTAGTGTACTAGAGGGATGGGCTTCAATGGGAGAGTTAGTGTACTAGAGGGATGGGCTTCGATGGGAGAGTTAGTGTACTCGAGGGATGGGCTTCAATGGGAGAGTTAGTGTACTAGAGGGGTGGGCTTCGATGGGAGAGTTAGTGTACTAGAGGGATGGGCTTCAATGAGAGAGTTAGTGTACTAGAGGGGTGGGCTTCGATGAGAGAGTTAGTGTACTGGAGGGATGGGCTTCAATGAGAGAGTTAGTGTACTAGAGGGATGGGCTTCGATGAGAGAGTTAGTGTACTAGAGGGATGGGCTTCGATGAGAGAGTTAGTGTACTAGAGGGATGGGCTTCGATGGAGAGTTAGTGTACTAGAGAGATGGGCTTCGATGGGAGAGTTAGTGTACTAAAGGGATGGGCTTCGATGGGAGAGTTAGTGTACAAGAGGGATGGGCTTCGATGAGAGAGTTAGTGTACTAGAGGGATGGGAGAGTTAGTGTACTAGAGGGATGGGCTTCAATGGAGAGTTAGTGTACTAGAGAGATGAGCTTCGATGGGAGAGTTAGAGTACTAAAGTTCCAGTCACCAAAGATGATCAAGGGTTAAAGTCCTAAGACAGGACCCAAAATTCGAGCATGTTAAATGAGCAGGTAGCCTTTTCTTGCTATTACATTCACTTCAACCTTCTTACCTTCACTTATGTTTCTTTTCCTTTCCTATTTGTGAAGGTGACTGCAAGATAACTGCTTTCAAGACATCAGCCACTGGGCTTTAGGTAAGGTGCTGCAGCTGGTGTTGTGAATCAGGCCGTTACCACTAAGCAACCGGCTACTTCACAACACCAGGGTTGCACCAAACTACTGGCAACATCTGGCTTGGAGCAAGATCTATTTACATCAATTCACCTGGAAGCAAGTAAGCACATTCACAGTTATCGTTCTTCATTAGCTGTAGCTGAACTAAATTAGTTTCTACTTTTAAATCTGGCCTTTCTTGGCTCCCAGCTTCTTAAAATGTATTTCCCCAGTGATTGGAGTAATATGGAATCATTATAGTGAGTTTAAGAATTCAACTTTTAAAGTCATGACCTTGAAACTATCTTGAAATTTAAGGACATTCACTTCCGCCGATATGATCTCACTAGCTTTTCCCATTAGGCAGGCTTGTGGGAACCAATTAATCATTTTAAAGATTCTAATAAATTTCTGTTAAAATAAAAATAACCCTTGCAGGTACATTGGTGGGTTGTAATTCAATCCCAGTGGAGTACACGGAAGTAGGCTCTACCTCGTGACGCCAGGATTGCACTGGTGACTTCTGTCTTTAAAAGAAATGTATTTTACGAAGATAAAAAAAAACAGATCTGGGCAACGTATTGTAACAGCAGACACACGAGATAGAATAGCCACAGTAACTGGAGTAGTTGCAGGGGTAATAGGTGTCAGAAACATAGAAGATAGGAGCAGGAGTAGGCCATTCGGCCCTTCGAGCCTGCTCCGCCATTCAATGAGATCATGGCTGATCATTCAAATTCAGTACCCTGTCCCTGCCTTCTCCCCATGTCCCTTGATCCCTTTAGCCTTAAGAAATATATCCAACTCTTTCTTGAATATATTTAATGAACTGGCCTCCACCGCCCTCTGTGGCAGAGAATTCCACAGGTTCACCACTCTCTGGGTGAAGAAATTCCTCCTCATTTCAGTCCTAAATGTCCTACCCCTTATCCTTAGACTATGACCCCTGGTTCTGGACTCCCCGACCATCGGGAACATCCTTCCAGCATCTAGTCTGTCCAGGCCTGACAGAATTTTATAGGTTTCGATGAGATCCCCTCTCAATCTTCTAAACTCCAGTGAGTATAAGCCCAATCGACACAATCTCTCCTCATACGTCATTCCTGCCATCCCAGGTATCAGCCTGGTGAATCTTCGCTGCACTCCTTCCATGGCAAGAACGTCCTTCCTCAGATAAGGCGACCAAAACTGCACACAATGCTCAAGGTGCGGTCTCACCAAGGCCCTGTACAACTGTAGCAAGACATCCTTGTTCCTGTACTCGAACCCTCTTGCTACGAAGGCCAACATACCATTTGCCTTCTTAACCGCCTGCTGCACCTGCATGCTTACCTTCAGCGACTGGTGCACAAGAACACCCAGGTCTCTTTGCACTTCCCCATCTCCCAATCTATTGCCATTCAAATAATAATCTGCCTTCCTGTTTTTGCCACCAAAGTGGATAACCTCACATTTATCCACATTATAGTGCATTTGCCATGTTTCTGCCCAATCACCTAACCTGTCCAAATCGTACTGGAGTTTCATGACATCCTCCTCACAGCATACCCTCCCACCCAGCTTTGTGTCGTCAGCTATGGCTCAGTGATATCACGCTCCGCGGGTTCAAGTCCCGCTCCAGAGACTTGAGCACAAAATCCAGGCTGACACTCCCAGTGCAGTACTGAGGGAGTGCTGCACTGTTGAAGGTGCCGTCTTTCGCATGAGACGTTAAACCGAGGCCCCGTCTGCCCTCTCAGGTGGACGGAAGAGATCCCACAGCCACTATTTTAAAGAGCAGGGGGAGTTCTCCCCGGTATCCTGGCCAATATTTATCCCTCAAAACAACATCGCTAAAAACAGATTATCTGGTCATTATCACATTGCTGTTTGTGGGAGCTTGCTGTGCAAAATGGCTGCCGCGTTTCCTACAATGCAACAGTGACTCCACTTCAAAAAGTACTTCATTGGCTGTAACGTGCTTTGGGACGACCTGAGGGTTGTGAAAGGCGTTATATAAATGCAAGTTCTTTCGTTCTTTAATAAGAGCGAGATCAGTCTCGAGTGCTAAGACAAGCAGGAAGATGCAAGAAAGAAAATCTAATAAGCAGGAATGGTACCAGTTAGTCTGGGTGCAGAAGGTGAGTGTAAGGGATGAACAGCTATCTCTGTAACAAATATCGAAGAGGTAAGTGAAGGCCATGCCAGACATCTGTGGTCACTCATACAGATAGAGTGCCAATCTCATGGACACTGAACGTAATGAGTTATATCAATGTTTTGATCAATAAAGAGTATTAATCAGACATCTCTCAGTATTTCTTGGTCCTTAAACTTGTATTAAGGATATTGATAAATGACTATCCTATGAACCCAACATTCATTTACATTACTTCATTTTTAAGTAAAGTTCAGTGTTACCTTTTCTATGTTTTTACTCTAGAAATTTGTCTCAGATTCAGCATTTCCACTCACTCTTGGAAAGAAAGAATAAACTTGCAAATGAGGGAAAAATTCTCTAGCGACCAATTTGGGTCGTTAACATCACCTGGGCGCTAAATTTAGCGCCTGGCAAAAAATAGCGCCGGTGATCGCTAACTTCAGTTTTAGTGCCCCAAGAGGGAGGTGGAGCTAATCCAAGCGTTCCACTTCCTTCTTAGAGCGCTAACCCCGAATATCGGGGCGGTGGGTTCTGCAGCATCACGCACTGGGCCACGTAGCGCTGCCACATGGAAGGGCTCTTCCCCTCGTTAAAGGGGAGGGCCCAAGCCCACAACTCTGCGGGGCCCTACCTGGACCACCGGGGAGCGGGGGTGCCGTGCCAGCAGCCCGGCACACAAGAGGAGTGCTGGGCTACCAGATCGCGGCACGGACCCCGCGTTCAAAGAAGCAACGGGCTGCGCGACAAGTAAGTCGGTCGATTTTTCCCCCCCCCTTTAGTTAGCGCCCCGTGAGCCTCCTGCTGCTCCATTCTCCACCGCCCCCCCCCCCCACCCGCTGAATCGGTCGCCGTCATCGCCCGGCGCAGATTCAGGGGGTGCGGGCCAATTTTGCTGGCGGGGCGAAAACGGGGCGCTGCGCACGGTGATGGCGTCGTCATCGCCTGCGCATCGGAGCGGGGCGCTAGCTGTTGCCGCCGCCGCTAAACTCCCGCCGAATTTAGCGGGAGTTGTTAGCGGTGCCGCGCCCGGGCGAAAAGTCCTTTGCGCCCCGACAGCGCCCCTAGGGGCACTAACGAGAGGTGCAAATGCACCAAATTTCTAACCCAAGGTGACTTATCACATCCACGATGGGTTGCCATCCCTCCAGGATTGACCTGGAGTCTCCAGGAATTGAAGATTCATCTCCAGGACACTACTGTCAGCAACCCAAGAGAATGCTGTTTGACTTGAGAGTCAAGAATCATCCAATTGGATAACAAAGAGTCTGTTCGCTTTCCAATTGGCTGTGGGAAGGTAGGGCACTGTGAGGATAGATGGCTCGGACAAACGATGGCGGGCAGTTGGAGGCAGGCATCATGCGACGAAACCTCCATGAATATGTCCAGTCAGAGTTGGCAACCCTACGTCCACAAGACCTACCAAAGCGCTTTACAACAATTGGATTATTTTTTGAAGTGTAATCACTTCTTACGTAGGATGGCGAGCCGTGTCTCTCTATGGCCCAGAGTGCGCCTTCACCTGCTTCATATTGAAGTAATTTCTGGTCCACAGGTCGAACAGAAACCGTGTTGCTGTATTTGGCCAATGGCTATATCACGTGCTCTCGCATGGTGCTTCAAACGGTGGTAGAATGAACAACACTCGACTGTGACTCTGGCCATGGTCTACCAAACAGGACAATTAATCATTAAATGTATAAGTGACCAGAAGCAACGATACTACTACTGTAGATGTACAGTAGTTACAACCTTCATGATCTCTCCTTGCAACATAGAAAATAACACAGTTGTATCAGCTAGGTTAAACTGCAATGCAAGTTGTGGCCCACACCCTCCTTCACATCCCCCCTCCATAACACTCCCGCTCTGCACATCACTCTCTCCATAATCCCCCCACTCTCTCCATAATCCCCCCACTCTCTCCATAATCCCCCCACTCTCTCCATAATCCCCCCACTCTCTCCATAATCCCCCTCTCTCTCCCTCCCTCTTTCTCTCTCCCTCCTTTCTCCTCTTTCCTATCTCTCTCCATATCCCTCTCCCTCCCTCTCTCTCTCTCTCTCCCCCCCTCTCTCTCCCTCCTCTCTTCTTTCTCTCTCCATATCCCTCTCCCTCTTCTTTCTTCCCTCCCTCTCTCTCTTTCTCTCCCTCCCTCTCTCTTTCTCTCCCTCCCTCTCTTTCTCTCCCTCCCTCCCTCTCTCTCTCTTTCTCTCCCTCCCTTCCTCTCTCCCTCTTTCTCTCCCTCCCTCTCTCTCTTTCTCTCCCTCCCTCCTCTCTCTTTCTCTCCCTCCCTCCCTCTTTCTCTCCCTCCCTCTCTCTTCCTCCCTCCCTCTCTCTTTCTCTCTCCCTCCCTCTTTCTCTCTCCCTCCCTCTTTCTCTCTCCCTCCCTCTTTCTCTCTCTCCCTCCCTCTTTCTCTCCCTCCCTCCCTCTTTCTCTCCCTCCCTCTCTCTTCTCTCCCTCCCTCTCTCTTTCTCTCCCTCCCTCTCTCTTTCTCTCCCTCCCTCTTTCTCTCCCTCCCTCCCTCTTTCTCTCCCTCCCTCCCTCTTTCTCTCCCTCCCTCCCTCTCTTTCTCTCCCTCCCTCCCTCTCTCTTTCTCTCCCTCCCTCTCTCTTTCTCTCCCTCCCTCCCTCCCTCTCTCTTTCTCTCCCTCCCTCCCTCTTTCTTTCTCTCCCTCCCTCCCTCTTTCTCTCCCTCCTTCCCTCTCTCTTTCTCTCCCTCCCTCTCTCTTTCTCTCCCTCCCTCCCTCTTTCTCTCCCTCCTTCCCTCCCTCTTTCTCTCCCTCCTCCCTCTCCCCTCCTCCCTCTCCTCATCTCCTCCTCCTCCTTCCTCTCCCCTCCTCCCTCTCCCCTCATCTCTCCCTCTCCTTCCTCTCCCCTCCTCCATCTCTCCTTCCTCTCCCCTCCTCCTCCTCTCCCCTCCTCCCTCTCCCTCCTCCTTCCTCTCCCTCCTCCCTCCACCTCCTCCTCTCCCTCTCCCTCCTCCTCTCCCCTCCTCCCTCTCTCCTTCCTCTCCCCCTCCCTCTCTCCTTCCTCTCCCTCCTCCCTCTCCTTCCCCTCCCCTTCCTCCCTCTCTCCCCTCCTTCCTCTCCCCTCCTCCCTCTCTCCTTCCTCTC